>NW_006285041.1:145137-151684 GCF_000327345.1 Myotis davidii
TGCACCAGTCACATTCCCACCAGCAGTGCACGAGTGTTCCTTTTTCTCTGCATCCTCTCCTGCCCTTGTCGTTTGTTGATTTGTTGATGATAGCCATTCTGACAGGTGTGAGATGATACCTCATTGTTGTTTTGATTTGCATCTCGGATGATAAGTGACTTTGAGCATGTTTTCATATGTCTCTTGGCTTTCTAAGTGTCTTTTTAAATTGGTTAAAATTGTAAATTTTATTTTATTTTTTACATTTTTTAAAAATGAGGGGGGAAAAGTGAGGGAGGGAGAGAAAGAGAGAAGAATAAGAAGGCATAATGCCAATGGAAACTAAAAGTACAGAACATTTTTAAAAGGAAGTGGAAGGGACACCTCTCTCCCATTAAATATCTCTTCTGTATCAGGGGCTATGTATAGTATACCTCATTTAAAAGCCAGTATTTTAGTTAATTAACTCATTAGTTAGCTCAATTTTGTGATTCATTTACTATTTCTGGATTTGGAAAAAAACACAAACTGATTGTGCTTATTTTTAACTTTGATAAAAATTAAGGTAAAATTGCTCTGCCTGGTGTGGCTCAGTTGATTGGAGCGTTGTCCCTTATCAAAAGGTCTAGGGTTTGATTCCCAGTCAGGCCAATTGATGTTTCTCTCTCTCCCTCTCCCTTCCTCTCTCTCAAATAAATAAATAACATATCCTCAGATGAGGATTAAAAAAAAAATTAAGGTGAAATTTTGTTATGTTTTAACTGTCCTTATCTTTTTCTTTCTGTTTACCAGGTTGGAAAGGTACTTTGCTAGGTGTTGCTATGGCTACCGTGAATGCTATGATAGCAGAATACGGTTGCAGTTTGGAAGATATTATTGTCATACTGGGACCTTCAGTAGGACCTTGCTGTTTTACTCTTCCAAGGGAATCTGCAAATGCATTTCATAATATTGATCCTGAATGTGTGCGGCTATTTGAGTCACCAAATCCCTATGTTGACATTCGTAAAGCCACCAGGTATGTTTGATTTCATGCCAGAACTGCAAGTTTTTAATGAAAATTAATTTAGAAATCAATTAATAACTCCAAGAAAAATTCATTTGGCAAATATTGAAATAACTGTCAAATCGTGTACACAAAAAACTAATTTAAATATGAAATCTCTTCTCATCTAAGTTTTAATAACAGACATTTTTCTGGCTCGTCTCTCTTTGATTTAAAGGGGAGGTTAAACTCCATAGAGAAAAGTTGGAATGTGTTTTACTTCATAGTTATTCCTCAGCTAAATTCTCCTAAATATAATAAACTATTAGGAAACCGGTATTTTAAAAATTCTTTGTATTCTCTAACTAGGGAAATATACTTCTTAGCAAAAATATGGATTTGTGAAGTTTTGCTATTAATAGCTGTTAAAATTATGTGTCTTTTCTACAAAGGAAAATTGATGTCTGATTTGAATCATGTTTCTATTCTACTCAGCTAAACCTTGCCTAGGTTCTGTCTCACTTAGCACATTAGCAGAAAGGATTGAAATATGTTAAGTGTTACTTGCAGAATAAGTATCACTAATTGATAGTCATATTTCATATCATAAAGTTTTATGGAGAAGCAAATTTTCTGTGAAAAAATTGGTAATAGCAGAAAGAAGATAAGAGGGTCAAATGACTAAAAGGCATGCTCTGTCTGAATCAAAGGAATCTTGTCTACAAATAGCCCAGTAACTTTAAAGTTCCTTCTAAAATAAGATCTTGATTTTTATTACAAAATCCTGTACTCAGATTATATCTGCAGTACAATATGAAAGGTTGTATAGTTCATATATGAATGTAGGTTACAAATGGTGATAAAATCTACCATTTCCTGACTAGTCCATGTTCTATAACTGAATAACAGTTTGCATTGTTCCAAGCATATCTTTCCCAGAATTCTTTTACACCAATATCCATACTTATTTCATATTGCTTTGGCTTTTGGTAAAATAAACTTGCTATCTTTTGAAAAATCTTTATCCTAAGGATTCTTCTAGAACAAGGAGGAATTCTACCACAGAATATCCAGGACCAGATGCAAGATCTCAACCTCTGTACATCCTGCCATCCTGAGAAGTTCTTCTCCCATGTCCGCGATGGCCTTAATTTTGGTACACAGATTGGCTTCATATCAATTAGAGAATGAGGTACAGTACCTTCTTTTTCCCCTCTCCCCACTTCTCCCCTTCATCCTTCCTCTTTACTCCTTTTCCTCCCCTCATTTTAAAAAATAATTATATTTAACTTTAAGCCTTTATTTCCATAGGAAGAATTAATTAACAAGTTTCTGCTTGTTAGTAAAACAACAGTGGTAGAAAAGATACTTTTCAGTGCTATACTCGAATATAAAGAGCAGCCACTGCTTTTCCTAGTTAATGAAAAATAATCAGGTAGGCTTATTTTTCATATGTTAAAGATATTGAAATAAAATAATTTATTCTTTAAAAAATATCTTACATTTCTAATCATAACATCCCTTTTTAAAAAATATAAATTTGTTGGGGGCAATATTCTATCTAATAAAAGAGAAACATGGTAATTGGCATACAACCGCTACCCTTCCCATTGGCTAATCAGGGGCGATATGCAAATAACTGCCAGCCAAGATGGCGGCCGGCAGCCAGGCAGCTTAAACTGAACATGAGGCTTGCTTGCTTCAGTGACGGAGGACTGCAACGTTCCCTGCCTGCCTTGCCAGCCTCTGAGCCTGCAGTTTGAACATTGTAACAAATATAGAAGCTAAACAAAACCCCAGAAACCAGCTTTCAGCCAGCTGGGATCTCAGAGCTGGAGTTGATACAGAGTTTCGATTGTAGAACCGAAACAAACCAGATACCTCCTTTCAGCAGCTGAGGCCTCAGAGCTGGAGCCAAGCCTCAGAGCTAAAGCTGGCCCAGAATAACAAAAAGAAAAAAAAAGAAAACAGGAGCGATTGGGGGCTTCAGTCCCAGCCTGAAAACAGCCCTCAGCCCCTCACCCAGACTGGCCAGGCACCCCAGTGGGGACCCCCCCCCGGAAGGGTGTGTGACCAGCTGCAAACAGCCATCATCCCCTCCCTCAGACTGGCCAGGCACCCCAGTGGGGACCCCCACCCTGATCCAGGACACCCTTCATGGCAAACCAGCCAGCCCCCACCCATGCACCAGGCCTCTATTCTATATAGTAAAAGGGTAATATGCCTCCCACCACAGGGATCAGTGGAGCCGAGAGGCCTCCCGGCATCGGGATCAGTGTGACAGGGGGCAGCGCCCAGACCCCCTGATCGCCCTGCGGCTCTGTGTGTGACAGGGGGCAGGGCCACAACCTTCCTATCGGCCCTGCTCTGTTCCTGACAGGGGAAAGCACCCCAACCCCCTTTTTGGCCCTGCTCTGTGCCTGATAGGGGGGAGCTCCCCAACCCCCCAATGGGCCCTGCTCTGTGCGTGACCGGGGGCAGCGCCCCAACCCCCTGATTGGCCCTGCTCTGTGCGTGACGGGGTGGCGCTGCAATCTCCCCATGGACCCTGCCTTGAGTGTGACAGGGGGCGGTGCCCCAACCCCCCAATTGGCCCTCCCCTGAGCATGACTGAGGGTGGCATCACAACCTCCCAATCCGCCCTGCTCTGAGCCCGCCCAGGGGCTGCACCTAGGGATTAGGCCTGCCCTCTGCCACCCGGGAGCAGGCCTAAGCCAGCAGGTCGTTATCTCCCGAGGGGTCCCAGACTGCGAGAGGGCACAGGCCTGGCTGAGGGACTCCCTCCCCTCCCCCAAGTGCACAAATTTTTGTGCACCGGGCCTCTAGTTGATTAATAACATTATATGTTTCAGGTATACACCTTTATAATACATGGAATGTATATTCCATTGTGTGATCACCACCCAAAGTCTGGTCTTCTGTCACCATGTATTTGACACCCTTTACCCTCTTCATCCTCCCCTCTCTCCCCTTCCCCTTTGATAACCACCATACTGTTCGGTGTGTACATGAGTTCATCTGTTTGCTTGTTACTTTTTTTTAAAAAATATATTTTTTATTGATTTCAGAGAAGAATAGAGAGAAACATCATATAGAAACATCACAGAAACATCAGTGATGACAGGGAATCATTGATTGGCTGCCTCCTGCATGCCCGTACTGGGGAGCGAGCCCGCAACCCAGGCATGTGCCCCCGACCGAGAATCAAACCAGGAATCCTTCAGTCTGCAGGCCAATGCTCCATCCACTGAGTCAAATCGGCCAGGGCTGCTTGTTACTTTTTATTCTATATTTCCCATATCACTGAAATCATATGGTTCTTACCTTTTTCCATCTCACTTATTTCACTTAGCATGATACTCTGGAGATTTTTCTATATTGTTGCAAATGGCAGTATTTCATATTTTTTATGGCTGTGTATATCATATCTTCTTTATCTAATCATTGGTTGAAGGGCACTTAGGTTATTTCCATGTCTTGGCTATTGAAAATAGTGCTGCAGTGAACACAGGGGTACATATATCTTTACATATAAGTATTTTCAAGTTTTTCAGGTAAATACCCAAAAGAGGGCTTGCTGGGTCATAGCATCCTTATACCTTCTTAAAAACAATTTTTTTTTTTTTTTTTGGTTTTGAGAAGGAAACTTTGAAGAAATATTCTAAAGTCTAGAATAACAAGAAATTCTCACATATACAAACTAGCTTGGTTTTCAACTAGATTCTTTCTAACTGATTATCTACAGCAGGAGTTGGCCAATTATCTCTAAAGGGCCAGGAAGAAATATTTTAGGCTTTGTGAAACATACAATCTCTGTCTGAACTACTCAACTTTGCAGAATAAAAGCAGACAGGAATAATACAGAAACAAATGAGTATGGCTGTGTTTTAATAAAACTGTATTTACAAGAAAAATAGGTAGGAGCAAAGTTTGGCCCACAAACTATAGTTTGCTGACACCTGATTGACAGTCATAGAGCAATATTGAATGCAATTTCAACATATTACCAATTATTAGATTTTTAAAAGAGTTATAAAAAAATATTTCATGACTGTGATTTAGCACTGACCCTTTAGCATAAATCTAATCTTCCTTAAAGTTACTTTTAATTTAATTAATCTTTTTAGTCTTCAAAATGTCTTTAACCCTTTAACATACAAAAGTTTAACAAACTAAATGATTCTTACTTTGATATTCTAGTAGTATTAGTAAAGATCTCATATTTGATTTCTATTTATTTTTACAGATACTTGACTGGATTTTTAGAGAACTATTTCCTGCATCCTTCCAAACTGACTGCAAGAGAGAAATTTAGTTTTTTGATTTACTTAACACCAAAAGGATTACAATGGAAAATTCATGTTTAGGGTAAATGTTCACTATTATCCAAAGTCCAGTGATTTTCATTCGATTCTAACAATAACTGACAAAATAATCAATGGGATGTGGTTTATACATTTTATATAGGTAAGGATTATTCTTAGTTTGTTTCTCTGTTTGTTACATAAATCAAGACTAGGTCTGTTCAGTTCAGGATTTATTGGGTACCCTCTATCAGTCATTGTGTGAAGCTTGGGTGGAATCAAAATAAGTAAGACTTTTTCCTTTTGAGTGTAATGCTGTGGAAGAGATAAAAAAAACTTCTAACACTTTAATTTTAATAGCATTAAGAAAAGTATAGAAGAAGGAAGGATTAATACTACCTTGAAGGCAGGATAGAGAAGATATTACAGAAAAAATGGATGACATGGGCCTGAAAAATGTACAGGCTTTTGACAAATGAAAACAACCATAACAGATTCAGGGAACACCATGAGCTAGGACATGAAACTGAAAATTAACATGTTCTAGAAAGAGAAGGGTGTGGACAGAAATTACTGGCAAAACAGGTTAGAAAGATTATTTGGGATCTCAAATGCCATGTCAAAGAGTTTAGAGTTTATTTCCAGGCAAGGAATAGGTATAAAATGTAAGGGAGTGTTTTAAGGTCCTTAGCATTACATTGAGAAAGGTTGATAACTTTCTGATTTTTCACTGGGCATTATTTTGTTTGAAGTTTACAAATTTACAGAATATTTTACTTTATGTATGAAAATATTCAAAATCCAAATAAAAATTGTTTGATTATCTATGATTTTGGATTATCTGTACCAAAGTATATAGTGAAAAGTTGTCTTCTTCGGTTTTATTCAGTGAAAAGAATGGATTCAGTAACTAAGAAACAAAATGACTAGGTTCTAAGTAATCGTATCATATTGCCTCTATAGGATCTCTATCACTCTTAAGCATTTGTATATAGGTTTCTGGGACGTTTAGTGTGCAACCACAATGATGATTTTTCTTTAATTATTTTATTTTATTTTTTTAAATCCTCACCCAAGGATGTTTTTTATTGATTTTTTAGAGAGAAAGGAAGGGAGAGGGAGAGAGCACCATCAATGTGAGAGAGAAACTCGATCTGTTGCACCCCAACCAGGAATGGAATCTGAAACTTGGGTATGTGCCTTGATCAGGAATTGACCCAATGACCTTTCAGTATACAGGATGATACTCTGACCAATTGAGCCTCAGGGGCCAGGGCCA
>NW_006285041.1:153585-172823 GCF_000327345.1 Myotis davidii
CCTGCTTTCCCTTTCGCCTCCCTGCATTGTGCCTACATATGCAAATTAACCGCCATCTTGTTGGCAGTTAACTGCCAATCTTAGTTGGCAGTTAATTTGCATATAGCCCTGATTAGCCAATGAAAAGGGTAGCGTCGTACGCCAATTACCATTTTTCTCTTTTATTAGTGTAGATATATAGTCTCTTGCTCTAGCTAATATAAATTCACACAAACATTAGATGCAATAGGAATATAGATGTTTCTCTACTGTGCAGTAAAAATGGGAAATGTGGTCCATATGCCTATTGTATGTATTTATAACTCTGGCCTAACGCATGTATTTCCACTGTAGGTCATGTTTCTAAACTTGTGATTTCAAAGACGGTAAAACTGTTGTAAGCAATGCCATTGTTCTGTGCTAAGTCATTGCTTAATGAAGAGAAAGGAAGTCTGCCAGTACTTTTTTCCTAATACATTTAGTCTGGACTCATGATGATCACATGTCAATTGTGTGGAAATGAACTCTTTACACTCTCCTTCAATGTATTTTCTTTGTGGGGAAAGAAAACACACATTCCCTGTGTGTTTGTGCCAACTGCCTGAGGTAAACTATGTTCTCTCTGTATCTAGTAAAGGCTTTTTTTAAAAAAATATATTTTATTGATTTTTTACAGAGAGGAAGGGCGAGGGAGAGTTAGAAACATCAATGAGAGAGAAACATAGATCAGCTGCCTGCTGCACATCCCCTCCTGGGGATGAGCCCACAACCAAGGTACATGCCCTTGACCAGAATCGAACCTGGGACCTTTCAGTCTTAATCAGGTTACTTTGGAAGTTGCAGTCATTCTGTAGCTCAATCACTTTTGAGAAAGCTGCTGCTTGTTGGTGGAAACTAACAGATGAAAGACTTTCTCCCCCAGTGTGTTCTAGATTTTTTCTGTGAAGCCGCAAAGTAATAACAGAGAAAAAAATTTGTTCTTCCATGTCCTAGGGCAGTGATGGCGAACCTTTTGAGCTCAGCATGTCAGCATTTTGAAAAACCCTAAATTAACTCTGGTGCCGTGTCACATTTAGAAATTTTTTGATATTTGCAACCATAGTAAAACAAAGATTTATATTTTTTATATTTATTTTATATATTTAAATGCAGTTTAACAAAGAAAAATCAACCAAATAAAATGAATTCACATGTCACTTCTGACACATGTGTCATAGGTTTGCCATCACTGTGCTAGGGCGAGACTTTTTTGTTTTATTTAATTCTCAGTCTGGGGTGTCCAGTTACTGTATTTTATTAAACAATTACAATTTCCAGCAAATTGTCTAGTTCAAAATATCACATTGCTTTCTAACAAGAGCAAAAGAAGAATACTCTCATTTCATGGGAAGCATTTGTAGAAAATAAGTTCATTTCTGGTGACAGTTGGGTTTTAAGTTTTTAATATCCTCATTTTCTTTTTTCTTTTTAAAAAATAAATCTTCATTGTTCAGATTATTACAGTTGTTCCTCTTTTTCCCCCCCATAGTTCCCCTCCACCAGTTCTCACCCCACCCCATGCCCTTACCACCCCCCCACACTGTCCTCGTCCATAAGTGTATGATTTTTGACCAGTCTCTTCCTGCACCCCCATACCCCCTTCCCTTCGAGAATTGTCACCCCTTTCCCCCTGAGAATTGTCAGTCCACTCCCTTTCTATGCCCCTGATTCTATTATATTTACCAATTTATTCCGTTCATCAGATTTTTTATTCACTTGATTTTTAGATTCACTTGTTGATAGTTATGTATTTGTTGTCACTTTGTTGTTCATAATTTTTATCTTTACCTTTTTCTTCTTCCTCCTCTTCTTAAAGAATACCCTTCAGCATTTCATATAATACTGGCTTAGCGGTTATAAACTCCTTTAGCTTTTTCTTGTGTGTGAAGCTCTTTATCTGATCTTCAATTCTAAATGATAGCTTTGCTGGGTAGAGTAATCTTGGTTGTAGGTTCTTGCTATTCATCATTTTGAATATTTCTTGCCACTCCCTTCTGGCCTGCATAGTTCTGTTGAGAAATCAGCTGATAGTTGTATCAGTACTCCCTTGTAGGTTACTGTTTTTCTCTTGCTGCTTTTAATAGTCTCTCTTTGTCTTTTGCCCTTGGCATTTTAATTATGATGTGTCTTGGTGTGGTCCTCTTTGGATTCCTTTTGTTTGGGGTTCTCTGTGCTTCCTGGACTTGTAAGTCTATTTCTTTCACCAGGTAGGGGAAGCTTTCTGTCATTTATTCAAATAGGTTTTCAATATCTTGCTCTCTCTCTTCTTCTGGCACCCCCATAATTCAGATGTTGATATGCTTGAAGTTGTCCCAGAGGCTCCTTACACTATCTTCACAATTTTTTATTCTTTTTTCTTTTTGCTTTTCCGGTTGGGTGTTTTCTACTTTATCCTTCGGTTTGGCTGCTTCCTGTGTTGATAGAGTGGATTTGTATGCTAGGTGTCCTATAGGGCCCAGTGGCTCAGCCTCCCTAATTACCTGAGGTGGACACTCTTGGTGCACCCCTTTGTGGGCTGTGTGCACAGTCTTGTTGTAGTTAAGCCTTGATTGCTGTTAGTATCACTGGGAGGAATTGACCTCCAGGCCAATTGGCTGTAAGGACCAGTTGCTTCTACAATGGAAGAACTGCTGTGCTGGAGACATCCTTATGGGGCAGGACTTTCTTCAGTGGGGCTTTGGTGCTCAGTGAGTCTGCCTCCTGAGTGTGTCTCTTATGGATCTGAAGAGTTGTAATCTGGTATGGTCTCACTCTGACCACTGGGTACACTGGCTCTTAGATCTCCAAGGGCTGCAAAGTCAGCCATTGCCTGAGGCCACCTAGCAGGAGCTACAGAGAGATCTATAGATTCCTTCTCTTTGCTTGGGGTTTGGAGGTGCCCAGATGAGGCGCAGCTGTGAAGCAATGCAGGCTTCTGTCAAGCCTTGGGTTTCTTTTGGAAGCTCTGGGGCTCTCTGACCCAGCTGCAGTTTGTTAGGTTTTAGATTGCAAAAGGCTAGGCCAGGTGTCAGCAAACTGTGGCTCGCAAGCCACATGTGGCTCTTTGGCCCCTTGAGTGTGGCTCTTCCACTCGAGCCGTGGTTTGCTGACCATGGGGCTAGGCAATTCATATGCAAAAGCCTCTGCACACAGCTTGGGTGGGGTTGTAAATTGGGTGGGGCGGGGTCTCAGGGAATCACCAGTCAAGAACAAACAGCAATGGCTGCCAGTCAGCCCTGCCCTGAAGAGGTCCCTGGTCTCTGTGTTTCGCTGCCCCGTGCAGGAACAATGATTGCTGTGAGCACCTCTGAGAGAAAGCTACCCTCGTGTTCCGGCCAGATGCCAGACGGTCCAGTTTCTCCCCATATGAGTCTGGGTCCCCAGAGTCTCACCCAGAACTGGAGTTCAAAGCAGTTGGGAGCTTGTATCTCCCTCCGGATTGAAAAAGACAGCAGCGTACCCAGTTGCCAGCCTGTTTCACACACCTCCGTACCTCCACACTTCTGCACCTCTGTACCTCCTCCGAGTCTCAATGTGTTTTTCTCTTTCCTTCTAGTTGTTGAACTTCCACTCAACCAACCTTCCCATGGTTCTGGATGATATCCATTTTGTCTTTTAGTTGTAGTTTTGATGTGGTTGTGCAAGGCAGCAACTTCAGGTGTTTACCTATGCTGCCATCTTGGTTCCTCTTTTCCTCATTTTCTTAATTTTTAGTTATGCATCACACATTGCTTTAGTTTACATCTTACCAGTACTTCCATTCTTTTAATTTCCTTAAGCACATAATTAGGGTTATTTTCTTATCTACTTCCCCATCATCCTTGTTTTCATAATTGATACTTCATATTCACAAGTTAACTTAATTCTTTTGAGTTTTCTACTTTTAAATATGTATTCAGACTTGGTTATAGAATTGCTTGTTAGACATGTCCTATGAGCCTCTCAAATACAACATCCTCCAAAACTCAACTCATCATTTCTCCCCAAAACCTGTACTCATCTGGTGTACTAGCTCAGAGAATGAAATTATCCATGCAGTGGCCCCTCCAGAAACCCTAGAGTGTTTTTGAATGCCTCCCTTTTCTCTCTTCCCTTCCCTTTCTGTCCCCGTGTCTCTATCTCAACTTCCACAGACATTCAGATCATCACCTCTCACCTACCTCACTGGAGCAGCCTTCTGATAGTCCTTCCTCATTGAATCCAAAATACAAATCTGGTCATATTACATACCTAAAAATTATTTTATGGCTATTTAACTTTCCTAGGTAAAGACCTCACTAAAGTTTATAACTGCTGTCATGATCTCACTCTGCTTACCTCTTCAAGTTCCACCACTCCTCACAGAATACCATATATTCCAGCCATTCTGTATGTTTTTTCATTTCCTAGAATATGCCATGAAGCTAGGTCAGATCACAGAAGTGGGTATACATTCAAAGACTGATTAGAACTCAAATTGGATTCAAGGCTACTTTCCCTTAGGCTTTCTCTAAATTAGCAAATAACCAGTATCAAGGACATATAAAATATATACATCTGAGTGAATGAATATAGCACTAGTGTCCCTTAAGCTCCTCATGGAGATATAACCAAAGTTACATTGTAAATGTAGTATATGCACAGTGAGTAGTATGCCAGGCCATATAAGGAAGCTCAGTAGCGTTTCCATTAGTCAAGGTGAGGGGCCATGTTAATGCAAAGGTCTACATTCTACCACATAAGTTAAGTTTTGCTATATCTAAAAACATGAAAAAATATTTTTTCTGTCATTGGGTCTGTAGCAGGTCTTGTCATGATCTTCCACAACCATGTTTACTCTTTCCTCTGTAGCAAGAGTAAACCTAATGCTGGTTCTGGATGCACAACAAATCTCAACCCCACTTCTCTTGAATAACATAACCATTCTTTAAGGCTTGGATCAGGGGTCACCTCTTCAGAACAACCCCTTGGTGGTTTGTCTCACTAGCATCCTGTGCACTATTTTTTATATATTTGTTTTAAATATATACAGCCACTCTCTGTTCCCCTGGACAAAGGTTTTTAAAGAGTACTAATCTAGTTATGGTGCATTAGCCTACAGGAAACTTGGCTGTTTTGCCCCTTCAAATTCTAGATATCCAGCAGAGCCCTCTTTCTCTGTTATTCTAGGCAGCTCCAACCACTAGCCAGCATCCTTTCTTTAAATGGTAGAGTTAGGCACAGATCCCAGTGCATGCAACCCCTGAACTTGGGAACCATAGGTCAAGTTTAGTAAGACTTCTTAAATGATCTGCTTTAGATTGGTTGAAAAATGATTACTATTTTAATGCTTCATGAAGCAGACAGTCCTCATTTAGGGAACTAAAAAATGGGGCAAATTCTGCTTTCTGTGCTTGGTTCTCTAGAATATGGAGCCACTGTTTTCAAATTTAGCCATTCAACAAAGACTTCACAATAGGTAAAAAATCTAATGTTCTAAGTTTATGGGAAATTACATCTCAAATTTTCGAGCCTACACTAGAAGAAATAAAAAGAGATATATGTAGAAGGAATCTATATCTGCTTTATCTTTTCTTTGCCTGTTTTTATTCATATAATTTTCTTATGTAGTTTTTAATTTATAACCCTCCAAAGATCACATCCTATACTAATAAAAGACAAACATGCAAATTGACCATACTTTTGCTATGCCTTAAGCCATGCCCACCAGCCAATCAGAGCAACTATATGCAAATTACTCCAACCAAGATGGCGGCTGGCAGCCATGGAGCTGGAACGAGCAGGAGGCTTGCTTGCTCCAGTGATGGAGGAAACCAAGGTTCCCTGCCTGCCGCAGCCCGGCTCTGAGCTCCACTGAAAGCAACAAAGTTTCAATTATAGAAGGTAAACAAACCCCAGATACCTGCTTTCAGCCAGCCGTGGCCACAGAGCTGGAGTGAGCAGGAGTTGGTTGCCCCTGGCAATGGAGAAAGCCAAGCTTTCTGCAGGCCTCCACTAAAGGCAACAAAGTTTCAATTATAGAAGGTAAATAAATCCCAGAATTTAAAAAAAAAGAAGAGAGGCTGGGAGCTTACATCGCCAGGGTACTTGGCAAGCCTGAAAACGACCCTCAGCCCCTCACCCAGACTGGCCAGGCACCCCAGTGGGGGCCCCCCACCCTAAAAGGGGGTGTGGCCAGCCTGAAAACAGCCATCAGCCCCTCACCCAGGCTGGCCAAACCTCCATGGGGTGAGGGTCCCCACTGGAGTGGACATCCTCCGAGGGGTCCCACACTACAAGAGGGCATAGGCTGAGCTGAGGGACCCCCCAAGTGCACAAATTTTTGTGCACCATGCCTCTAGTCTATTTATAAAGTACCTGATGAGATTAGATTCCACATATGAGTGAGATCATGTGATACTTGTCTCTCTGACTGGTTTATTTCACTTAGCATAATACTCAAAATAAACTGATGAACAAAATAGATCCAGAGACATCAAAGCATGGAACAGACTATCTCAAGGGGAAGGTGAATGGATGAGAAGAAATTAACCAAGGAACTTGTATGCATATGTGCATAACACATGGACACAGACAATAGTGTGGTGAAGGCCTGGGGTAGGGGCGGACTAGAAGGGGTCAATGGGGGAATAAAGGAGGACATATGTAATGCTTTCAACAATAAAGATTTTAAAAAAATAAAGTACATGATGAAAATCTGGCTTTGATAATAATACTCAGTGATTAATTGCAGATCTTACTATTTGAGAATCACAGTATGAATCTCTTTCACCATGACTCTACATTTTCCTTACAAAAGCTGTGGGCTTGGTTGGAGATATAGTTGGAGTAGTATATGCCCCAGATTTCATTTGCTAAAATTCTTATTCTATACTTTCCATATTGAAAGTTTTGAGCTTCTCAGGCCTGCTTTTCATGGTGCTAAAGGGATTCCTATGCTTGGCCTGAAATTGTAGGCTATTCAAAGTGCTGTTGAAGGAAAGGAAATAAATCACATGGTGGGAAAAGTTTCTTCTTCTCTAGTTGCAAAACAACAAAACAAAACTATGTTTATAAAAGTTATTTCTAACAACCCTCATACAGGCACTCAGAGTTCAGGACTTGTTAGAATGCTCTGTGACAATAACCTTTAATCTCTGTTTAAAATATCTGCAACTCTAATTGATTGTCTTACTGAATAATTTGTTGGGAAATATTGTAGATTTGTGATCATGTAGCAGTTTTGAATAATCACTTTAAATCTCTTACTGAAAACCAAACAGAACAACAAGATAGAAAAAACAAACAAACAAAAAGCTTGATAGCATCTTTAACAAAAGTTGGTGACATGAAATCCCTCAAAATCCAAGAATAAAGGTGCAAGTGGCCAAATCACCAACAGGAGCATGGCCTAAGCGAGATGAAAAGCTATGCTTAAAGAGTTGCTAAAAGTAAAAGGGGTTACAAAACCAAACCAGAATGTCTAGAAAATAATGATAAAAATTAAAATCCATGGGATACAACTGAAATGTTACAGAGAACATTTATTGCTTTTAACATTACATGACCTTTACTATTATTTACATTTTCTATTAAAAGTATTAAATACCTTTACCAATAAAAATTAAAAAATGAATTAAATTTACAACCCAATGGAACACACACACCCACACACAGGAAAGTTAACTAAAAGTAAGCAGTAGGAATTGATAAAAATAAAGGCAAATATTCATGAGCTACAAAAGAGAAAAAAAAACATTCAAAAAATGAGCTGGTTAAAGAGATTAACAAAATAAGGAAGCTATTAGTTAATCAAATTAAAGAAAGTATAAGTTTACAAAGTATAAAATGATAGGAAAAATAATCTTTGAAACAGAAAAAAATGAGAGCAAGAGAGACTACTTTGTATAATTCTATGCAACTATACTTAAAAACCCTGAAAAGTTGTCAAATCTTCTCTTGGCTACTCCTCTATCTCAATTCCTTCAAGCTTGATTAATTTCACCAAGGAATTCTACCAAACTTTTCAAGCTCTGACATACCCTATGCTACTAAATTTGTTCCAGAGTATAGAAAAACAAAACTTCCAAATTATTTTTACAAAACAATCATCTATACTAATAAAAGCCTAGATCAGTGTTCAGCAAACTGCGCTTGGCAAACTGCAGCTTGCAAGCCACATGTGGCTCTTTGGCCCCTTGAGTGTGGCTCTTCCACAAAATACCGACTTCTGCGCATGGGCCACGAAGTTTCAATCGCACTGTATGTGCGCACCCGCATGTGGTATTTTGTGGAAGAACCACACTGAAGGGGCCAAAGAGCCGCATGTGGCTCGCGAGCCGCAGTTTGCCAACCACGGGCCTACATGGTCCTCGTGTCCTCGCGTGACACCCTCCCATCATCACAAGACGGCTGTCCTCATGTTGTCACAAGATGGCTGCCACAAGATAGCCAGGAGGGGAGAGCAATTTTGGGTGACCAGGCCAGCAGGGGAGGACAGTTGTGGGTGATTGGGTCAGCAGGGGAGGGCAGTTGGGGGCAACTGGACTGGCAGGGGAGGGCATTTGGGAGCAATTAGGCCAGCAGGGGAGCACTTAGGCATCAATCAGGCCAGCAGGGGAGCAGTTAGGGGGCGATTAGGCAAGACAGGCCAGACACTGGAGCCATCCCGTGGTCCCTTCCCAGCCCCCATGGGTCCCGATCAGAACTGGGTGAGATGGCCAGACACGCCCTGGACAAATCCATGCACCAGGCCAATTTCAACCCAATCTCCACAGGCCAGGAACCCCATTGGTGCATGAGTCTGTGCACCGGCCCTCTAGTATTAATACTAAAACCTAATAAAGATTATTTAAGAAAGAAAATTATAGGTCAATCTCACTTATGAATATCAAAGCAAAAAATATATGATCTCACTTATATGTGGAATCCAATGAACAAGTTAACAAACAACATAGAAACAGACTTATAGATACAGAGAATAGACTGACAGCTGTCATAGGGAGGAGGTTTGGGGGCTGGGTGAAAAAGTTGAAGAGATTAAGCAAAAAAAAAAAAAAAAAAAAAAAAAAAAAAAAACACCCAAAAGCAAAAATCTCAAAGACACAGACTGTTTGTATGGTGATTACCAGAGGCAAGGAGGGTGGGGCAGGTAAAAGAGGATAAAGGGGGGATAAATGGTGATTAAAGGAGACTTGACTTGGGGTGATGAACACACAATACAATATACAGATGATGTATTATAGAATTGTACACCTGAAACCTACATAACTTTATTAACCAATGACACCCCAATAAGTTCAATAAAAAAAAGTAAAATAAAATAAATATTAAGTTGAATAAAAAACATTTAAGAAATACAATATAAGCTAGTGGGATTCATTTTGGGAATTTCAGAATTAGTTCAATATTAGAAAAAAATTATATAATATAATAATTTATATTATATAATTTATAAATTCATCATACCAATAATTATAAGAAGAGAAATCATGTGATTATCTCCATAGATATTTAAAAGGCTTGACCTAATTCAATATATATTCTTGACAAAAGAAAGGGGGGAGTGATAGAGGGAGAAAAGGAGGAAGGAAGGAAAGTAGGAAGGAAAGAAGGAAGGAAGGATAAAGAAGAGATTAACCAAAGAACTTATATGCATATATACATAACTCATGGACACAGATAATAGTGCAGGGAAAGCCTGGGGAGGGGGCGGGAGGGGGGTGAAGGGGATCAATGGGACATCTGTAATACTTTCAGTAATAAAGATCAATTTTTAAAAATATATATATTTTATTGATGATTTTTTACAGAGAGGAAGGGAGAGAAATAGAGAGTTAGAAACATCGATGAGAGAGAAACATTGATCAGCCGCCTCCTGCACATCTCCCACTGGGGATGTGCCTGCAACCCAGATACATGCTCTTGACCGGAATCGAACCTGGGACCCTTCAGTCCACAGGCCAACGCTCTATCCACTGAGCCAAACCGGTTTCGGCAAAGATAAATTTTTTAAAAAAGAAAACCTCAGTAAGAGTCTATGGATATTTCCTTAATGTGATTTAATCATAATGAGGCAACCAGACATTGTTGCTTCCCAATGTGCTGGATAGGAAGTGCACAGAACCACCTTGAAATATTCCTTCCACAAATATTGAGTCTAAATCTAATCAAGCTCTAGAGCTAACTATCAATTTATAAGAAATAAATTGAAATAAATAAATATGAAAGAGGGAGGATTAAGTTTAAGATACCACAAATTCAGAGTGGTAAAAAAAAGTGGTCCATTTTCCCCAATTGGCTGATTAAAAAAAAAAAAGGTGGTAATATTCTGATTAAAAGAAATTTAGAAGACATTACAATTCCATGCAATGAACAGACGTAGTTTTGATTACCATGAGAAGAAAACAACTACAAAAACATGTTTTTGAGACAATTGGGGAAATTTGAATATGGCTAGGTAGTAAATAGTAGCACAAAATTATTGTTAATTTTTATATGTTGATGACAATGCAGTTATATGGAAAAGAATACCTGCAGCTACACTTGTTGATCTATATTGGACTACATAGGACTTAACTAATGTGTTATTTCTGAGTTGCTACCAAATCCTTCAATAATAATAATAATAAAAGGAACAGATGATGCAAATATGGCAAAATCTTGATAATTTTTGAATCTGAATGATGGTTATCTTCTACCAACATTGATGAAACAGTGATAGGCCAACTTATTAACTTATAAGTAGGGTTAGATCAATAAATCCCAGACCCAACGAAGAAGCACATTACTGGTTCCCTCCCTGGAGGTATTCAAAGGGGAATGGGATAAACCTCTTGATGAGAATACCACATAAACATAGCAAAAAATAAAGCCCCAGATTAGTTTTCCTTGGATTTTCAATGTCATTCAAATTGCATAAATTCTATTATTCCTTTTAGGAAACACAGTATATAGACTTGGCTGCAAAATACCAGAAGATTTTTAGCACCCCAGGAAGTCAAGATTTGAACCTCTAAACTCTGCTTTGACAATCCTCTTTCTGCTCTATTATATGTATTTCCAACTTGTCTTATTGGAAATTCATGGACATAAGTTTTATTAGCATTAATGAGACTTTAGTGTCTAATGTGGTAGTAGGCATACTCAACATTTTTCTCTCATTGCTGAAGGCCTCTGATATATTTATCAGAATATTTTGAAAATGTGTATAAAAATCTACTCTGGCAATTTAAATAAGTGGTGTGGTTCATGTATGGATCACATGATAACTGGTTTTCACTGACCATAAACAAAGCTTTACTACCTTCGTCTTTTCTATTGCCAATGCTTTGTACATCATACACATTTGTCCACTGGGTGGCAATATGTACTCAAGAATGGTTACTGTTTCTAGTTTATCGATCTAATTGAATCCAAGATGTCAAACTCCTTTTTGCATCTGGAAATAGCCATTGTATCAAATCTTAAGAAACAGTATTATCTGAATTTAAGCTGCTACCTAGACTTTGTCTTTTCTATTGCAAATGCTTTGTGCATCATACACATTTGTCCACTGGGTGGCAATATGTACTCAAGAATGGTTACTGTTTCTAGTTTATCGATCTAATTGAATCCAAGATGTCAAACTCCTTTTTGCATCTGGAAATAGCCATTGTATCAAATCTTAAGAAACAGTATTATCTGAATTTAAGCTGCTACCTAGAAGTGATTAAGGAGATTTTAATAATATTAATACTTCCTAAACTTAACTCAGCCACACTCTTCTCTCAGCATGTTCATACATCACACATTTGCAAAATAGATTATCCCTCCTGGTCATTCCTTGCCCTTTTATACTTGTTCATACCCCACTTCTTAAACATATGCCCTTTTTAAATTTCCCTAAACTATTTTCCAACTCCAATACTCTTAGTGCCCGATCTCTAATTTCAGTGACTCTTGCCTGACAATGAACTATCCCTTTTTTTTCACTTTGTTTCTTGATTTCACTCCTCCACAGAGAAATCAAGAGCCATACCATTAAGCTCTTGTGTGATACCATATGCATCCCCTCAGGTTTGGTCCTACATCCTAGAGAAGCAGAGTAGATCTTGGATATTCATATAATCTTGGGAAGTCATATAGTTCTTTTCACTTTAATTCTGTCCAAAATGCAGAATACAACCAATTAACTCGCTCTATGTAAGATATATCTTCAGTTAAGAGAGAGAAAAACTTCCAAGAAATGAAATTGTATATTACATATGATTACAACATGAGAAAACCCACAAAATATATATATATATACATATTTTAAAAATTGAAAACAATAATAATAGTTGTTGTATTGGATGATGAAATTATGAAAGCTTGCTTATATTTCTCCTTTTGGCTTTTTCTATATTTTCCTATATTTTATTTAATAAAATATATTTTTTTCAAGTGAACAAGTATAACTGTGCAAAAACCGTCTTTAGTCTTTCTCCTTCCTTGATTAAAAAAAAATTCCTGTTGCTTTAATATATCCTTCTATCTAATTTTCCAAAAAGTACTTAATAATACTTTGGCATTTTCTTGAATCTCCACATGGTGCTGAGTGTGATGGGAGAATTGGCTTATGCTCTTTTTTTAAAAAATTCTTTATTTTAGAATAACTTTTAGATTTATAGAGAATTGCAAATATCCCACACCCAGTTTTCCCTATTACTTACCTCTTACGTTAATTTGTTACATTTGTTACTAGTAAGCCAATATTGTTACATTACAATTAACTAAAGTCCATACTTGGTTCAGATTCCCTATGTTTTCACCTAATGTCCTTTTTCTGTCCCAGGACCCCTTCCAGGGGACCACTTTACAGTTAGTCACCGTGTCTCCTTTTGGCTGTGACAGTTTCTCAGACTTTCCTGATTTTCCGTGACTTCAGCAGCTTTGAGGAGTACTAGTCAGGTATTTGGTAAAATGTCCCTCCAGTGGGATTTCTCTGATGATTTCCTAATGATTTGACTTGGATTATGGATTTGGGGAGGAAGACCACAGAAACAAAGTCATATCAAGGGTAGGTACTATCAACATGATTTAGTGCTGTTGGTCAAATGGCTGAAGCAGCATTTGCCAGGTTTCTCCACTGTGAAGTTGCTCTTTCAACCCCTTCCATGCTTTCCTCCTTGGTGATGCCTGCACAGCCACCAATGAACTTTGCTCCACCTTGGGAGGGCAGAGTATATACAGAAATTATTTGAAATATTTCTGCACTGGTAACTTGTTTACTTTCTTCCATTTATAATTTATGCCATACTTTATAACAGTATAGACTCGTGGATATTTATTTTATACTTTGTATTATAATTCAATAGTATTTTATTTTCTTGCTCAAATCGGCCTTTTGAAACTTTTCCAGTTGGGCTCTTGTGTCCTTTTGACATAATTCTATCATTATGAGTTGTTTTCTGTTTTGTTTTTCTTCCTCCTTTTCTGGCACTGCATGTCTCCCAAAATCACCTTGTATAATTCCTGCCTCACTCCTAGAATTGGCTCATGCTTTTTAACTCTTCATTATAAACATAAATATTAAAAAAAACCTGAATGTCTATTGCATGCGAAACTTTGCATTAGTAATACATTTTTTTAAAAGTCTTTTTTAAGCCGAAACCGGTTTGGCTTAGTGGATAGAGCGTCGGCCTGCGGACTGAAGGGTCCCAGGTTCGATTCCGGTCAAGGGCATGTACCTGGGTTGCGGGCACATCCCCGGTGGGGAGTGTGCGGGAGGCAGCTGATCAATGTTTCTCTCTCATCGATGTTTCTAACTCTCTATCTCTCTCCCTTCCTCTCTGTAAAAAATCAATAAAATATATTTTAAAAAAAGTCTTTTTTAAAATGTGGCATATCTTGCATTTTAGCTGACCAAGTTAGACAAACGTATACTACCATAATTCCATATATTATGCCTTACACTAGCCTAAAAATTCACAGTAATATTTGTTCATTCTTTGCTTTCCACCCAGAAATATTTGATGGAGGGGTCAAGTATGCTGTAGGTAACGTGCCATTGTAGCATATCCTGGGCCCCAGCACCACTCTCTTGACCTTCAGATCAGAGCACTTTTACCACAGAGCTTTGCTATATATAATCATTGATTTATGCATTCAACTCATTAGTTAATTAATTCATTGAACAAAACAATATTTAAATAGCTGCTTGGCACTGTTAGGGTTTGCATGTACAAATTTGGAGAGGTAAGCCACTTAAAGAACTAAACCTGAGATTGGATTAACTGCCACCAGGTGGAGTAAGCCCTCAGGTTGGCAAGGACATTGTTGGTAGGTAACCATTCAGATTTTCCTCTTAGACATATTTTCAAAATTAGATGGTGGAAACTGGTCTGAATGTGCAATCCAAGCTTATCATTTCCTGTGAGGGTGCTACCAGTCTTCCAGCATCTCAGGCAGAAGTCTTTGAGTTATTTTCCTGTCTCACTTCATGTTTTATTTATCGAGTCACTGCTTTGTTCAAATCAGCTCCTTCTCTCACCTTTAGCCCCTTCAGGAAGACCTCCAAGTTAGCCATGCCAGGAAGCAAACACTCTGAGAGGGTCTCAGCCAACTACAAGTTCACTGCTTTGCTCCTTTTGCTCTCTCCTGTGAGATTCCTTCTCTTTTAAACTCTTTCATCATTGACTTGCTCATGTTCAGCAAATATTTGAGTGGTTATTATGGTGATAGCAATATATGGAATGCAAAACTAGGTACTCTTCCCATACCAGAATCTGCTATGTCCCTCCCTATCCTTCTGAGAGGAAAGAAGATCTAGTTGGTACAATGGGTACATGAACAAATATGTGGAAGGCATTTACCTTTACCAGGCATAGTGGTGACCAAAGTATCAGCCTGGGAGGGTAGTAAGGAAAGAAATTGGTCCTTAGATTAGGGATGAAAGTAACTCAAATAGTTTAAATAGATAGAGTCATAGATGGTTTACATGGTGAGATGAAATGGCATAGTATTTCAAAATCTGACAATTTTAGCATGGCAAGAAGGCATGGTGCACCATAGGAAAATGGTCAACATTTGATATGAAAAGAAATGGCAGGTACCAGACTATGAGGGTGCTTGAATGACATGCAACAAAATTGGGGGCTTTGTCTTTTAGGCATTAAAGGTCATTACAATATTTAGAACGAGGAATAACTCAAACAGTGGTCTGTATGTGGCATGGATTGGAGAAAGGTGAGACCACATACAAGGCAACCAATTAGGAAATGACCATAGAGTCTGGGTAGAGATGCCAAGGCCTGAATCAAGATAAGAGATGTGCTGAAGGAGAGGCAGAGATGAATCTGAGAAAAATTATATATATATCTTTGTCCCCATTCCCAGCACAGAGCTCCTAAAACCCTTGGAATTTCCTTTTATGAGAGCCATAAAGGTGTCTTTTGTTATGTTAATGAGATGACTTTTGGAAAGCTCCTAGGTAACCTGAATATGGAGACTGATTGACAAAAGAACCAACCCTATGACCAGAGGGTTAGAACTTACAGTTCTACCCTCTAATCTCTGGGAGGTAAGAATGGCTGGAGGTTGAATCAATCACCACTAGTCAATGACTTAATCACTCATATCTATATAACATAGTGTCCATAAACAACAAAAGATGAGGTTCAGAGAACTTCCAGATAGGGATTCTGGGAAATTGGTTCATCCAGAGAGACTATGGGAGCTCTGAGCCTTTTCCCACATACTTTGTCCTATGCATCTGTTCCATCTGGCTGCTACTGAATTATATTCTATTATAATAAATTAATGACTAGTAAGTAAAATGTTTCTCTGAGTTCTGTGAGCCACTCTAGCAAATTAATTGAACCCAAGGAGGGTGTCATTGAAACCTGTGATCTATAGCCAGTTGGTCAGATGCACAGGTGACAACTATCTCTAGGAGTTAGTGTCAGAACTGAGTGCATTGCAGAACACCCAGCTTGTGTCAGAGAATTGCTTTGTGGTGTGGGGAATTGTCATATGGAATTGGTCCCAGAACCTTTAAAATAGGAATACAAAATGAGAGTAAGGACAGAATGCTGGGTAACCACCAGTTTCTTGGCTTAGGACACTGGGTGAATGGTGATGTTATTAATTAGGATAGAGGATACTGGAGGCTAAACAGTTTTTTGAAAGGGCTGGGGTGGGGTGATGGTAAATGTCTTGAATGTACTTTGGGACATATTATCTGATCATTTGCACTAATCAACTTCATATATTATTAACATATAAGTTAGAATGCAAGGTCTCAGCAAAGAAAAACTTCCTTATTACCATTCATCAATCAATATACCAGTCACACATATTTTAGTGCTCATTTATGTTTTCTAAGAAGTTCAGTGCTATGGATACTATGGACCATAGATCCCCAATTTTCCAAGATACTTTCACTTTTCTACAGTGTTATTCTGTTCACCAAATGCAATTTGTTAAAATTCATGTAATCTAATTTTTATACCTTGTAAGACTTTTCTCAGAAGCAAGTTCATAAATCATTAAAAAACTTAAGGCATAAGTCTTCCAAGTAAGGAATCTGTAGTCTAATCCAGAAGAAGAACTCAGCCGCCATTAAAGAGCCATGTACTGGTAAACTATGTTATGTTAGGGTTCACAGATATCCAGAAAGTGACTGCTGGTTTGGGTGGGGGAGTTAGAGAGAGCTGCACTGAGGAGAAGCTGAACGGTATCATGGCTCAGAAGAATGAACAGTATCTGAAAAGTTAGACAGGGGGTGAGGAGAGCAGCATTAGGAAAGACAGGAAGTTGGAAATGATCTCAACGTGTTCAAGGAAGATTGAGGACTATGTCCTGTCTTGATTAGTCTTTTGACTCAGCCAGATGGGTTGTATGACTCCTATTACTACTCCCCTTATCCATCTCCTGTTTAGAATTCACTTTGTGATAATTTTTCTTAGGTCTGATGAAATTTCCTAGTTGTGTAGTGTATAGAATATGTTTTTCCATTCCCTTCTGGCTTTTTACAATTTGCATCTCATTCTGAACTTGAGCTTTTCTGACCTTAGTCCTAAATGCTTTTGCTAAATTTTAGTTTCCCCTTGCCAACTTAGTTTCTATTTTTGGTAACATTTCCATTTCCCTGTGAGGTCCACATGCAGCCTTTTGAGTTAATGAAATAGAAATTCCCATTAGCGTTACTGTATAATAATGATGAACTATTCTAGCATATTTTAAAGAGCTGTGGATCAGCCCAGCCAGCATGGCTCAGTGGCTGAGTGTCAACCTATGAACCAGAAGGTATGGTTTGATTCCCGGTCAGGGCACATGCCGGGGTTCTGAGCTCGATCCACAGCAGAGAGCGTGCAGGAGCCAGCTGATCAATGATTCTCTCTCATCATTGATGTTTCTCTCTCCCACTTCCTTCCTCTCTGAAATCAATAAAGATATATTTAAAAAAAGTAAAGAGCTGTGGATGAAATAAACACATGGTACTGAAAAATCTGTAATGTAACAAGGATATATAAAAGTGCCTCCTGCACAGTCGGCATCCAATAATCTTTTCTAAATGAATGAATTTTACATAATAACCTATTAATAAAGAAGAATACTTCTTTCGTGTTACTTACTTTTTACAAGCCCTGTTTACCGGCCAGAGCAAAAAAATACCTTAGGCAGTTCAGGAACTACGCAGCTAGGTGCTGGTCCCTCTAGATACACTTTCCCCAGCTTCCCCTTCATCTAGTCAAACTTTGATTTCTGCGGCTCCAGGTTAAGATGAGTGAAGGTCAGGGACCTGGTGCCTTCACCCCCACCCCTACCTTGTTTCAGGGGGCCCTAGCTCAGGAATCTGTACGAAGTGTATCAAAACACTAGTTAAGTGGCTGACCTCTACTGCAGCTATTTGTTTACAAATAGGAGCTCTGAACACTTTGAAAACAGTTTGTTCGTTACAGTTGGTGAGCATTCCTTTTATAATTTGTTTGCACCGTGTGTTGAATAAACTACTGACACCACTGATAGAGAGCAAAAGTAAAATTAAAATTCAACTAGCCTCACTCTGATGGCTGATCATAAATTCCAAATTAGCGAAGTGCAAATTAATAAGAGTGCATTATCTGTGTCTTTATATGTATCTATATAGGGTTCACATGCATGTGAATTAAGAGTTATAGCAATTTAGAACAGGAAGGAAACATTAAAAAATTCTGTTCAAAGCCTACATTTTGCAGATGAAGCTTGTTCTTTTTCTTGTACCCAAGAGACTAGTTCTATGTTTAAACACAATCCAGAAATAACCTTCTTTACAGATATAATTTGCTGTAATTCCATGGCTTCACTGTGCACATTAAATGTTATGTAATGCTCTTCTATTAGTTGTCATATCATGTCCTATAAATCTCCCGGAACTTTGAAGGCAGGGGCTTTGTTTTATTTACTTTGTGTTACCCACAGTGTCTGTCCCAGTCCAGCCCCACATCTGATATGGGATGGCATATCAGTCCATCTGCAGACAGCCTGATGCTACACTGAGATGAAGAAAACAGGCATTAAGGAGCTAGGTCTCCTGCGGGCTTTGCAGACAGCCTGATGCTACACTGAGATGAAGAAAACAGGCATTAAGGAGCTAGGTCTCCTGCGGGCTTTGCAGACAGCCTGATGCTACACTGAGATGAAGAAAACAGGCATTAAGGAGCTAGGTCTCCTGCGGGCTTTGCAGACAGCCTGATGCTACACTGAGATGAAGAAAACAGGCATTAAGGAGCTAGGTCTCCTGCGGGCTTTGCAAATGTTCTTCTCCTTCGGGATATCTGTTAGTTTCCCTGGATAGCCTTATTTGCTGTTTGGAGCCTTGTTGTCTGCACTCTTCACTTGATAGTTATGAAGCTGTGCCCCAAAGTTCAGGCCCTCCCACCCCAGTGTCCCTCCACCTATACCAACAGTGACATTGGACTGGGCTGGACTTGTCATTCCCTGGGTTGGACACAAATTGGAATTGCTGCCGCTCCCCAGCCTCCCCCTTCAATGTGCCCCCCAGCTCAACCTCCTTCATCTTGGAGTGCTGCATGGCAAGTAACTCAGGCAGCCTGCTGTGATCCACGCTGAGAGTTCCAGCCATTGCTGACCTGGCACTGCTACATAAAACAAAGTGGCGTTGAACAATTCAAAAGAATGAATGTTGGCATTAATTGTACACTCAACATTTGCCGTACCAGACCCTGTTCTGGGTACTAGAGATGCAGCAGGTACCAAAACCAAATCCATGCCCTCAGAGAGTTTACATTAGTCATGATAAACAGATAAATTTATATATA
>NW_006285041.1:173082-177854 GCF_000327345.1 Myotis davidii
CATAAAGCAGAAAAAAGAACAGAAAATGACAGGAGGGAGTATTGTTTCAGGAAAAACAGTCAGGGAAGGTGTGAACTTAGAGACATTTTGGATTCATCTGTGCATAGATGGTATTTAAAGCCATAGGAGGAGTGAGATCATCTAGAGCAGTGGTTCTCAACCTGTGGGTTACGACCCTTTGGGGGGTAGAATGACCGTTTCACAGGGGTCACCTAAGACCATCAGAAATCGCATATAATTACATACTGTTTTTGTGATTAATCACTATGCTTTAATTATGTTCAATTTGTAACAATGAAAATACATCCTGCATATCAGATATTTACATTATGATTCATAACAGTAGCAAAATTACAGTTATGAAGTAGCAACGAAAACAATTTTATGGTTGGGGGTCACCACAACATGAGGAACTGTATTAAAGGGTTGCGGCATTAGGAAGGTTGAGAACCACTGATCTAGAGAATAAATGCAATCAGCGAAGAGAGGTGTGAAGATTTGACTCTGGGAATTCCAACATTATGTTAGGTAAGGAAGATGAGGAGGGTTCAGGAAAGAAGGTCAGGAGGGAATAGCCACTGAGGTTGAAGGACAGGCAGGAGAGGGTAGTGTTCTGGAAGTAAAATTGAGAAAGTATTTATAAAGGGGGGACAATCAACCGACAGCAAGAACTGACCGTTGAATATGTCAGTGTAGAAGTTAAAGGTGATCAAGGAGGTAGCAGTTCTATTGCAATGGAGGAGACCCCGGTCGGCGTCTGCTGGAGATGGAACAAGAACTAGAGGGGTGGATAACCCAACGCTTTGAGGTACGCTGCTGCAAAAGGAAGCAGAAGATGACTGGGGATAGCCAGAGAGGGCAGTGGGACCAAGGGAGGCTTTGATTTTTCTAAGATGGGAGAAATCACAGCATTTTCGTGTGCAGGGAGAAAACTGGTGTGGCAAGAGGGGGGTTATTGTGCAGGTAAGAGGCAATATGCACATAGACCACATTCCCCCAGCAAAAACAGAACTTTCAGCCAAAGACTTAGGCAAAACATTTCAAAAGAACACAGATAGTCAATGGTAAATTCACCATTGAGCCATCATGCATTTCGTTTCTGCTCTGTTTTGCTTTTTCATCATTAAGTTACTGTTCATGATATAAGTGAAGTTATACTGGTAATATTAATGTCATTATAAAGAATTTTAGACACTGATCCTTCATGAAATCAGTGAGTTACTTTCAGTTTCTAAACCTAGAACAACTTGAGATTCCTTTCTTCGGGGTATGATAAATAATTTGTCACATTATTATGATTAGAGTCATTATTAAAACAATAGCAGCTTCCTTTCTGTAGCACTTCTGTTAATGGAGTTTTGATTTTCTCGAGGAAAACCTCAGAAAAAACAAAAAAAAAAGAAATGGGAAAAGTATGACCCTATGAACAGAAAATACAACCTTTCCTGTTTGGGTTTTTCTCTTTATAGTACCTCAGTTTTAAGTTCCCAGGCATAAATAGGAGTAAAAACTGATAAGAAGTCCAATCTACTTTTTCCTTAAAAAAAAAATGTTTTCCACAGGATAAAAAATTTAGATAAGGCAAATAAGAAACAAGATTTTCAGGATATCAGAGTTGTGAGCAGAAAGAGGAGCACACTCAGTGAGTATAAAGCCTTAATTAAGACAGATGTGGTTGATTCCTGTTATGTAAAACTAGAGATTTTTAGCTCTGGCCCATGTTTCCAGTGGTTAGAGTGTCAGCCCGCACACCAAAGGGTCTTGGGTTCAATTCGTGGTCAAGGGCATACACCTGGGTTGCAGGTTTGATCCCCAGGCCTGGGCTGGGCAAGCACGGGAAGCAACCAACCAATGCAATGTTTCTCTGTTTCTTTCTCCCTCTGTCCCTTCCAGTCTCTCTAAAAATCAATGGAAAAATATCCTTTGGTGAGGATTAAGAACAACAACAACAAATACACAAAAAAACTAGAGATTTTTATATCTAGAATAAAATATTAAAGATCATTTATTCCAATCACTTTACAGATAAATAAACTCAGGCCCAAGTGATTATATAACATACTAAGAAGCTGAGGTGATTACTGGCTATGTTGGATGAGTTTTAAAATTAATAAAAAGAAAACTGAAATAGTAATCATAGCAATAATAATTACAACATTATTGAGTGCTTTCATATACCAGGTAATGTGCTGACCACTTTACTGGTATAGTCATAACCTCATTTAAAGTTTATAGCATCTCTATGAGATAAGAAGTAAGAGATTTCTTTTTTTTTTTAATTGAACTTATTAGAGTGATGCCGGAAACCAATTCCAGCATGACAGCAGGCTGAATCTGGGAATGGCTGAAGGCATTTCCCCAAACCTGAAAAGGGAAGATTGCTTGGCTGAAGACAGTTCAGGGCATCTTCATCTACATGTTATTGCCTCCTACTGGCCAAACACCCGAACAGCTGTATGCTAATTCCCCCATTCTGACAATGCTTGTGTATACCCTTTGAAGTGTATATCTTTGCCTCGCCTCAGGACAAGTTGTGTTAATAAAAAGCATGGGGTCCTGAGCAGAGGAGACCTTAGACCTTAGACCAGGGGTCCTCAAACTACGGCCCGCAGGCCACATGCGGCCCGCTGAAAACATTTATCTTGCCTGGGTGTTTTTGCCACCCCTGCCTGTCCTGCTTAGCAGCCGACTCGTCCCGGGCCCGCAGTGCGCATGTGTGGAATGTCTGAGGGACAGTGAACTGAACCCCTGTTTAAAAAGTTTGAGGACACCTGGTTTAAAGTATTATATATCTTGTCTCTGGACTCCTATTTAATCTACTCACAGCCTTCTCCAGATTGCTGAACCCTTCTTAATGCTGGAACAAGAACCCCGGCAGGGTGACATTGTTTAATAAAATTATATAGATTTCAGGTATACAATTCTACAATACATCATCTGTATATGGTATTGTGTGTTCACCAACCCCAATGGAGTCTACTTACATCACCATTTATTCCGCCTTTACTCTCTTGTACCTCCCCCAACGCCAATATCCCCTTTTCCTCTGGCAATCACCATACTGCTGTCCTTGTCCAAGAGTCTTCCTTTTTTATTCTTTGCTTAATTCTTTCATCCATTTCACCCAGCCCCCACACTCCCCCATGACAACTGTCAGTATGCTTTCTGTATCCATGAGTCTGTCTCCATTTTTAATCAACTGTTACTTAACTGACTTACAAAGTTCATCACTTATCTCCATTTCCTTCTCTGTGAAAAAAAAAAAAAATGACTGATGCCTAGACCATGTTGAATGATTGAGGCTGGTAAATTTCTTTCCACTTATCTAATCTGCAATCTGCAGGCACAATCTACATTGGTATCTGTCTCTATTGGGAACTTGTTAAAAATATAAATTATGAAACCGCACCCAGACTCTCATGGCTAGATATCATGCTCATTGCCTTATCTCCTTCAACTCACATAATGCTCCCATGGAGAGTTCCTTATGCCCTTTGCTGAGGAAAAATAATTTGGTTCTGGTTTACAGATGTTTCTGCCCAAATGCCAGCACTAGGCATTCAAAGGAACCTAAACAACAATGGAAAATGGAAACCTTCTCATTCAATACAATTTCAAACATAACATTTCATGGTAAACTTTGCCTAAGGAAAATGTCTTGCTTCAGGAAATTGTCCTCAATTTTAATCATATAGCACTGGAAACGTCACACAAATAACACATTTACATTAGTAGGTAATCTACTGTGTTCAATTAAACAATTGATTCATTCAATAGTTATAAAGTACTAGTGGCCCGATGCACAACATTCATGCACTGGTGTGGGGGAGAGGGGGATGATCTCAGCCTGGCCTGCGCCTTCTTGCCGTCCGGAACCCCTTGGGGGATGTCTGCCTGCCGGCAGTCAGATATCCCTCTCACAGTCCAGGGATCTCACAGTCCAGGACCCCAGCTCCTTATACCGCCTGCCTGCAGCAGAGGCAGGAGAGGCTCCCACCACTGCCGCTGCTCTTGCCAGCTGTGAGTTCGGCTTCTGGCTGAGTGGCACTCCCCCTGTGGGAGTGCACTGACCACCAGAGGGCAGCTCCTGCGTTGAGTGTCTGCCCCTTGGTCAGTGCGCATCATAGCGACAGGTCATTTCCCGTTCTGTTAATTTGCATATTAACCTTTTATTATATAGGATAGTCTGCTTTGATAACTAATACTCTAGCAAATGGTGCATATTCTTTAAGGGAACACCATCTCTATTAATTAGCTATGCCACAATAATGCTGTTGAAACTCAGTGGTATTGAGTAGTAATGTTACCAGAAAGGGGACTTGGCCCTTAGCGGATCTGCCTACGACTGGCCAGTAGTGTGTGGGTTCTTAACTTCATGCAGGAAAAATTTCAGAGCAGGAGTCCAGGTGACTGTGCGGGAACATTTTTTTAAAGCTGGGGACAATAAAACAAGAAAGGGCTTAGCATAGGAGAAGCAACAGGAGAGCCTAGGCCAGGCTTCCTTAGCTCTCTGGGAAATCAGAGAAAAGTGGGCCTTGGGAACAGGTTCAGGGTTCGCTTGGGACAAGCTGCCTCTGCCCATTGCTCCCTTGGTTGCAAGAGTTTAGGAGATCCATGCCTATGGGAGAAGTAGGGTAAGAAGAAGGGGAAGGGAATGGCATGCAGGCTGCTCCTCAGAGGGAGAGCAAGGCTGGGTCCTTTGTCTTGAGGCTTATTCTTTCTTTCTTGTAGGCAGGAATCTTAGGGGAGGTCTCAGAGGAGGGGCTCCACAG
>NW_006285041.1:178113-179710 GCF_000327345.1 Myotis davidii
TGAATGCCAATATTTTGTTACTTCAATTTCCCCTCTTTTTCTCCCAATTCCCAAGCTTGCCAGCACTACAGGGATTCCTTTTGTGGAGACTTAGTATTAAAATTTGTTTTAGTTTTGTGAGTTTCTTACACAAAGGCCAAGTCAAAACTGCAGGTGTTGGTCCCCCTCCTTGATGGCTGAACATTGCAGCTGAGTTGGGCCTGTTTTTCAGGTCACCTTCACTTTTGAATCTATTAGAAAGCACAGTCAATAGGTCTCTGATGGAATCTGGAAATAATGACAAGAAAAAAAATATACATCACTCAATGTCAAGTCTAGATACTCAGACATCTTATTTCTCTGTGGGCACACATCCTTAGAGATTTTTAGGAGCGGTTCCCACTTGCGAGTGCTATAGAAATAGAAGCTCGGGTGTCTCTAATTCCTGAAAGGATATTTGTTTACACCAAAGAGAGGTGAGATGTTTTAAAATGACTTGTCTATGAACTTATGTGACCAGATCGCTCTTATAAGGAACTGTATCTATTAGAAATCAATATTTTTTTTTCTTCTTACTTTCTTTTTTTTCTTATTTTTAGAGACTTGTGGATGGAAAAACCTATTGGCCCTCTTACTTTAGGTCAAAAGGTAAACATTTTCTCATCATGGGATAAATTATTTGGGGAAGGGTATATTAAAGAGATAGAGCGATTTGAGATGGGAATGTTCAACCTATTTCTATGCCAATAATGGATTTTTACTTTATATCTATGTTTGAAATTTTCCTCAGCCTCTTTGTAAGGGCTAGAATTTGTCAATTCAAGCATTTCCAGTTTGATATGTCAACATCTGAATTTTACACAGTTGTTTCTAGCTAGAAGGTAACTTGTCTGGTTATTTTTAAAAAATATTGAAATAGCAAAAGTTTCCAGGAACATTTCTTTTTTTTTCTTATAAGACTAAACTGCTTCAATAGTCAGTTTCCAAATTAAATTATTATGTCTTTAATTATCCCCATGGTTTGCAGGGTTATGGTTGTAAAAATAAAATGTCCTACAGAAAACTCATGTAACTTGTACTACCATCTTTCTTTTTTAAAATTCCTGCCATTTTCCCCTCTCATACAGATTGAAATATGTGTGCACCCTTTTTGTATTAAGGCAGACTATTCCATTTCTTTCAGGCTGTTAATTCAATAATTATATCCTCTACTATAGGTATGACTCAGCTAAACTTATTATAATGACTTGTTTCTTTTATCTCTTTATTTTGGGGATGGATTGGTAGTGCCTTTCTTTTTTTTTCATTTTATTTTTTTTTAATTGCTTAAAGTATTACAAAGGGTATTACATATGTCTTTTTTTTCCCCAGCCCTTGACTATCGCCTGGCCTCCCCCACCCCCCAGCGTCCTATGTCCATTGGTTATGCATATATGCATGCATACAAGTCCTTCGGTTGATCTCTTATACCCCTCCCCCCTGCCCCCCAAGTTTCCCCGACCTTCCCGCTGCAGTTTGACAATCCGTTCGAGGCAGCTCTGCCTCTGTATCTATTACTGTTCAAAAGTTTATAATGGTCTCAATTATCCATGAATGAGTGAGATCATGTGGTATTTTT
>NW_006285041.1:186187-187576 GCF_000327345.1 Myotis davidii
AAACACACACAGATTTAAGAGCCTGGGAAGTTGTGCGAACTCGCAAGGCTCCACCTTCCAGATCTGCGCGAAGTCTCTGCACGCGGTCTGGCTCCTGGCACCGAGTAGCCGGCAAACTGGCGTACTCTGAGGCTGCCCGTTTGTGTCCAGTCCAACTGTGGGCTTATTTATAGCGTTCCCTTCTGCCAGCAGCCCTGGGGGAGCCCATCCACATCTCGTGGGTCACGCTGGCTCCAATGGCCGCAGGCTCTGTGGGGCGCAGAGTCCCCACACCCCCTGCGCGCGCGTGCTCCACTCTCCAACCCAAACTGCAAACCGCACCTTTGGGGGAAGTCTAACCTTTCTGTGGGGAGAAGCAGGGCTCCTCTGAGTTCACGCAGTCGCACTGCTTGAGAGCCGTTGTTGCCGGGTTAGTAGATGGTCTCTGGATGCCGATGACAGCCACCCATGATGGCACGGTCTCCGTGGCTGAGCCGGCGCACCTGGAGAGGTCTCAGCCTCAGCCTCCAACCATTCCCTTTCTCTAGGAGTTCTCTGTCCTTCCTGGCTGCAGACTGTCTCTCAGCTGAATCTCCTCCGCTTATTCGGGCTGCATGCCACTCATTTCAGCTGCTTGCCCTTATCTGCTCCTGGACAAGGCACCGACACGTCCCTCTAAACCTCCACCATTTTCTCCTCCCCCTGTTTGATTCTTTATATGACAATTTCTTTTATAATCTACACTAATAAAAGAGAAACATGGTAATTGGCGTACGACCGCTACCCTTCCCATTGGCTAATCAGCAAGATATGCAAATTAACTGATTAACTGACATCCAAGATGGCTGCAGGCAGCCAGGCAGCTGAGAACAGGAGGCTTGGTTGCCCCAGCGATGCAGGAAGCCAAGGTCCCCATCTGCAGCTGCGGGGCTCTGAGCTCCTGAAGCAACAACTCCAAAAGATACAATGTTTCAATTATAGAAGCTAAAAGATGGCGGTTAATTTGCATACTCAGGCTCCAAGCAGAGCGAAGCCAAACAGCCCTGAAGCGGCAAGGCAGAGAGGCCTCAGGGCCCCGGGATCAGCGGAGCTGAGAGGCCTCAGGACCCGGTTATCAGCGGAGCCGAGAGGCCCCCCAGCCCCGGTTATCAGCAGAGCCTCGAGGCCTCAGGACCCCCGGATCAGCGGATCAGTGGAGCCGAGAGGCGTCCTGGTCCCGGGATCAGCGGAGCAGCGAGGCGTCCCAGCACCAGGATTTGTGTGACAGGGGGCATCGAGCAAACCCCTGATTGCCCTGCAGGCTCTGTGTGTGACAGGGTATGGAGCCCCAACCCCCCTGATGGGCCCTGCTCTGTGCGTGACAGGGGATGGCGCCCCAACCCCCTGATCGGCCCTGCTTTGTGCGTGATA
>NW_006285041.1:187809-190600 GCF_000327345.1 Myotis davidii
GCACTGGGCTTCTAGTAGTTTCTATAAAAATAATAGTAAGGTAATACTATCTGTCTTCTATTATGATTAATACAAATTGTTTCCATTATTGATAATGTTTAAAACAGTTTTTTTTTCAGTTGCATAACTCATCCTAGGAACGATCATATATATTTTAAGGATTGTTGTCAAATTTGGGAAAATCCAATCAAGTTTCTTTTATATATGATTTGTAATTAGAGGAATTTTCCATAGATTAGGTTCTGGCTCCAAATATTTCATGTCTTATTTCTTTGCTACCTATGCATTTCTAGTGCCAAGTGCAATGTTGATATCACTACATGTCTTCTGGCCACACATTATCTTACAATTTTTGTGACAATTGGTATGGTAAGTGGTAGAAACATTCAGGAAGCCATTCTCATATTAGGACAGCTAGGAGTAACTTAAGTATACTTGGAAATGACTACAAACCACATAAATACAGTATATTTCACTAAACCCAAACTAAATAAATTCCCAACTCAATAGTCCCTTAGAGGATCTCAAAAACCTAAATTAAAGCTTAGTGACAATTCTGGGTCAGTGGGAAAAATCATTGATTTCCTCTGTTCTTGAGTGCTTTGCTCTAGACTTTGGTCCCTTCTCATCCTCCACATTCTCTCCAGAATCTCTCCTGTTCCCATCGACTCAACTGCCACCCATATATTAATAATTTCCAAGTATAAATCTCTAGCCCAGTCCCTCTTCTGAGATTCAGACATGTATATTCAACTGTTCAGTAATATTCCTACCTCAAGAACCTCTTGTCTTCCTTTTCAGCCTCCCTTTACTGCCTGAATTGAACAGAGCAAAATCCTGAGAGGTTCTAGGGCACCTCCTGGCACCTAGCTGGTATTAGAGACTTGCTCATTATCATATGTGTTTGGTGACCAGAAGTGTCAGAAGTGAAGTGTTTGGTGTGAGTAGTACAGGAGACATGCAAGGAGTTTTTTTCTTCATAGTAAGGGAAAAACTGAGTGTTTGAATAAATAAACTGTAGTACATCCAAACAATGGAATATTATTCAACACTACAAAGAAATGATGTGTCAAGCCATGAAAAGACATGGAAGAACCTTAAATGCATATTACTAAGTGAAAGAACACAACCTGAAAAGGATACATATTGCATAATTCCAACTATATGGCATTCTGGAAAAGGCAAAACTATGGAGACCATAAAATGCTCAGTGGTTGCCTGGGTCAGGAAATGAATAGGCATAGCATAGGGTTTTTTAGGTCAGTGAAAATACTCTGTATGATATTTTAATGGTAGATACATGTCATAATACATTTATTCAAATCCATAGAATACACAACACCAAGAATTATTCCTAAGGTAAACGATGAACTTTGGGTGATTGCGATGTGTCAATATAGTTCATCCCTGGCAAAAATGTACCATGCTGGTGCGTGATGTTGATAATGGAGTACACTATACACATGTGGGGGGCAGAGGACATATGGAAAAATCTCTCTACCTACTTCTCAATTTTGTTGTAAACCTAAAACTGTTCTAAAATAAATAGTCTTAAAAAATTAAGTATTGGCTTCTTTACTATACCCTGATTGACCACACAAACATAACACTATTCAGATGGTTCCAGTGTAGCCAGAGGGGCACAGGGTCCTTTCAGATTTCGGGTTTAGCCTTATTTATTATAGAAATAGTTGACAGAGCCCACTTCCTGCTTTCTGTTGTTCACCATTTTTTCTCATCAGTATTCCATCCCTGAGGGCCAACCGCTAACAGTATAATAATAAAGGAACAATGTTTTATGTATCCTAAGACTCCTATCTTACTCTACCTCACACACCTATCTTACATCCCTTTTTGTGCTTGAATTATTGACCCATTCTCATATTAGGACAGCTAGGAATAACTTAAGTATACATGAAACTATTAGATTATGAACTATGTCTTAACTTTTTACGTAACCTCTGCAGCTTTTATATCTGTCTTTAGCAAGGATTCCATAAATGCTTGTTAAGCTGAAATGAATTTAACTGGCAGGCAAAACAGACCCAACTAATCTACTCTAAAACGTAGCAGTAATCTACCAGAAGAATTAAAAAACAGCCATGAACACAGAACCTCAGAATACTGGGGCATACACAAAAGCAGTCCCTGTAGTTTGGCAAATTGGCAGCACTGGCAAGTTGGGAAGGTAGCTGTGCCTATTACAGAGTGAGAAGGTGAATAGTACTGCTGAGAATTAGGAGCAGCAACATAGGCTGGGCCCCTATGTCCTGGCTTAGCCTCTAGTGGTCCTCAGGGGAACTGACAGGCAAAGCCCCCTGGTGATCCAGGAAATATTGCAAACCCAGGGAGTTCAGTCCATCGTTACTGTTGGCCAAGAATCATACACAGTATGAGTTAGAAAATACCAGAATTCACAAAACAAAAATGCTTTTGTCTTTTTTGTAAGCATCTAAAAGTGGAATCATCTGCCAATGGGAAAGAAAAGAAGCAACCAGATTCCTCCAGAGGAGGGGAGAGGCTTGATTCCTCATATTTTTTTTTTTCTTACACATTTTTCTATCGCTAGCAAAAGTATGCTCATTGGTCCCTTGGTATCACACAGTATCTGCCAGGCTCTGTCCATCTGTAAATCACCCACCTTCTCCCAGGCTTATGGCATTTGGAGGTCCCCTAAGGGCAACATCCTGCTTGAAGCTGAAATAATTGCTTATTTTTATGGAGGCAGAGAGAGGCCTGAGGAAGGGAATAATGGAAATAGAGACTAAGGGCAGGAGGGAAAGGGGAGAGT
>NW_006285041.1:190621-202115 GCF_000327345.1 Myotis davidii
GAGAGTGATTGGAGGGGAGAGTTTGCACTTGGAGGCAAATTGACCAGTTTGCAAAGTAACCTTTTCCTAAAAAATTCAATTGAAAGCATTCACAAGTCTGCACATCCAACCCTTGTTGCCTGGTCTTTTGCAGTAGCAGAAATCAGAGATGATGACAAGGCTCTGTGAATTCTGGGTGGAAGAAAGATCTTCATTCACATGGTGTGCCCCATGGGATGTTCTGCCTTGCAGCTGACAGCATCATCTGTTTCAAAAACCCCCCACAACAAACCAAAAAAGCCTTTGTGTTTTCAATCAAGACTGAAGCTGAGAAATTTTCCTGATGGGGTGAAAGTTGTAACATGCATGGCCTGTCAGATTTGCATTCTTTGTACGTGAGACACAAAGTCACTATCAACAAATTGAAATACCTGGGATATGCTATCTCTCTTAGTCTTTCATTCATACACTTACCCCTACTCTCCATGTGCACACACACATACACACCCCCCACTCACTACTTTTGAATTAGGTCTCCTTTTTTTATAGTTATAGGTGGAAATCCTCTCTCTTTCTTTCTCTCTCTCCCCACCTCCCTCCCTCCTTCTCTTCATCTCTCTCCAATATTTCCTAAATAAATAACTAATTTCCCTTCCCTCCCCACAACTTTTGTGTATTTAAATTCAGGGCCACTCTAATAGTACACAGATTTTTTTTTTTTTTTTTACCATTAAGTAAATTTGAAGGGAAAAAAAAGTGCCACCAGTTCTAAAGGAAATGCCAAAAGTTCATTCTAAACATTCTCTTTTTTTGGAATAGGGATAAATTTTGGAAATAGTGAAATAAGTGATGGTTTCCCACAATGGCTAATTTGAAGGACACAGAGGCACCTAGAAGTATAGAGTCTGGTGTGTTTCATAAAAACAAAACAGCCTCCTTACTTTACCATTATAGCTTGTGTTATACATTTCTTCCTAATGTAGAGATGTTGCCAAGGCAATACCTAGACAATCTTCTACATGGCTGCTTTTCACATCAATCCACACAGGTTTCACGGACATTAATCTTTATAACACAGCTATGCAGTCCAAAGCGGACATTTTTAGTCTGTGTTTCATGGAAAGGAAAAAACATTAGAAGGCAAGCTTTTGTGGTCTCCTTTCTCTTTTCCAGAACATGATGTCCGTGTCCAGACCATGGATTTTGAAGTGGCCTTCAAACTTTACCTCAGGACGGTGGAGAAAAAAAAATCAGGAAACCTAAATGTAATATATGCAACAAACCAGGTGAGGGGCTGATGGTCAGAGATGGAAATTCTGCTACTGAGACAAGGTGGAAGCCAGGAGGCAGAAACCGGAAAGGAACCAGAGCCAAAAGTCACAGCTAGCAAAGCTCAGGGCCAGTGCCCAAGACAGGAACCAGAGGAGCAATTAACCGGGAGCAAGAATGTCCAGAGTCAGCATTCAGAAACTGCCCTCAGGACAGTTTTTCCTCACCCGGGATGGGGCAGCTCCTTTGGAAAGCACTCACCACATCTGGGCTTTGTAAGTGCAATTAATCTTGGAGTCATTAGTCTTATACTATGAGGAGACAGAAGAGGGACAAATTCTTTGCACCCTAGATGACTCTGGAGCCATAAAGCTCACTGAGTTAGTGACACTGAGGCAGGGCCTTGACTGGGGTGGGCGAGGAGGTGCCTGGGGTGCCCACATAAGGAGACATTCACTCAGGGTCAGACAGATGCAGGTCGCTGAGGCTCTGGGAGGGGACGGCTGAGCCCCACTGGAACCGACTGATATCTGATGGGCTCTGTTTCCCTTTGACATTAGGCCACAAGTCCACTATGAATCAGTCTGTGGAGTTCATGGTGTTTCTTGAATTAAATACATGATTAACATTTGCTGTTCCCTGGCATTTAATGATGGATAAAAATAAACTCTTAAATTAATGCAACAGAAATTTTTTATTTGCACCATGATAATGGCATTTTTCCCCCTTATCCTTTTGCTGACCAAGTTCTAAATACCTTTCAACAATACATCTGTTTCAAAAAGAGCAGAGAGGAAGTTACTGAGAGACCCCAGTAGATAATGAATTAGAACTGAGAACAGGGAGAATAGGACTCACATAAACTCTATGAAAGCATCCCAGTTCCTTTATTTTAGTTTCATCAGGTGATTGAAGTTACAAGCTTGTTTTATTTTATAGACTTTTTAAAACATCCTTTTACAGAAGGTATAAGAGGAAGTCGTATTACGTGCCCACAAGCTTTTCCCTGAAACTTATTTAAATTACTTTAGTTGACTCTGATCCCAATCAAGTACAATGTGAAAGAAAGAACAACAGAAATGATATAAAACTTTATCCAACCATTTAAAAAGAACTTGTTAGTTAATTTCAATTGGAGTTGAGTATCGCGAGATTCCCCAAATCCATATTGTAAATTTAAACAGAGTTTTCTTTAATTAAAATATGTTTTTATTGACTTTAGAGAGAGGAGGAAGGGAGAGAGAAAGATAGAAAAATCGATGAGATAGAAAAGAGAGAGAGAGAGAGAGAAACATCAATGATGAGAGAGGAGGTGAAGAGGAAGAACCAAGATGGCGGCATAGGTTAACGCCGGAGTTTGCCGCCTCGAACAACCATTTCAAAAGTGAAACTAAAAGACGGAAGGGACATCATCCAGAACCACAGGAACGCTGGCTGAGTGGAAGTCCTACAACTAGGAGGAAAGAGTAACGCATTCGGACACTCAGAGGAGGCGCAGTGCTGAAGGCAAATTCTGAGGTGCGGAGTGCGCGGAGCGGGCTGGAGGAGGGCGCGGTTGTTGTTTTCAATCGGGAGGGAGTCGCAGACTCTGAGCTCCAGATCCAGGCGAGTCGCTAGGGACCGAGACTCAAACGGGAGAAGAGGGACTGTCTGGCCTCAGTCAGAGCGAGTGCAGCTTTCTCTCCGAGGTTTGCAGCGGTTGCTGGGACTCAGAGAGGCAGAGCCCCGGGGACAGGCCTGAGCGCCGCCATAACTGCTCTCTCTCTCCGGCCCACCCTGTTGATCCCGTGGGACCCACCCCGCCCAAGCCCAGCACAGAGGCTTTTGCCCGATAGCCTCAGGCAAAGGCGAGATTAGCACCTCCCTAGAGGACAGAAGTTCTCTCACTGCAGACACAGCTGATTCTCACAGCCACTTGGCCTGGAGGTCAAATCCCCCCTGGTGTTAGCTACAACACCAGGCTTAACTAAAAGACTGCTCACAAAGACCACTAGGGGGTGCACCAAGAAAGCATAACAAAATGCGGAGACAAAGAAACAGGACAAAATTGTCAATGGAAGATATAGAGTTCAGAACCACACTTGTAAGGTCTCTCAAGAACTGTCTAGAAGCTGCCGATAAACTTAGTAAGGCCTTCGAAAAGACTGGTGAGACCGCCCATAAATGTAGTGAGATCCTCAAGAAATCTAATGAGACCCTCGATGTTGTGATAAAGAACCAACTAGAAATTAAGCATACACTGACTGAAATAAAGAATATTATACAGACACCCAACAGCAGACCAGAGGAGCATAAGAATCAAGTCAAAAATTCAAGATGCGAAGAAGCAAAAAACATCCAACTGGAAAAGCAAAATGAAAAAAGAATCCGAAAATACGAAGATAGTGTAAGGAGCCTCTGGGACCCCTTCAAGCGTACCAACATCAGAATTATAGGGGTGCCAGAAGATGACAGAGAGCAAGATATTGAAATCATATTTGAAGAAATAATGACAGAAAACTTCCCCCACCTGGTAAAAGAAATGGACTTACAGGTCCAAGAAGCGCAGAGAACTCCAAACAAAAGGAATCCAAAGAGGACCACACCAAGACACATCATCATTAAAATGCCAAGAGCAAAAGACAAAGAGAGAATCTTAAAAGCAGCAAGAGAAAGAAACTCAGTTACCTACAAGGGAATACCCATACGACTGTCAGCTGATTTCTCAACAGAAACTTTGCAGGCCAGAAGGGAATGGCAAGAAATATTCAAAGTGATGAATACCACGAACCTACAACCAAGATTACTTTATCCAGCAAAGCTATCATTCAGAAGTGAAGGCCAGATAAAGAGCTTCACAGATAAGGAAAAGCTAAAGGAGTTCATCACCACCAAACCAGGATTATATGAAATGCTGAAAGGTATCCTTTAAGAAGAGGAAGAGGAAGAAAAAGGTAAAGATACAAATTATGAACAACAAATACGCATCTATCAACAAGTGAATCTAAGAATCAAGTGAATAAATAATCTGATGAACAGAATGTACTGGTGATTATAATAGAATCAGGGACATAGAAAGGGAATGGACTGACTATTCTTGTGGCGGAAAGGGGTGTGGGAGATGTGGGAAGATACTGGACAAAAATCGTGCACCTATGGATGAGGACAGTGGGTGGGGAGTGAGGGCAAGGGTGGGGTGGGAACTGGGAGGAGGGGAATTATGGGGGGAAAAAAGAGGAACAAATGTAATAATCTGAACAATAAAGATTTAATTAAAAAAAAATGATGAGAGAGGACATTGATCTACTGCTTTCTGCATGCCCCCTACTGGGGATCGAGCCCACAACCTATTCATGTGCCCTGACCAGGAATCCCACCTGAGATTTCTTGGTGCATAGGATGACCACTCAACAAACTGAGCCATACTGGCTGGACTAAATAGGAGTTTCTTTAATTTGCCATTCAAGAAGACATTTTTCTTTCCTTCCTTTTTCCCACTAAGCTCCCCAGATTGGGTTGTATCCTTGCTGCTTCAGAGGCTGTCATCTGCTACCAGGATATACTGTTGTTGACAATGTGCTTCAATAATTTATAAGGAATGGGGTTCACTCTTTGTTTTCCCTTTTCTCAGTTGGCTCAGTGATGCAGAAAGATTAACAACATGCTTTTTATCAGAGAAGTAAATTAATAGGAATCAGAGACACCCTAAGAGGAGTAATACATGCTGAAGGAGTTACTGCAGCTAAGCAGTTTCCCACCAATACACGACTAGATAAAAACAAAAATACCAGCATCTGTGGTGAACCTTGAATTTTGCTCTCCTGGTGACTGTACTTAAGCCTGCTCTCTTGCCTATCCCCCAAAATGTGGAGTTCATTTATACTGAGTGTACTGGCTTTCAAGTTTTAATGAAGGGACATTTAAGAACAAAATGCAATTCTAAATTCAAACGCTCACAGTTTATAACCTGTGGCATTTGTTTGCTAATTATGTTAGTAAAATGTGTAACCAGCAACTATTATGCATTGTTTCTATAACTCTCTTCAAAAGAAGATGCCCGTGATTTCTGAGTAGCCTCCGACAGCAGGGCAGAAGGGAGAAGGCCCTGCAGCCATAACTTCCAGTCCTCGGGTCCAGGAAGAGCCTCCTGGGGTCATGCCTCTGTGGCATGTTTCTTAAATGTTAAATGTAACAAGTTCTGTGTGGGGCTTAAGTCCCAGCCTGACCAGCTGTATAGAGTCCTGACTTTGTTGGTTGATTCTGCTCATTGAAATTCAGTGGAGGAAGGAAGTGCCTCCTCCCCACAGCCAGCTCCTCTCCGGGAGCAAACGTGACTGCAGCTCAATTTCCACAGCCAATTCCAGTGCTCGGTTCCTCTCCGAAGCCAGTCACCAGACACACACCGGGAGGTCACACGCTCCTCTAGATAAAGAATGTGTTTATTTAAGTTCATGCAGAAACCAAAGAAGGAACACGGTGGTTGAGAAAATCCTCCCCCGGCCCTTGCAGCTGAGCAGAGAGCTGTTTCTGGCTCAGCCTGGCTGACCACTCCAGGCTGCTCGTGTACACACAATGCCCTTTTGGACTTCAGATGCCGTGAATTTTCAGTTTGATTTTGGTATTAACTGTTTTCATAAATGTTTCTTCTTTGTAGTTTCCACATATCTCATGCCATTATTAAGAGTGTGTTTTGGGCCTTAGCCATTTTGGCTCTGGATAGAGCGCCGGCCTGTGGACTGAAGAGTCCCAGGTTTGATTCCAGTCAAGGGCACATGCCCAAGTTGCAGGCTTGATCCCCAGTAGGCCATGTGCAGGACACAGCCAATCAATGATTCCCTCTCATCATTGGTGTTTCTATCTCTCTCTCCTCTCCCTTTTCTCTCTGAAATAAAAAAATAAAAAAGTGTTTTGGATAGACTGGTCCTAGCAATTGAGTAAAAAAGTATGATCTTGCCCTAACTGGTTTGGCTCAGTGGATAGAGCATCAGCCTGCGTACTGAATGGTCCCAGGTTCAATTCCCATCAAGGGCATGTACCTTGGTTGTGGGCACATTCCCAGCAGGGGGTGTGCAGGAAGCAGCTGATTGGTGCTTCTCTCTCATTGATGTTTCTAACTCTCTATCTCTCTTCCTTCCTCTCTGTAAAAAATCAATAAGATATATTTTTTTAAAAGATATGGTCTTGAAGAGTGTTTTCAATTGAATATTACAAATCTCACTATCTGGAAGCCAGCTGACATCTGATGCATCCTATTATCTAAATATGTAAATATGCATGGATATATGTACAGTTTTAGGTATAAAATATTAAGTAATTTATTATAGTTTTATTTAAGTGCCGAGACCAATTCCAGCATGACAGCAGGGCTGCATCTGGGAATGGCTAAAGGCATTTCCCCAAACCTGAATAGGATACATTAAATTGATTCTTGGCTGCCAGACAGTTAAAGGGCATCTTAATCTACATGTTATTGCCTCCTACTGGCCAAACACCTGAAGAGCCTTAGGCTAATTCCCCCATTCTGACAATGGTCTCTGTTCTGAAACCCTGACCCTTTGAAGTGTATCTCTCTGTCTCACCTCAGGACAAATTGTGTTAATAAAAAGCATGGGGTCCTAGGAGACCTGAGAATTTAGATCTTGGATCTTAGCTCCTTTAGCTACGCTCCTCTGACCCCCAAATGCCTTTCAAAATTATACTTCATCTCTGGACTCTTATTTAAAATCTACGCACAGCCTTCTCCAGATTCCTGAAGATTCTTGATTCTGGGACAAGAACCCCCAGCAATTAAAAAATGGATTTTTCTCTATAGCCAGATGAAAGTTGTTTTGTGATTCATTACTCTTTAGAATAATCATTAGTGTGCTGTAATACCTAGAACACTGCTCCCATAAAACATCTTTTCATGTAGCTACAGGCAGGAGATTTGAGGCCATTCAGTGTGTAGCTCCATCAACTGCTATACTATTGACACTGACTCAACCAAAATCAGGTGGAGACATAATAAATGCATTCCTTAAGAGGCTCTTGAGGATGCAGATGTAATTTAATGCCTTCATTATTAACCCCAAATTTTCCCTTCATCTACTGGTGATTTGCCCTCAACCAAGGTACATGCCCTTAACTGGAATCAAACCTAGGACCTTTCAGCCTGCAGGCCGATGCTCTATCCACTGAGCCAAACCAGTTAGGGTGATATCAATGAATTTTATATGGCACGTGTCTCCAATAGGTAGACTACAGCACATGAGGCAGAAATGCAGGGTAGGAATGGCCATGCTTATCATCACTCCCAATTATCTGCTTAGGGGAATTTGTCTCTCTCTCTTTGCATGTCTGGGCTCTGTGGGTTTAGTCGTTCTGGTTCCCAAAGAGGGAATGCTTCCCTTTGAAGTGTATCTCTCTGTCTCACCTCAGGACAAATTGTGTTAATAAAAAGCATGGGGTCCTAGGAGACCTGAGAATTTAGATCTTGGATCTTAGCTCCTTTAGCTACGCTCCTCTTGACCCCAAATGCCTTTCAAAATTATACTTCATCTCTGGACTCTTATTTAAAATCTACGCACAGCCTTCTCCAGATTCCTGAAGCCTTCTTGATTCTGGGACAAGAACCCTGGCATTTACGTAACTATATATAAACTTTAACCTCGATTCCACTTGGCTTTTGGCAGTAAGTTGGCATCTGATTTTTCATCTGACAAATGCACATACTTAATAAATGAGTTTAAAAAAATAAATTTTATTTATTTTAATTTTTTTAAAAAACATATTTTTTTTTGATTTTTTACAGAGGGGAAGGGATAGTGATAAAGAGTTAGAAACATCAATGAGAGAGAAACATTGATCAGGTGCCTCCTACACACCTCCTACTGGTGATTTGCCCTCAACCAAGGTACATGCCCTTAACTGGAATCAAACCTAGGACCTTTCAGCCTGCAGGCCGATGCTCTATCCACTGAGCCAAACCGGTTAGGGTGATATCAATGAATTTTATATGACACGTGTCTCCAATAGGTAGACTACAGCACATGAGGCAGAAATGCAGGGTAGGAATGGCCATGCTTATCATCACTCCCAATTATCTGCTTAGGGGAATTTGTCTCTCTCTCTTTGCATGTCTGGGCTCTGTGGGTTTAGTCGTTCTGGTTCCCAAAGAGGGAATGCTTCCACTGATGGACACAGAAAGAGCTCTATTAAATTGTAAGCTACAGCTGGCTCCTGGGCACTTTGGGTTCTTTGTGCCAAGATACCAACATGCAAGAAGGGAAGCTCCTGGCATCAGGAGACGATTGGATGACTGCTATACAATGGAGATGGAAAAGATATATTTGGCACCCAGGTGATTTATTTAGGCACCTCTTGGTAAACATCTGCTCCGTTTTGACAGGAATAGATAAGTTCAGAGCCTTACTCAGATAAGGGCATGGTGACTAGGATCTCAGTCCCCTCAGGGATGAGAGAATGGTTCATGCCAACAGGTTTGACAACTAGGGCTACGGAAGTACTAAGTGAAGTTGGAGAAAATATAGAATGGGATCATTTGTGATCCCAATACTGGCTGCAGTGATTAGGGCTATAATTCATTATGTTTTACCGAACTTCATTACGTTTTACCTGAGAAAAAGATGCATCAGCATCCTAACAAAGCTGCTTCAAGAATATACACAAGTGTATCCAAAGGGTGGACCCAGGTAGACTCTGTGAGGTGCCGCCCACATCCTCATCAGGTACAAAGAACATATCCCTCACACTGCTGGGAGTGCTGCAAACAACACTTTGGGAAATGTCTCAACTGAAGGGAGCTGCTGCACCTCTTGGGGCAGCTGGTTACAGGAACAAATTGGTGTGGGGCTATAAAAACTTGTCATCGCTTGCTGAAACTTGGTATTGAAGCCACTGAAGCATCAGAAGTTAACCGTGGGGTTGGTTGAGGCCATTTTGAACAGCAATGTTCCGGTGAAAATAACAGAAAGACTCAGCTTTGAATGATTTCCCAGCCAATTATTAGTTGCATCATATTGGACCACTTATATCTTCTCAGACTTTTAGTTTCTTGTAAAAATAGGGATAATATACCTAACTCATAAAGTTACAGGAGGATTAAATGATTTCATGAGCATAACGCAAGCAACCCAGTTCTTTACGCACGGCAGGGCTCACTAATTTAGTCTCACTCTCTCTCAAAAAAGTATAGTCACAAATTATATTAGCATTTTAAAAAGTCATACAAGACCTTGGGCATTTACAGAATTTTAACATGTGCGGTTCTGACTATTGCTCAGTAACTCTAGTGGTCCACGTAATGTAATGTAGTCATTTGAATTTTTCGGAGGTGCCCATTGAATGGACACACTGGGAGAGGCTGGTTGGCAGGAGCGAGTCACTTTCCTGGGCTGGAGCCTACCCAATGCCAAGCATGTTCGTCTTAGCCTGACCTTTTGTTCTTAGTATCTTCCATCCATGTGAAGCAAGAAAGTTTTTTATGGAAAATGCCCCTGCTAAACAAAAGAACAAACATATCAAAAAACAAAAAACAAAACAAAACAACTGAAATCAATCAGTGAAGAGTGTTGGCATGGAGGTGAAGAGAAAGCTAAGCAATCTGAGCAACTGGTGATGCTTACACAGTCAAATTGAATTTGGGGATAAATTACAGAGTAGAATTCCACATTGCAGTGTTTTGGACTCATGATATGAATGCTTTTTTCCTTATGTGCTCCATAAGGAAATGAGGAAAGGCAATTCACAAACGATTTCAATAAACTTTCTAGACAGAATTCATATTATTAGTTTATAAATGAGTCTAGTCCTCTATTTATAGAATTATAAAGGTCTTAAGGGGTCAATTAAAAGTTTTAGTGATACCCAATTGAACTTTATGAGAGAAATTCTATGCTATGATTGCATCTGTGATGTTGGGACTTTGTAAATGTCTCAGCATGTATCTCTTAAGAATGTCAGGGTATGTGTAATTATTTTTAATACTACCACATAGTTCCTGTTGTATAGCAAATTGTAAAATGTATATTATTAACCATTGGCTTGATAATCACATTGTAAAGAGAGAATTTGCATCATTAATTGCCTGTTTTACAGCAAGGATATGGCATTTGTCAATAGGTATTCAACATCAGGTACAAAAGCTCCATGTTATGATGTACATGGACAAATTAAACATGGGTCATGCCCTCTTTTAAGGAAGAAAAAAAAATACTGGTTCCAAATATAACCCTGAGAATTGGGAAGGTAGAGTGTCTTGAGGAAAGAATATTGGGATCCATGACTGGCAGAAGATGATAATATTGGTTCATTTAAACAGCTGCTTATTCCCCTCATACTCATTTAGAGACACAAAAGGGAGATATCATCACAGAACTGGCTCTAAGAAATATGACATATCCTACATGTGAGCAGTAAATCTCAGCACTTTTCATCTGTTAAGTCGCTTAACTTCATGTGGCTGAATGCTCCCTGTGGTAGGTAGATCTAACATTTAAAGATAGATATATTTCCACAAAAATGACTTTTACACATCCATCCATAAAAAACAGCAGTCTCACTTTCACAAGGCTCCAAGCAGTCTCAACACGGTGTTCCTTTCGTTTGAACTTTGCAGTCCTTGTAGGAACAGTGGTTCCACATTATATTGTTTTAAGAGTCTGAGTTGAATTCTGTGGACAATTAGACTATGTTGCAGAAAGACTGGTATTTCCTGGGGCAGGAATAATCCATAATTGATTATAATTCAACTAGGCACTAACTTGTTCATATTATCTTCTGGAATCCTCATTTACTAGTAGATTGCATATACTCCAGGGAGGTAATATATTACAGAGTATTAAAGAGTAAAGCTATTAGTAAGAGAGCTGCCAGTGTCTATTTCCATCCTACTCCTAATGACTTCCACAGAATGTCACTCATTCTTACAAGTGTTTTTAAGACTTTTCAAAAATTCATTTGGAAGTCTTACCAGAGATTTCCTGGTCTCCTGAGAAGATGTAGGCTACCCATTAGTATATAGAACACAGGGAAGTGTATGGGGGGGTGGGGAGAGGGAGGATATAGAATGGTATTCAGCTATTTTTTTTATGAAATCTTTATTGTTCAGATTATTACATTTGTTTCTCTTTTTTCCCCCCATAGCTCCTCTCCACCCAGTTCCCAACCTACCCTCTGCCCTTACCCCCCCCATTGTCCTCATCCATAGGTACACAATTTTTGTCCAGTCTCTTCCCGTACCCCCCACACCCCTTTCCCCCCCAAGAGT
>NW_006285041.1:202631-203642 GCF_000327345.1 Myotis davidii
CTGTATAATATTCGTTATTTCAGTCCGTGTATGCTTAATTTCTAGTTAGTTCTTTATCATAACATCGAGGGTCTCATTAGATTTCTTGTAGATCTCAATAACTTTATCAGCGGCTTCTAGACAGTTCTTGAGAGACCTTAAAAGTGTGGTTCTGAACTCAATATCCTCCATTGACAGTTTTGTCCTGTTTCTTTTTCTCCGCATTTTTTTATGCTTTCTTGGTGCACCCCCTAGTGCTCTTTGTGTCCAATCTTGTTGTAGTTAAGCCTTGATGGTTGTAGTTAATACTAGGGGGATTTGATCTCCAGGCCAACTGGCTGTGAGAATCAGCTGTGTCTACAGTGCAAAAACTTCTGTCCTCTGGGGAGGTGCTAATCTAGCCTTTGCCTGAGGCTATCTGGCAAATGGCTCTGCACAGGGCTTGGGCGGATGTGATTGCTCAGCTGGTTTCCTCCTAACAGAGAGGCTCTAACACACTTAGACCCAGCAGTTCTGTTGATCTTAGCTACCCAAGGAGGACTGACATTCCTCCAGGCAGTCACAGCTGCAAAGGTCTTTTGTCTGCGCCTCCAACGCTTTAGCTTTAGCACAACCTGGGAATGATGGGGCCTTCCAGAACTGCAGGCTGGGTCAGGCTGTCCTTTCAGACCTGTGTTGGTTTCTAAGGTATGTGCCAAATGTGTGTTGTTGTTTTTCTCCAGTTCTTTGTGATATACATTTTCTGACTGGGAACTCATTGTACACTTTGTAAACATTTTGCTTTAAAAAAAAGGCAGTCTCTTTCAAGTCTTTTAGCCTTCTTTTGGCATTCAATTTTGTATTTCTCAATAATATGCTTCAAGTTATATTTCTTAGTTTTCAGCTTTAGCTATTATCTACTAACTTCCTGCTATGAAAGGTCATTTAACTCACATTTTCTCAACATAATTTTCCTTAGATGAGTAATCGTTATTCGTTAGATGCATTATTATTCCCTTGTAAATATTATTCACAGCATTCGTTTATATCCTT
>NW_006285041.1:203854-206753 GCF_000327345.1 Myotis davidii
CCTCCTGGGGGTTTAGCCTGCAACCCAGGCATGTGCCCTTGACCAGACCCAGGCATGTGCCCTTGACCAGACCCAGGCATGTGCCCTTGACCAGACCCAGGCATGTGTCCTTGACCAGATCCAGGCATGTGTCCTTGACCAGAATTGAACATGGAACCCTTCAGTCTTCAGGCCGATGCTCTATCCCCTGAGCCAAACCAGCGAGGGCTGTTAATTCATTCTTGAACTCCCTACCAAAAATATAGCTCTCCTCCGAATATACTTAATTACATCAGGTAACCTATCACATCATTCTTTTCCTTGAAGATATCTCTCTTGTCACCATCTATCCTCCCCCACATCTGCACTGGCTCATCTCTCCGCCTGTCACACAGATGTTGCCAAGAAATCTTCCTTCATTACCACATTTGGGACTCCCCTTTCCTCCCTTCTATGTTGGACCCACTGTCTTATAAATCCCATGTCTTCTTAATTTTTGGTCTCCTTCATTGTTTTGATGGAGTATTACTTGTGGTGGCTTCCTAGGAAAGTGTTAATAGGAAATAAGTTCTTTTGAGAACATGCTGTCTTTATTTTTGTCTTACAATTAATGGATCATTTGGCTAGGTTCTTAGAATAAAAATCACCTTCCTTAAGATTTTGAAGATCTTGCTCCATTATCTTCTAGATTCTAATGTTGCACTTTATGTTACTTTGCAGTTGTTGTAATAACATGATGTTGATGTAATCAATGTTAGTTTGATTCCTGATCTTTGTGTTTCATTCTCTGGAAGGTTTAGAATTTCCTTCAGGTGCTATAGTGTCACGACTACAGGACTTGGTGTAGATCTTTGCCCATGCCTTGTGCTGGGCATTTTGTAGGCCCTTCCATTTAGAAGCTCTTTTTTTTTAGTTCTCACACATTTTCAGATTATTTCTTTAATAATTTCTACCCCTCTGTTTTATTTTCTGAAGATTCCATTAAAATGATGTTTGACCTCTAAATTGATCCCCTAATTTTATATTTTTTCCTATTTTCTATCTTTTTAACAGATAAATTATACTTTGGACTTGACTTACCAAACTTTATCTTCTTTCTATTAAAATGTTTGTTTCTGCTGCCTTTTCCTAATTCCCACAAATTTGTTTATATTCAATAAATATTGCTTTTTTATAGCCTCTTTTTCTTGTTTTGTGGATGTTATATCCAATTTATTTTTCTGAGGATTAGTTATGTTTTTTGTTTGTTTGTTTGTTTGAAGTTTTTCTGACTCTTTTTTATTTGTTTACTTTTGGTCTGTGTTTTTCATATTATAGATCTTTCTCTTTTTTTTTTCTAGATCTTTTTTACATTCAGTGCTATTGTTGGCTGTGTACTCATATTCAAGAGACCAAAAAAGATTGCTTATAAGTTCTGAGTGAGTGGATGGGCCTTGTCAAGAAGTGGGCTTCCTTCTAAGATAAGATAATCTTGCTGAGTATTTTCTTAGAGGAACTCCAGCTGTCGATACTTTTAGGATTTTTTTAATTTTATTTTTTGCTGGGTTAGTTTCCCTAGAGATGAATTCTCCAGTTTCATGCTTGAGAGTTATGAGTTCCTGCCATCATTCTGGGACTGAGTGGGAGAAGGGGTTGGACAAGGGTGAGGAGGGTTCATCTTTCAGTTTCACATTTGGTCTGTTCTCCATGTTTCTTAGTACTATTCTCCTGTAGTATGTGTCGCAAGATGAGGCTAGAGCCCCTCTGGTTCAACCGCTCCAGTACAAACCTTTTGTTGCCTTTCATGATGGGGTAGTCATTGGGCCCAGCAAACTGGGGGAGGAAATCTATGAGATTGTTTCTTACATAGATTTTACTTTTTAATTTTTATTTATTGATTTTCAGAGAGAGAGAAAGGGAGAGAGAAACACTAATTTGTTGTTCCCCCACCTATTATGCATTCATTGGTTGATTCTTGTATGTGTCCTGATCAGGGATCAAACCCACAGCCTTGTTGAATCAGATGGATGTTTTAACCAACTGAGCAACCCAGCCAGGGCTTCTGGCTTTCAGCCTCACTTGAATCCACCCCTTTAGAGGTAATTGATGCCCAATTATAGACTATGGAGGCTTTCTGTGGCTGTAACATGCATCTGCTTATTTCTGGAGTTGCACCGAGGCTTCCCTACCTCAAATCACTTTCAAGCTGTTTCTAGTTTCCTAAGGCAGTTCTCACTCACTCAATTTAAAACTTTCAAAATGTTGTCATTTCTTTTCCTGATCTCTTTATATTTGTGAATTTATATTTTTACTGTCTTCTTAGTGAGGTTTCTGGAGGGAAAATAGTAAATAGTATTTAATCTACATTTTAACTGGAAGCTAGTTAGTAAGTATTTAAGAATTTAAAGTCAGCTCTTGCCTGGCCAGTGTGACTCGGTGATTGAGCATCAACATATGAACCAGGAGGTTCTAGTCCGGGTCTGGGTACATGACCGGGTTGCAGGCTCAATCCCCAGTAGGGGGTGTACAGGAGACAGCCGATCAATGGTTCTCTCTCATCATTGATGTTTCTATTTCTCTCTCCCTCTCCCTTCGCTGAAATCAATAAAAATATTTAATAATAATAATAAAATAAAGTCAGCTCTTGCCTGAAAATACAGTGACCATCTCTTGACATAGTAAGCATATTGCTACTTTTCCTCTGTTGTTCTACTAGCTGATTGATAAAGAAAAGTACTCCTACTTAATTCCTTTGGGGGATGTGATAGAATGGAATGGAATCCAAGAACTGGATCATTGCCATAGAGAAATATCTGGAATGTTTTTTCTGGTCATACTTAGGAACAAATCTCCACCAAAAGGTGGCTACATTATAATATAAACTGCTGATCTGGATTTGTTGGCTTTATTGTCATAGGACAAGTACAAAAGAAATAACCGA
>NW_006285041.1:206976-215681 GCF_000327345.1 Myotis davidii
TCATTTACTAGTAAACATGCCGTAAATTATTCGTTTGTGGTCCTACTGGTGAACATTAATCGTTTCCAGTTTTTCACGATCAGAATAATGCTGCAGCCATATCTCTTGTCCGCGCCTCCACGTGCACAGGGGCCAGCCTTTGCGCAGGGGACCACCTGGGCGCGGAGGGCTGGGTGGAGGACATGCGGCCTTTAACTTTCTCGGGCTGGCTAGCCGCTTCTTCAGGGAGGCTCCTCAGCGGCCACTCCCCCGGAGAGTAGGACCTGTGGGTCCCGCACCTTCACCCACACGCTGCCAGGCTTCTCCTTTTACCAACTTGAAAAGTCTGATATACAGTGGGCCCTTGACTTACTAGTGTCCCGACTAATGAGTTTTTCGAGATATGAGCCGTCTCTCTGCCTATTTTTTGCTTTGAGTTGTAAGCTAAAATTCGGGTTACGAGCCAGCTTCAAGTACCCCACTGCCAGTTGGCCCAGCGAACGTCACAGTGAACGCCACAACATCAGCCCAGCATCACGTGTCTCACTCGTTCACTGTTGATTTGACGTATGAGTAATTTGAGTTACGAGCTCCGTCACTGAACGAATTAAACTCGTAAGTCAAGGCCCCACTGTAGTGAGCTTTTTAATGAATGACAGCTGACATTGTAGCAGAGAAACTGATAAACTGCTATAGAATTTAGAGTTTGAAGCTGATGTAAACTTAAAAAGCTATGAGCCATGGCTTTTTCAGTCTGTAAGCAGTGTCACATTTACAAAAGCACAGTAGAAGCAGGAAACTCAAGCTTTAATATGGTTCTCAAACAGTCAAGAAAGTTCAAGTATGTGACTCTTGGCTTTTCTTGCTAACATCCCTTCGTTTTCTGATCTGCAGCACCCACCTCTCAGATGATTATGTGTGTGAGTCTTTAAACTCACCTGACTTTACTGAGAAGGTTACCTAATAAATGAGACTAGACCTATTTTGGGGTATCGTTAGCAGGCTTTTTGAGAAGGGCAGTGGTACCTCCTATAATCAAGTAACTTCTAGATGGTAGGAGGCTTTCTATGGACATCCTTTTTTTTTGCATCTAACCAAGTTAAAGGGAAAGGTGAGCCACCTACATTTTTTGGCCTTCAAACAAGTACTGCAGAATCCCAATAGTTATCATGGCCTATTCAGTGTCTTTGCACTAAAAGCTTTACTGACATGACTGCAGTTGTTACTGAGAGCTGTGATGCCCCATTCATTCTCCTTGAGTTATTATTTTCTCAGGAAGGAGATTACATAGAGGCCATAAAGGAGGTAAATGCTTTTCCAAAGGAGTCACAAGTCCCTCTTGTGTATGCCCATGTGAACACCAGTGCATTGAAAAAAGTTACCACAAAATACCTAGTGTTAATTGAATGATTAAATTCTGTACTAAAAAAATATTATTGGAAAAATTCCTGTAAAAATTAATACATTAGAATCAAATCAATTGATTTAATAATTCAGCCAAAGCATAGTTTATCCTTGTTGAGTTACAATTGTGAGAAAAGCTCAAGTTGTATATCATAACAAACTAAAGGACAAATCCATTTCATTTTTACAATAAAAATGTTTTTCTAAATCCAACCCATAAAGTCATAAATGGTTAAAATATAAAATTTGGCTGAAAAGTTCACACCAAAAATATCATTCGTTTTAATTTTTCACCCTTGAGAAATCCTGGGGTAGATTTAGGACTCTTTATAAAATCAGATCAGAAGACTATATATTCATGAAGCACATGTGATATGCCAGGCTTTGCCTTACGTCCTATGGGAGGAACAAAGGAGGTCTTCTTAAGATGCAATAGAGGATTATTATGAAGAACTAAAAGTTTAAATGGCATCATAAGATAGAAGTAATACTTTAAGACAGCAATGGAAATGCAATCAAAACCAATTATGAATACAAGTCAGGCATTAAACTTATTTTGGGACTCAGCAGTTCAATTATTGGCTAAATAACAGGGTTTTTGAAAAATAAAGGAGATGAGCTTAGAAAGATAATTTGGGTTAAAATTATGGGCCTTAGATGGTAGGCTGAGGTTTTAGAACTTGATGTTGTAAGAAAACCATTGAAAAATTTGATTCTAACCGTAAGTGAAGAAGTGACAAAATCAGAGCTGCATGCTGGGGAGATGGATCTTTCCGTTGTGCACAGGCCGGACAGAGAAGCTTCAGGTGCTGAGGGATGTTGAAAGGATACTGCCGTTTTTTAGATTGTTTCGATCATCCCATGAGACGGGCTCAGCACCACCCCCAACTATGGATTAGGTATCTAGACTGACAATGCCACACACATACCCTAAAAAGATTTTTTATAACACAGACATAAGGTTGCAAGAGTGATAAAGTGCTGAATGAAGGTGCTATGTTAATGTTAGATGAACTATAAGCCTCCACCTATAGAACCTGCATTGTGGGAGGCAGGTCTTTGGAAGAATGGATGTTGCCATTCTTCCAAACATGTGGTTATATAACATTCAATTTACAGGCCCATTGAGAGACTTTGGAATGTCAGAGAGGAGGTCTCCGGGGCTTTGAAATAAACATCCCAGCAATCCTTGACCCTTTGTTCATGCATTCCTTTTTAAAAAATTCGAATACATTGTTTCTATTTTGAAGAAAGATTTTCTTAAAAGATGCAAAGCTAAATGGAGATTGCATCTGGGGTTATAATTATAGATTCTAGTGTTTAATAAATCAGTCAGCTTTGGTTTGAGCGCCAGTTACATGTTGTGGACTTATGTGTGCAGCGAGAACCATCTAGGAAACTTGTTTAAAATGTCAATTCCTGCCCTCAACCCCAGGGATTCTGGATGAGAGGTCTTGGGTGGGTCTCAGGGACGTTCCTCATGACCAATCTCTCTTTTTATTTAAAATTTATTTTTAATTACAGTTTACATTCAATATTATCTTGTATTTGTGTCAGGTGTATGGCATAGTGCTTAGACAATCATATACTTTACAAAGTGTTTCCCTGAATATTTCTAGGACCCATCTGGCACCATGCATAGTTATCACAATATTATTGATTTTGTCCCCTATACTGTACTTTACCTCCCCATGACTATCTTGTAACTATCAATCTGTACTTCTTAATTCCTTCAGCTTTTTCACCCCTCTCCCCTCTTTTAACCATCAATCTGTTCTCTGCATGTATGAGTCTGTTTTACTTCTATGTGTTTATGTATTTTGTTCTTTAGACTCCATATAGAAGTGAAATCATATGGTCCTGATGCCAGGTTGACATGCCTCACTTGAGAAACATTGCCCACATGCACCCAGCACTGCACCAGGCATTGCAAAGGTTTCGGGCAAGAGTCTAACACAACCACAATGAACAAAGAGTTGGCTGCTCTCCCAGCTTTTTCCCTGCTTAACCAATCTTTTAACTTCTGAACCTATGAAATTGTCCAAAGCAAAAATAAAACCAAGACTACAGTTTTGTTTAGTTATGGCTTAGGATTTAGCACTGCTTGAATGCTTACTATGAGAAAAGGCTTTATACATATTTTCTAATTTAACTTTCAAAGTCAAGTAATTTCCACATTACAGTGTAGATGATTGAGACTCAGTAAGATTAAGTGACTTGCCTAAGTAATGCAGACGCTAAGTGGTAAAGCTAGATTTCCAACCTAGTTTTGTCCAAATCAATTTGCCTTATTAACCAAGACACTCTATTATTGCCCAAGGCTGGTACTATAAAGGTCTCACTTGAGTGATGATGTGGGTCCCATGATTCTCAGAGTCGGGGAAAATCACACAGTTGCCCACTTAGTTTTCTCATGTATTGACAGTAAAGTGACAGATGTTGGTTGTATATCATGAGGAACTCTGTCTACCAGGGTAGAACCTTCCTCATGACTAGCATCTCAGCCTTTCTATGGGCTCCAGAAGACCTGAGCCTGGGAGGTTGCTTCCCTGCAAGTACAGTTTGTCTGGTTTGGAATAACACCTTTTGGACCAGGCACTTTGGAGAGGCTGAGAGGAATGAGTGTCTGAAGAGGGTGAGAAGAAAAGGGTGACATGATTTGGGGTGAGGTAGGTAAGTATAGAGGGCCCAGGTCATAGAAATTTGGTTTTTATTCTAAGTACTAGAGGCCCGGTGCAGGAAATTCATGCACAGGTGCAATCCCTAGGCCTGGCCAGTGATGACAGCACAAGCATCTGGCATGGAAGGGCAGGTCCCAGCTGACCTCTGGGCCCTGGGCAGCACCTGGGCCTCAGGCCCCCACATGACCCCCTCTGCCTGAGTCATGGTGTCCAAGTTCCCACATGGAGATGTGGTGCAGCATGGGCCTCTGGGCCACCCAGTGGCACCACATGGAAGCTGGGAAGACAGCATGCTCTCTCCCAGTCAACCTCTCAGACCGGTTCCTGTATGAACCCACCGGGAGCTCGACTGGCCCGTGCGGTCTCGATGGCCACAGCCTGGCTCACCTGGAAGAGGCCGGGTGGGTGTGGTGCTGGTTCCTCATGGCCACCCAGCTCCTGAATGTGGTGGCTTGCCCTGCCCATGAGCCCTGGTGTCCCAGGGGGAGTGTAGCAGGGGGAGTGAGAACAAGCTCAGTGGATACCCTGCATTCTCACCTTACCTCTGTCCCCATCACCCCTGCCCTCAGATAGCCATAGAGAGGTCGCAGCCCCCAACCCAGGCACCATGGAAGGGTGGTCGCTGCCACCCACCCCCAGTTTCCCGTGTCAACCCAGGGCCAGCCCCAATTGGGCAATCAGGGCCTGCTAGCTGCTGGTTGTTGTCTGCAATCATTTGGGGCGGGGCTGCCGCCTTTCCCTCAGTGCCTGGGAGCTGGGCAGTAGCCCCACCCCCATCACTGCTGCAGTCTGCAGGATGATCAGCAGGGTGATTGGGCTCCCACTCACACCCACCTTGGCCTGGCACCACCTGCTCACCGGCTTACCTGCTCCACCATCCTGCTGCAGTCTCACTCTGATCGGGGCCCATCGGGGCCAGCAGCGCCTCCACTGCTACCCACTGCCAGCACCGCATCACTGATGCCCACCATGTTCTGTGCCCCACCCTGGCCGTCAGCACATGACATATTGAGTGGTTCAACTCCTGGTCTCCCAATCGAACTCTCGGTTGAACAACCACCCAAGGGGACAATTTGCATAATAGGCTTTTATTATATAGGATTGTAGGAAACAAATGGAGTGTTATAGACAAAGCAGTTAATTATCTAATTTTATGTTTTAAGATAACCTTTTGTGCCAGGGCTGACCGGCAGACCCTGAACGACAGATGAGTGATTACTCTGACACATTTCTGTGAAAGAGAAGCTAAAGAGCCAAAAGAGCCTCGGTTGCCTGCCTCATTAGCCTTTTATTGTCACAACAGCTTGAACTAAAATTAACCTCTAGATACAAGCAGCAGGGTAAGCATCCCTGAGAAAGCACATGCTTCTACAAGGTCAGATCTAAAAGACTACACATAGATTTTAGCAAAACACCCAGGGGCTCAGACTTGTTTGGAAAAATCAAGGTAGGGGCTGCCACCTTCAGCAAGATCTCCCCAGAGGCCCCCGACCTTTCGGAGAATCTTCCTTAAAGACATTCCAACCAAGTGCTGTGCTTCCCCACACTTTTGGTTGAATGAGAGGGAATAAGAAGTGAAAGGTGAGTAAGGAGGTTGTTTTACCCTCTGAATATTTTAAGTGTGTAAAAACCCTCATGAAAGAAAAACCAACTAAGGAAAAAACTGATATTTTTAGGCTTGATGAGCAGGAGTAAAGTGAGACTCAGAAAGAATTCTAGAGGTTCCACCACCTCCTCCTCAAAGTAAACTTGGAGAGAAGGTAGGAAGTGAAGGAGAAATGATCAGGACTAGAGCATTTTCAGTTTTCATTTTTGATCCTTTTTATCATTCTAAAATTCCCCCAAGTATTTTTCTCCTCACCTTTAGCAGTGTCAACTCTGAAAGCCTAGATATCAGGCAGGTACCTACGTGATGATACTCTCTTAAGGAAATTGCAAATGTAAATGTGTTTTCCTAGTAGAGATGAAGAGAGCATTTTTTGAGGGTGGATGAGAACCCAGCTCTGGAACCCAGCTCCAGCACGTAAAGTACCTGAGGGGTGGCTTGAAGATGGCATACTCCGTGTCAGAAGGCACGTTTCTACTTGCCTGAGGTAACGTGACTCAAGCTGCCCTGAGACCAGAACAGAGTGCTGGTTTCATAGATGCTGTGCTTTTCCACATATATTAAATAGAACTCCTTTGATTGTAAGTGACAGAAACCCAACTTGGATTACCATAATGGAAAATAATGTTTCTTTATAAGGATAGAAGCATATCTCATGGAAAGCAAGGTCAGAAAAATAGCTGGGTCTTTGGAACAACTGGAATGACTCTAAGTCTTGAAAACCCTAACTCCCACATTCACTTTTCAGCAATTTTATTTTTATGACGGAAAATATAGCTGCTTAAAGCAAAGCTCCCTAAACTTTAGCGGGAGGGACGGGGAGAGAATGAATGTGACTCTCTCAGTCCCACGCCCAAACCTCCCAGAGGAGGAACTTGATCGCTCTTTTTGAGTTATCTTACCTGTGGGAGTCAGTTGTGCCAGAGGAGGGTAGCAATGGGCTAACAGAGTAGACCCTACAGCATCCATAGACATAGTAGCTCTCCTGGCAGAGGTGAAGAAACACTGTTTCTTCAGGGCTCTCCAGTGATAGAAGGCTATTAGGTAAAAGTCTCATAGGTGTGCACAAGAGATTTTTGTGTATGTAAATATTGGAGGACCAGGTCATTTAATTAAATTAATGACAGACCTAAACTATCAAAACGACAAGAAAACAATCTAAAGTGATATCTGAAAATCAAGAAAATCCAATGAATAACAAGCAAAGATAGGTACTATGTTTTTCTGTTAACTGTTATTTGGGTAAGTCATTTCATGGAAGGATTGGCTACTTTGCCTTTGCTAATTAAATGATATGATACTCTCCACCAGCTGGATTTTCCTATACTGGAGTAAAATTTAGCAAAGGCCTTCTTAATGACCCTCCCCCCAGTTTTCCCAATTCTCAATATGCTGTGTGTAAACTTTGACGTAAGCTCATTAGAGGGCCTTATGGGCAATAGGAGTCCGTAATAGCACATGGATAATGAGGACACTCCTGGTTTACCCTGGAAGAAGGGTACCTTAGTCAGGGTTTTCCAGAGAAGCATAACCAACAGGATGAATGTGTGTGACTGCATGTGTGTGTGTGTATTTACATGTGTATATATATAGACAGACAGAGAGGCAGAGACAGATAGATAAATATATAGAGAGATTTTAGAAACTAGTTCACATGATTGTAGATGCCTTGAAAGTCCAAAATCTTCAGGGTGGGCCAGCAGGCTGGAGACCCAGGGAGGAGTTGCAGTTCAAGTCCAAAGGCTGTCTGCTAAGGAGAAGCCAAATCTTTGTTTCACTAAAGCAGGGGTGGGGAAACTTTTTTCTTCCATAGACCATTTGGATATTTATAACATCATTATCAGGTCATATAAAATTATCAACCTAAAAATTAGCCTGCTATATTTGATCAAATATTTAATTAACTCACCCCTAATGCCTTGGCATGGCCAGGCCAAATGATTTTGTGGGCCTTATATGGCCTTGATGTCATGTAGCAACGCCCAGCTTCCTTGCAGTTTCTTCAGCCCAGGAACACGACTTGCTTTATAGCCAGGTGCAAACAGTTCACACTTTAACCAAATGTCTGAAGTGTTTTCCCATGCCTCATCTCATTTGATCTTCACAGAGGTCCTGGAGTAGGTAGATAGGAGACTCGGTGGAATCCTATTTTCTTTTCATTAGCCGGAAAATGGAGATTTAGAAAGCTTAAGAAACTTGACCTGACTGTAAAGAAGTAAGAAATGGTGGACCTTGAAAATCACTTCAGGTTTTCTCACTGTGCAGAATGTAGTCAAACACTGCTGCACTCTTAGTTCTCCCTGCGTGATCTATGATAATAATCTGCTTCATGTTAATATTTACTGCTGTATTGCTGACAATTACCTGAAAGAGAAGTTGGGGTGCTTCACTGGGCTGGAAAAAGTTTAGCTACATCAGAAAGCAGGTCTAATTAAGCAAGTTTATATATATCCTTCTATCTAATAATAGACAATCATGGTAATTGACCATACCTTTGCTATGCCTCCCATTGGCTAATCAGCACAATATGCAAATTAAATGCCAACAAAGATGGCGGTTAATTTGCAGACGTAGGCTCCAAGTGGTGGAGCAAACCTTGACGGCCCTGGGGCCAGCGGAGCAGCAAGGCCTGATGTTTCCGGGCCAGCTCCGGCCAGAACTCAGCCAGAGAGAAGGCCTGGGCCCCGGGTGCCAGAGGCAAAACCATGCCAGCAGCCAGGGGAAAGGAAGGCCTATTGCACGAATCTCTTCATGCAACAGGCCTCTAATTGACATATAACATTCTATTAATTGTAGGTGTACAACATGATTATTTGATATATGTATATATTGCAAAATGATTATCACAATAAATTTAGTTAATATCCGTCACTTCACATAGTTAACAGTCTTTTTCCATGTGATGAGATCTGGTAGTGTTATCTTTGATAACACTAGTCAGAAGATTTCCTACTCTGTTTTTCCCTAACTCCCTTCCAGAGATCATTATGGCGAGCAAAAGACATTACTTGAAGATGTGAATGCAGCAGGCCTGC
>NW_006285041.1:216407-223013 GCF_000327345.1 Myotis davidii
GATCCCTCTCAATTGCTCTCCCCTGCCAGCCTGATCTTGCCCCTAAATGCCTCTGCCTCAGCCCCCACCACCATGGCTTTGTCCAGAAGGAAGTCGGATGTCCGGAAGATGGCCAGTTGACCTGGTCTAATTAGCCTATTACCCTTTTATTAGTATAGATAGATATGGCCTTCAAATAGAATGAAAAATTTTACATAAATTTCAATGTACATTTACACACACACACACACACACACACACACACACACACACACACACATATATATACATATATATGTAAAAGGCTAAGTTGATTCACACATGTACAATACATATAAAGCTCTCACTGGTGCCAATTGCACACGTGTGTTTTGATCTGTCATTGTTGATTGTGAATTTGGTTGACGCTTCTATTATAGAAAAAGGGCAAATAGCGATATTAAAATATTTCTTCTAATTAATTTTCTTTCAATGTGCACGAATCCGTGTACTGGGCCACTAGTGTTTATTATAGTAATTCTGGGAGAAGAAAAAAAAAAAAACTGTGAGAGGGAGATAGATGGGGAAAGAATAACCCCTTACTGACTACAGTAGGGACATTTCCCATGTGGCAGTGGGTTCTCACAGTGGTTGTGGAGCAGCGTGACCAGTGGGTATATATGGAAAAACAACAAAAGTCTGAGGGGTAAGAGTGACAGTGGCCCTGCCTGTGGCACAGTGGTACCAACTTCTTACTTTTGCTCTGTGGCCTTTCTGTGTCTGCACATGGAACTGGGACATGCAGGCAGATGGTGGCCTTTCTAGGTTACACAGTGGTGCCAGGAGAATCTTGGCAATGATTCTCAGAGGCCATGTAAAAACATGAAAAAATAAGGCAACCTAGGAACACTCCATTCCCAGGGCCAGACTAACTCATGTGGGGAGGCCAGGAAGTTAGTGCTCTTTCAAACTAATATTTGAACAAAAATATTCTATTTTGTTACTGTTGGGGCGGGGGGCAGAAGCTGGCTTTCTATGAAAATGATACAGCACATTTTAAATTGGCTCCTTTGTCCCTCCTTCCCTCCTTTTCTCCCTCCCTTTTTCTTACTTTCTCTTTCTGTCTTTCTTTTTTTCTTTGTCTCTTCTCAGTCCTTATTAAAAACAATGCACAGTCTCTGGAAGTTCTCCAAGCTGATTTTCCTGCCACATCTCTGCACTTACTGTGAGTTATTCCCTCTCGGTCTACACAGGCAAATCACCACTTATTTTTCGCCACCAGAATTAATTCTCTGACCTTTCTCCAAGTGTCCCTGAGTGGATCACTTTCTTCTTTAAGACACCACTATATCCTCCCTATTCCTCACTGTGGCACCATGTTGACACTATTTCTCTCTCTCCCCTTTATCAGACCCTAAGTTGCTTTTCAGAAGTTATCTTCATGGCTTAGCATTGTGTTGAGCTTGGTATAGTAGTCTCATGTCAAACTCCACGTACAGTCCATCAGATAAGTTGTAAGATGTGTTTTACAAAGGAGAAAAACATTTTCATTTATGAGTATCCTGCCTTGCACAATAGGTCTAAGCAAAGATTCATAACAGATAAAGTGGTGGGAGGGAGACAAATGATTCTGAAGTTGATTACGTTTTTTTTTGTAGTCCAAATTCTTCAGGATTCTCAAAAAGAAAAATTCATTCAATATCCTTCTCTCCTCTCACCCATTTTAAAAACCACTTCTATGAAGAGCAAAGGTAGCTGATGGAAGTGTGCTGCTAACCTCGTTTTTATTGTGCAGTGCAGGAGGCCTGAAAACAGGAACGTTGAGTCCTCATTCATAATTTAATGTTGACAGACCCTTCTGGAAGAAGCTGAACAGCAAGAACTTTTATACACAAGGGCTTCAAGAAACACAAAAAGGAAAGTGGTCACATGAGTATAAAGAACTTATAAAACTAGTTTAGCCTGTAGGTTTAAAGACTGCTCATAGAATTATAAAATAAAATTTTAGAGCTGCAAGGGACTGTCAGAAACATTTAAAACAGATCTTTAACCTAGCAACTGTCAATCAAGTGTTGACTGACATTGTTGAGGGGTTAGCTGCATGTTCCTCTCACCTCACTTTCAGCACAGGAACTTCCAGGTAATCCCTGCCTGAGAGTGATGCAATAGCCTGGTCGGCTCATGTTGGGAGGGTAGATCCAAAAGATAAAATCAATAGAGATAAAACAAAGAATAAATGACTTTAGGAATGGGGATGGGCTGTCCTTAAAGCCCATCCCCATTCCTAAAGTCATTTATTCACGTTATTTATCCTTTGCTTTATCCCCCCAATTTTTTAGAATGTACTAGTATCTGAAAATATACATTCAATGCTACAGGATAGTCAAGGAAATCAGAGGGAATTGAAAAATAAAACCAGAGTCAAAATGAAAAAAAAGTTAATATCATATTAGAGAAAAAACGCATAAAGAATAAATTTTCATAGACATGTCGGAGTCCACATTAGCATTTGAAATTAGTATTTATCAATTACACTAGGAAATAGCCTCACATTTTGAATTTTCAGTTTTAGAAAACTGTTAATGGAAATGTACAAATATATATAAAGATAGAATTATAGTATCAGTGTCTATGTCCTACCCATTACCAATTTCAACAACTTTTAACTCATATTCAATTTTATCTTTACCTCATCCTCTACCATTGCTGTACCTGATGACTTTGAAGCTAATCTCAAATATTATGACTTAATCTATTAAGATTTTATAATGTGTTCTAATAAATTTAATTATAATCTGAAATAAAGTTAATGTATTGCAATATACTAAAAAAAAAATAATTACTCATATTTAAAATATACTGCCTGAAGGAGATTTCAGATTTGGCTCTGAGATTTCTAGCTGCCAAATAAAAGGAACCATAATTGATTATAATATTTGGAGTGCCTAAAAAGAAAAAAACACACACATACACAACACATTTTTTCAGAGATGCATCTTCCTGATATTGAAAGCTGAGAGAAACATCTCCTGTGATTTCCCATGGAGATCAACATCCTCAACAATATTTCTGAACAAAAAAATGGCAAGGTGAGACCGACTTCTTCTTGTTACCTCCCTGTATGCAAGTCAAAGGCACTCAATGCCAAAACATAGCTCATATATGAGAGACTAAAGCAATTAAATCTAAAGCAATGTTTTATCTCTTTGACTCTTTTAGATTCAAGAACAAGGAATGCATTCTATAGTTTTATGGTATTTTTTTCTTGAATGATATTTCTTAAAACTAAGCTTTTTATTTTCAAAAAAAATGCTCCACAAAGAACTTCACAGTATATTGTCTATGTAGAACCCAACCTGTAGGTTACTAATACAGAGAAATTCCCTACATCTATTTTGAGAATAAACTGAGAGAAGGGCAGGTTTGACAACTTCCAATGAAATTTTATAAATAATGAGTCTAACCAGGGCATGTGGTTGGGTAGAGGATATTCCCTTAGGCAGGGTCAAGATTTACCCAGAAAGTAATTAATTGTTTAACTTGACCCCACAGATAGACAATCCAGGCTTAGATATATTATTGTATAATACATGCCCACGAAATTTTTAACCTGGAAAATGTTACAATTGAGTGATATTAATCACTTAAAATATCCATTTAAAAAACTCTCAAAGATAGTCTAATTTAACAAACTAATGTCAAATACTGTTTAATATAAACTAATTAAAATTTAGAGTCTCTGAACTCAGAATGATAGGATTTGGAATGATCCATGCTCATTTGTTGTTTATAGAAACAGCTGTCTAGTTTATGACACCAAACAATGTCATCAGTTTCCAACTATGAAGGAATAACTTGTGGCATACCTATGGAAAATAAAAGCAATAAAAAAATTCTTTTTGAAGTGCTGCCAAAGCAACCGGGACATGAGGGGCTAAGATCCCAGAGAAAAGTGAACGGCAGAGGTGCACTGGCTTTCGTGTCTGCTTTTCTTCCTGAGCATTTGCTGATTCTGGGTCCAAAGCAAGAGATGGGAATCTGGGTAGAGAGCCACAGCTAAGAGGCAGAACTATATATATAAAAGGCTAAGTGACGGATTGTATGTCTGTCTGACCGACCGACTGGCTGGTACATATGATGCGCACTGGCAATCTACATATATATAAAAGCCTAAGTGACCATTACGACGGAATGACCAGAATGGCCTGAATGACCGGTCACTATGATGTGCACTGACCACCAGGGGGCAGACACTCAATGCAGGAGTTATTCCCTGGTGGTCAGTGTGCTCCCACAGTGGAAGCACTGCTCAGCCAGAAGCCAGGCTCATGGCTGGCAAGCACAGAGGCAGTGGTAGGAGCCTCTCCCACCTCTGCGGCAGTGCTAGGGAGCTAAGGAGCGAGCAGTGAGTGATAAGGAGCAAGAGCAGTGAGTGATAAGGAGCAAGAGCAGTGAGTGATAAGGAGCAAGCGGTTAGGAGCAAAGGGTTAGGACCATTAGAAGTGAGCGGCGAGCAGTAAGGAGCAAGCAGTTAGGAGCGAGTGCTGAGCTGTTAGGAGTGCCGAGTGCCGAGTGCTCGGGCTCCTCCCTGGCCGCCTGTTGCTTCGCACACTGCTGCATCCCTCGGGGGATGTCAGACTGCCAGTTTTGGCTGATCCCCGTAGGCCTGGCAGAAATCAGCAGTCCAACATCCCCCGAGGGGTTCCAGATTGCGAGAGGGCGCATTCCAGGCTGAGGAACCCCAACCAGTACACGATTCCTTGCACTGGGCCTCTAGTTTAAAAATAAATGTTGACTCATGCATGCACAATACATATAAAGCTCTCACTGGAGCCAATTGCACACGATGTTTCGATCTGTCATTGTCTGTCGTGAATTTGGTTGACACTTCTATTATAGAGAAAGGGTGAATAGCGATATTAAAATATTTCTTCTAGCCGAAACCAGTTTGGCTCAGTGGATAGAGCGTTGGCCTGTGGACTGAAAGGTCCCAGGTTCAATTCCGGTCAAGGGCATGTACCTGAGTTGTGGGCACATCCCCAGTAGGAGATGTGCAGGAGGCAGCTGATCGTTGTTTCTCTCTCATCAATGTTTCTAACTCTCTATCTCTCTCCCTTTCTCTCTGTAAAAGATCAGTAAAATATATTTTTTAAAAACATTCCTTCTAATTAATTTCCTTTCAATGTGCATTAATCCGTGCACTAGTGTTTAAATAATGAAATATTAACTCCTTGGGGTGTGTGTGGGGGGAGAGCGGATATAAATGTAGAAAGATAATTAAGTGAAGAAAAAGTAAACATGTGTACCTGGCTAAGAGCAGGGAAGTCCATCTCCCACTGTCCCAAACCATGGCTGGTGGGTGATCCCCCCCAAATTACAACTTCTGCACCAGGAGGCACTCAGTACCTGGTTTAAGGGTGGGTAAGAGGTCCAGTCAACCCAGGAAGGGGAGCTGCCATCCTGGAGTGCATGTCCTGACCTAAGACGGTGGGAAGCACATTAGATCTAATTCAACCTCTCTGCTGCCTAAGCTCAGCAGGGACCAAAGGGAAGCAGCATTCCCTGTAAAGAAGCAGGAAGGGGAGACTGACAAGCAAAGGAGTGGAAGAACGGGTGGCTACGAGCCCATGCCGGGAGGTGAGTTGAGATGGGCTCTCCTTTGGCTGAGGCTCCAAGCTAACAGCACACATTCCATGGTTTTATTAGACTTCATTATTTAAAAACACAAATTCAAAGAGAAAAATAAAAATCTAATGAAACAACCACAGAAGATTAACCCCCTGGTGAGTCTGGGGCTCTGTGATACTTGGCTCGTGCTGTGCTCCCGAAACTGGATGTGGTGGGGAACATGTGAAAGGTTATCAAGCCCGGTCATCAGCTGTTGGTTGAGTCCTCTTCTCGTGTCAAGTGTTTCCTTCTTCAAATTTTGTTTTTTTATGCATTATGTTTCATGTTAAGCACAGCATTCTTTTTCTTGCTATAAATTGGCTTTAACAATTTCCCATGTCTGAAATCTCTCATAAAAAAAGTGAAATGAATGTACTGCTAATTTTCAGGGATAGTGTATTAATATTCTTAATTTCAACAAACAAACACAAACCCACTTTGACTGATTTTCACTGGGTTGGGTTAAATTTTGTCTCCATGATTTCCTGTCTTTTCTTTATTTTGATCATCAAAGGCACTATTTAATTCTCCAACGGACTCTTCAGATAGACTAGTTTTCATGGTTTATTTTGAGTGGAAAATTAGGATCTCCCTCTGGTTTTCAAATCTGGATCTGATGAATGAGAATATTGTAGTTCTCCTCAGAAAAATACATGTTTAACTCCCAAAGAGGTAAATATGATTTTTTTGTAAGTTTTTTTTTTTAAATTTTGTTTTCAAGATTTCTGGTAAACAGTGGAGCCCAAAGCCAAATAATCCTACTAGAAACACTTTGAGCTAAGATTGACTGTTAAGCCCCTCTTCTAGAAACTTGTATGATATTCTTACTTGGACAACCAAAACAGGATCTTGAAATTATACCTTCTCATGGCACAACTAACACACTTTGTTTCCTGGATACAAAGAAAAATATAATTTTAAAATGTGTCCAATACCTCTTAAAATATACTCTGACTCATCTTCCAAACTTCAGGCCCCATA
>NW_006285041.1:223499-225068 GCF_000327345.1 Myotis davidii
GCCTCAGGGATGCGAGCTTCGTTAGAGGTGAGCCCTACTTTCTAATATGAAATGTTCATTTATTTTCCTTCTCTTTATGAGGCATTTCTGGCACATTCGACAAAACTGGGTTGGAAGTATTAGGAAAGAACTCAGCAGCTTAGGCAAAGTAATGGAGAAAAGGAGCCTTCAAGGAGGGAATGGATCCCTCCAGGGCCAGCAAGATTGGACATGAAGCATGTACAATAGAACAGAGCAGCTTTCTGCATGCCTAACTAGGTCAAAAGTTGTTATCTAGTGCTCCCAATTTTTCTTGCCAAGAACCTCCAAAAACACCCTGGTTGACCTGAAGAGTGCCTGGGATGGGTGGCAATAGCTGAATGATGTGGTATTGGGAGGTCATGTTGATGGGGGAGAAAGAAGATTTCCAATGGGTTGGTGGGTACGCCCTGATTCCATGTGATGCTAGAGAGAATTTATACTGGCTTGAAAGAGACTCTTCTTAAATACATTGGTAGCTTATATATACTATAAATTAAGCCCTTTGTCCTCCCACCCCCCACCACCAGCTAGTTTACCATCACTACACTGTCTGATTTTAAGCTCATTCTAATTTCTAGAAATGCTCTCTGACTCCCTCTGATTGCCTGTGACACTTCTTTTGGCCCTTATCTCAAGTTATCATCATTACTTATGTACCTGCCTCAATTCCTGGCCATATGGGACATAATGTTTGGCATATAGTAGATGCTTAACAAATATCCCTTATGTCAATGGACCCATAAAATGCATATTTTCAGAAGAATTTATTTATTCTTTTATTCATTCATACTAGAGGCCCGGTACACAAAAATTTGTGCACTGATGGGGGGTGGGTGTCCCTCAGCCCCACTTGTGCCCTCTCACAGTCTGGGATTCCTGGGACATAATGACCTGTTAGCTTAGGCATGCTCCCAGGTGGCAGAGGGCAGGCCCAATCCCTAGGTGCAGCCCCTGGTTGGGCTCAGAGTAGGGCTGATTGGGGATTTGGGGCACCACCCCATCACACTCAAGGCAGGGTTGATGGGGAGGTTGCGGCGCCACCCCCTGTCACGTACAGAGCAGGGTCCATCAAGGGGGTTGGGGCTCTGTGCCCTGTCACACACAGAGCAGGGCCGATCAGGGGGTTGGGGAGCTAACCCTTGTCATGCACATAGCAGGGCTGATCAGGGGGTTGGGGCACCACACCCTGTCACACTCAGGGCAGGGCCAATGGGGAGGTTATGGCTCTACCCCGTCACACACAAAGCAGGGCCCGTGGGGGTGGTTTGGGGCACCACACCCTGTCACGAACAGAACAGGGTGGAACCGCTGATCGCGGTGCTAGGAGGCATCGCGGCTGTGCTGATGCCGGGGCACGAGGCCTCACGGCTCCGCTGATCCTGGGTTCGGGAGGCCGTGTGGCTCCACTGATCCCAGTGCTGGGAGGCATATTACCCTTTTACTATATAGGATAGAGGCCTGGTGCACGGGAGGGGGCCAGTTGGTTTGCCCTGGAAGGGTGTCCTGGATCAGGGTGGGGGTCTCACGTGGGTGCCTGGCCAGCCTGGG
>NW_006285041.1:226603-227758 GCF_000327345.1 Myotis davidii
AGAACAATCAGGAATGACTAATCACTATGACACACACTGACCACCAGGGGGCAGACGCTCAATGCAGGAGCTGCCCCCTGGTGGTCAGTGTGCTCCCACAGGGGGAGCTCTCCTCAGCCACAAGCCAGGCTGATGGCTGCCAGTACAGCAGTGGTGGTGGGAGTCTCTCCTGCCTCCTCAGAAGCACTAAGGATGTCCAACTGCAGCTGAGGTCTGCTCCCCGCTGACAAGTGGACATCCCCCGAGGGCTCCCGGGCTGCCAGAGGGATGTCTGGCTGCCAGCTTAGGCCCGAGCCCCCAGGGTGTGGCCCTAAGCCAGCAGGTGGACATCCCCTGAGGTGTCCCAGACTGCGAGAGTACAAGTGGGGCTGAGGGATCCCCCCCCTCCGAGTGCACAAATTTTTGTGCACTGGGCCTCTAGTTATTTAATAATATACTAGGCACTTGGAATTTACCAAATTTTAAGGCATTATAAGTTTCTTCAAGAAGCTCCCAGTTTTCTGGGAAGACATATGTAAAGAATCATATTAATCATATCTATATATTAATAATAAGATATGAATAAAGGTAACAGTGTTCAATATTAAGAATGAGTGTGTTAGAGTTTGAGTGTTTTTACAATGAGTGTGTTCAGAAGCTTAACCAATAAGGGACTAATTAAATAAATTATAAAATATCAGCAAAATGAAATAATATATAGCCATTGGAATTAGGCAGAGTTATACATGCTAATGTGGAAAGAATCACAGAGATGTATTTTCCAAAGGAAAGAAAAACATAAGAATTTGCATGTGTTTAATAATCCTTTTTTGTTAAATTTATATATATATATATATATTAGATACCCGGTGCATGAAATTCGTGCATGGGGAGTGGTCCCCTCAGCCCAGCCTGCACCCTCTCCAATCTGGGACCCCTCAGGGGATATCCGACTGCCGGTTTAGGTAGTCCGATCCCCAGGATCGGACCTAAACCGGCAGTCGGACATCCCTCTCACAATCCTGGACTGCTGGCTCTTAATCGCTCACCTGCCTGCCGGCTAGGTTGCCCCCAACTGTCCCCAATCCCCCACTGGCCTGGTTGCCCCCAACTCCCCCCCTCCCAGCCTGGTCACTCCTAACTGCACCCCCTTGCCAGCCTGGTCATCCTAAACTT
>NW_006285041.1:228052-229447 GCF_000327345.1 Myotis davidii
TTGTGAGGGCATGAGGATTAATTTGCATATTACCTCTTTATTATATAGGATATATTCATTTGTGTGTATACAAGAATGCTATTACATGCATGCAAAAAATGTCAAGAAAGCAGTGTGGTTACTTTAGAAGAAATTGTGGAGAGGTAGATTTTTTTTAGTTTTCAGTTTTTACATTTTTATATTTTGATTCTATATTATAAACTTTAGTAGAGGCTATGGAACATTTTTGTTTTTTTCATACTTTTCTACATTAACTCAAAAACTTTCTTTAGAAGACAGTGAGATTACTATTCATATGTGTTTACATTTATATAACCATTTGGTAATATATCAAAAATTTAAAAGTGCCTGCCTTTTGTTCCAATATTCTCACTATTAGGTATGTAGTTCCAAACAAAACACAAAGCCTTCTGTAATATAATATTCTGTGCTTCATCCATACTACCAGTAATAAGAACCTGGGGCAAAATGCCCATTTACAGGAGAGAGGTTAAAGGAATCACAGTACATTTATTTTTTTTTAATATATTTTATTGATTTTTTACAGAGAGGAAGGGAGAGAGATAGAGAGTTAGAAACATCGATGAAAGAGAAACATCGATCAGCTGCCTCCTGCACATCTCCTACTGGGGATGTGCCCGCAACCCAGGTACATGCCCTTGACCGGAATCGAACCTGGGACCTTTCAGTCCACAGGCCGACGCTCTATCCACTGAGCCAAACCAGTTTCGGCCACAGTACATTTAAATAATGGGATATCAGACAGTGGTTAATATGAGATAAATAAAAACTAGAAAAATTCTCATGATTGCAAATTATTATAATAATAAAATATATTTATATACTAGAGGCCCGGTGCACAAAAATTTGTGCACTTGGGGGAGGGGTCCCCTCAGCCTTGCCTGTGCCCTCTTGCAGTTTGGGACTCCTCGGGGAATGTCCACCTGCTGGCTTAGGCCCGCTCCCCACGGGCTCATAGTGAGCAGTCATTCCCAGGCATTCTGCTGTTAGAGTCAGTTTGCATGTTACCCTTTTATTATATAGGATACAATGGAGTCACATCAAATGAAGGAATTCAGTCTTGAAGCAAATTCATAAGGTAAAAATCAACCAGTCAAACCTGCACCTGTGACTGGAAACCACACTCAGCTCCACGTGAGGTTCATCTTCCACAGGCCTGACACTTAGATCTCCAGAGGGACAGCAGAGTCACCGCTTGCATCCCAGAATCTTTCAGGGCTACATGCTTACTTATATATATATAAAAGCCTAAGTGACTGGACAACCTGCCAACTGGTAGGTATGACATGCATTGACCACCAGGGGGCAGACATTCAATACAGTAGCTGTGGAGCTGCAGTGACTTGGCAGCTGCGGGTCTTGGGTGACACCCCC
>NW_006285041.1:231123-234349 GCF_000327345.1 Myotis davidii
TATAGACACTAGAGGCTCGATGCACAAAAATTTGTGCACTGGTGGGGGGAGGGTGGTCCCTCAGCCCGACCTGTGCCCTCTCACAGTCTGGGACCCCTCAAGGGATGACCACCTGCTGGCTTAGGCCTGCTCCCTGGGGGATTTGGCTTAAGCTGGCAATCAGACATCCCTCTGGCAGCCCCGGGGCCCTTGGGGAATGTCCACTTGCCAGCGGGGAGCAGGCCTAAGCTGCAGTCAGACATCCTTAGCGTTGCTGAAGAGGCAGGAGAGGTCCTGCCACCACCGCTGGGTTGGCAGCTGGCAGCACAGTGGTGGCTTGTGGCTGAGCAGAGCTCCCCCTGTGGAAGCTCACTGACCACCAGGGGGCAGTTCCTGCATTGAGCATCTGCCTCCTGGTGGTCAGTGTGTGTCATAGTGACCAGCCATTCCCAGTCTTTCTGCTGCTAGGGTCAGTCTGCATATTACCCTTTTATTATATGCCCAGTGCATGGGTGGGGGCTGGCTGGTTTGCCCTGCAGGGTGTCCCAGATCAGGGTGGGGGTCCCACTTGGGTGCTTGGCCAGCCTGGGTGAGGGGCTGAAGGCCGTTTTCAGGCTGGCCAGTGATTGAAGCTCCAAGCCTCTTCTTTTTTTCTATTCTGGGGTTTATTTACCTTCTATATTTGAAACTTTGTTGCCGTCACTGGAGCTGAGAGCCGGGCGGCCACCCAGTAGGTATGATGCACACTGACCACCAGGGGGCAGGCGCTTAATGCAGGAGCTGCTGAGCTGCAGTGACTTGGGTGGTGGTTCTTGGGTGACGCACCCTGAACCAGAGAGGAGGGAGCCCAATTTCTGGATGCATCACCCAAGAACTGCCCTCTCGCAATCTGGGACCCCTCGGGGGATGTCAGAGACTGGTTTCAACCTGATACCCGCAGACCAGGCAGAGGGACCCCACTGGTGCACAAATCCGTGCACCGGGCCTCTAGTTAAGAATAATGGCCTGTGCCCTGGGTAGTGTCACACAGTTGGTTGAATATCATCCCATGCACCAAAAGATTGCTGGTTTGTGGCTCAATCTCTGAAAGGGGGCATGCCGGACGCAGCCGATTGATGTTCTGCCCTCACATCCCATTGTTATTTCTCTTTCTCTCTCTCCCTCTATGTTCCTCTCTCCAAAAAATCAATAAAAATATTTTTTAAAAAGAATAATGTCCTGAACCTCTCTGTTTACATTGCTTTTCTCTATAAGTTTCTGTCTATCTCTATGTAGTTTTTTATGTGTGCATTCGCTGTTTTGGCAAGTTACAATGCAACTCCAATACATAAAGTTTTATATATAGAAAAAGAACTGAAGGGTTACCCAACAAAGCATTAACAGTTTATTTCTGAAGTGAAAGAAATGGAGATAAAAAGAAGAGAATAAGCCCTGGCCAGTGTGCTCAGTTGGTAGAGTGTTGGCCAGGCACAGAGAAGGTTCAATTTCTGGTCTAGAGCACATACCTGGGATGCAGGTTCAATCCCTGGCCCTGGTTGGGGTACGAATGGGAGGCAATTAATTGATGTGATGTTTCTCTCTCTCTCTCTCTCTCTCTTTCTCTCTCTTTTTCTCTCTTTCTCTTTCTTCCTTCCTCCCTTTCACCCTCTCTGAAAAGCAATGGAAAAAATATCCTCAGGTGAGAATTAAAAACAAATAAACAAACACACCAAAAAGAAGAGAACAAAATAGTCTTAGTGCTATTTGAATTATTTGGTTTTTGAGTATGTATTCTTTTATATTTTAAATATCTAAAAATAAATTTTAAAAATTGGTATGCCTAACACAAATTCAAGGACATGTGGAGAGGCATAAGAAAGGATGTGAAGAGAGTTTGGATTTGATCCTGTAGAGATTGAAAAGCACATAGAGATTTTTAACTTGAAAGGTGGAGTGATTCAATCTATATTTTTGGGAAGGTAGCATATAGGACTGAGAACTAGAGGTGGCACTGGTAGGATGAGTTTAATGGACTCATTCTCTTTTAGTCTTTATTTATAAAACAAAAATGTTCTTCTATCTAGTTTTGGGTGGAAATATCTTGCACTGGAAGTTCCTAGGGTGTGGTACTCAAGTCCTTTCATGACTATAAAATCAGACAAACAATATAGACATTTAGTTCCTCCTTCTCATCCTGTATCCTGGCATCCATTACAGTGTTTACAGGCATTGTGGGAAGGGGAAATTCAGACTCCTTCTGATTCATATGGATGGACCATGTGAATCAGGGCAGAAAGCTCCTGGTGAAGTGCAGAAAGCTCCCAGGAGAGGTTGGCCTTGCTGGAAATGCAGAGATGGGAGTGTAGGGTGTCAGGTTGCACAGTTTAGAAGTTATAATTTGAGGGTGGCCTGGGTAGTATTCACTACCCAGTGACACTGAGTTCTAGCCAACTGACTAGGCCCCTTTGAATTGTAATGATTTTGATTTATTCACGTAGTGACATTCAGAAGGTGATAATCTCCTCTAGGACAGGTTCAGAAGAAAATCCGTATGTGGACATATGGTGGGTGAGAGCCTTATGGGGTACAAACCACTGATTGTGAGGATCACATGGGGTGAGGTGACCCAGAAACTCTCCCACAGAAGAAGAGGCTGGCAGAGAGGAGAAGCAAGTTGCGTATTTGAAGCCAGTTGAGTCCAGCATGCTGCTTACTCTAGTTGGCAAACACTCTCAGAGAACATGTTAGCAGGCTGGTGAGCTTCTCTGGCTTGTCAGAGCCCTGTCCTAACAGCAAGCTTTGAGGGAAGATCACTTCTGTCCATTGCTCAGTTGAAATAGTGTCAGTCTATTAGTCTGAGACCCAGGTAATATCAATTATAGAGATTGTTCCTTGGATGATATACCTTCCCAGTTCACAGGACAGGCCTTCCTGGATCATGACTAGTTCTAGTCATAGAAAATAATCATCCTGTCTAATAAAAGAGAAACATGGTAATTAGCCGAACATCTGCTACCCTTCCCATTGGCTAATCAGGGTGATATGCAAATTAACTGCCAGCCAAGATGGCGACCGGCGGCCAGGCAGCTTGAAACTAATATGAGGCTTGCTTGATTCAGTGACGGAGGAAACCAATGTTCCCCACCTGCCACTGCAGGCCTCTGAGCTGCAACTCTAAGCAACTATGTAACAAATATAGAAGCTAAACAAAACGCCGGAAACCTGCTTTAGTCCGCCCGGGTTAAGCCAGCAGGATCGAAACATTGTT
>NW_006285041.1:235184-241090 GCF_000327345.1 Myotis davidii
CCCCCCCTGATGGGCCCTGCTCTGTGCGTGACAGGGGGCAACGCCCCAACCCCCTGATTGGCCCTGCTCTGTGCATTACTGGGGGTGGTGCTGCAACCTCCCCATCGACCCTGCCTTGAGTAGGATAGGGGGCAGTGCCCCAACCCCCCAATCGGCCCTACCCTGAGCGTGACTGAGGGTGGCATCGCCACCTCCTGATCTGCCCTGCTCTGTGCATGACAGGGGGCGGTGCCCCAACTCCCCAATCGGCCCTGCTCTGAGCCCGACCTGGGGCTGCACCTAGGGATTGGGCCTGCCCTCTGCCACCCGGGAGCAGGCCTAAGCCAGCAGGTCGTTATCTCCCGAGGGGTCCCAGACTGTGAGAGGGCACAGGCCGGGCTGAGGGACCCCCCCCGCCCCCCCCCGGCGCACAAATTTTTGTGCACCGGCCCTCTAGTAGAAAATAAATCACTATCTCCTTCTCTGTTTCTAACTCAAATCCAGTGACAGTCTGGCCCCATCTCTTTTTACCTTTGTGGTAACTTTGTTTTATTTTATTTTTTAAATCTTTATTGTTGAAAGTATCACATAAGTCCCCTTTTCCCCCCATTGACCTCCTCCAGCCCGTGCCTGCCCCCCACCCCAGGCCTTCACCACCCTCTTTTGTGGTACTTTATTTGGGACATTTTGTTATCCTCTTGCCCATTTACCTTGAGTGGTATTACCCTAAATAGCTCTTTCAACTCATTCACTCAAAGCAAAGAGAGCCACAGTCTTTGCCTAAATGTTCCTTAAAGCCTAGAGGACCACTGAGGTATTAAACAAAAAGTAACAGCATAGACACAAAGCCACACTGTGATAACGCTGGAGTGGTTCAGGTGGGGTTACATCAAAGGAGGTCACCTGTCAGGAAAGTCACAGGTCTTCTTGGGAAAGTGACTCTGCTGAGCTCTCCCTTCAGGGATAGAGAACTCAGGCTTCTGGCCAGGCTGGTTTATTTCCTACCAGAAGGTGAGCAACATCTCCAAAGTCATTGGAAAAAGGGAGAGAGAGAGAGAGAGAGAGAGAGAGAGAGAGAGAGAGAGAGAGAGAGAAGTTGTGTTATTCCATAGTTGTAGTTCCATGGGGCTTACTCAGCCATAGCCACGTGACTGAGAGCTACTCAAGTGACTCTGAAGGACAAAAAGAATAAAAAGGAAGCCAGCAGATGGGCCTCGCTGTATTCACTGAAACACTGCTGGCATTTCTATAATATCGCGGAAAGTATAGTCCCTTCCTGACACCTGAATCTGTGGGGCCAAAAAGTTAGACATGTTCCTACTGTGGGTGCTTTCTCCCCCCTGAATGTTCTGTTTCGTGGGTGGCTTATTAAAGCCTGTTTCCCATCACTTTTCCAGTTTTTCAAGGTCCTTCAGGGTTTCCCCCTGCAGTTACTGATCTTCTCACAAGGGGCCCTTCTTTAACTTGTCTATGCTAGAATCGATTCAGTTATTTCATTATAATGCTGAAGGAACTTTGAGAGGTAAATATGATTGTCAGGTGACAAACTCAGCTTTCTAGAATTCCCAGGATAAAATTTCCAGTCATAAGCAAGGGTGTTATTTGACCTTTCTGAGTGGAGATTCTGACTAACAATCTCCCTTCTCAGGAACCCGGAGGGCCTGTTGTCTGGCGCTAGTTGGAGCAGTTGTGGGACTGTCCTGCACTGAAGTGTTGCAAATGCCTCTTCAGAATTCCCCCAGCCAACAGACAACTCATGAGTCAGAATGCTGGGAACTGCACAGGCAGGCACCTTGCTTTTCAGGGAAGTTTGGTTCACAAACCATAAAAACAAAAACATGCTATTTAGAAACAGGTACAGGGGCGTGTAGGTGTGGAGAGATTAAAATGGATACAAACACATCATGTAACTCCCTATTCATCAGAGACCCATAAAAATGATGGTTCCCAGGGCAAGTGGATGAAAATAATTAAAATTAGTTTGAACTGCTTAATGTGATTTGTAAGTTATTAGATCCTACACAAGTCACAATGCAGTGAACTCACAAATTAAGTAGGTTGATTGGTAGGTAGTAAAAGAACATGTTTAGCAATAGAGGGGGGGGCGTTGCACTGCTACTGACCAACTCTAACATGGAGGGGTAATTAAACCAATTCCAAAATAAAGGAGTTTATTAATGTTGAAAACAGGAAGAGACGATCTCACTGTATTTATTTAAAATATATATATTTATACTCAAATTATTTATTTTTTCACATCCATTATTCCTTGTGAGCATCATGACAACGCTTTTTTACATGTTGATATGAATTACTCATTCTGTTTAGTAAACAAAACATGTTTATCATGAATAATTCAAAGAGATATAATGTTAAAAACAAAATGCAGCCCTATAACTGGTCTGGCTCAGTGGATGGAGCATCGGTCTGCGGACTGAGGGGTCCTGGGTTCGATTCTGGTCAGGAGCATGTGCCTTGGTTGCGGGCACATCCCCATGGGGGGCATGCAGCAGGCGGCTGATGTTTCTGGCTCTCTATCCCTCTCCCTTCCTCTCTGTAAAAAATCAATAAAGTATATTTAAAAAAAACAAAAATGCACATGGAATTCCCTGCTGAGAGTATTACTGTTAAGATTTTATCAGCATCCTTGAAGACACGTCTTTGTATATATATGTAGATATCAGTACAATAATTTTGTATTTGCTACTAAGTTGACACATCATAGTATACACATGGTCACTCTCTTTTCCTCTTACTCCCTGGGAAGGAAATTTTGTTCACTTAGCAGTTTCTTCTCTCCCCACCTTATTATTCAGATTATGCAAATCAGTTAAGGAGAAGGAACCAGAGACTATGAGAGGTGATTGATCAATTTTGGGGTGAAGTTTATGATTGAGACAGGAAAAGGCTGTGGGAAGAGAGCCTTCAGGAGCTATTTTGGTGGGAGAGTTGGAGAACAAGATGAAGGTGGGGTACAGGGGATATTTTAGTATGTGGTACTGTGGGATAAGAATTATATGTTCCTTAATGTTTTCTGAATGTTGAGAGCAAAGGCTGAAATTACTTTGTAATGCCTTCTGGCAGCTCGACTGCTTCTTTCTGTAAATGCCATACTGCTGAGACGGGATGATAGCAGGATCTTGTATTTATTGGATTTACACATACATGAGATTATATCAACTACGCTGCTTATAATTCCTTTTCTTTAAAAAATATGCCACGATGCTTCTACTCAATTCTACAAATATAAATCTCCACGGTTCTTTTAGTAGATGCATAGATTCTCTTTCATGATGTACCCTCCTTTTTTAACTAGTTCCATGTTTGGTGGGTATAGGTTGTTTCTCATTGTGCTGAACATCTTTGTAAGTCTTTACATATTTGTGTGACTATCTCAATGGATAGATTATTTATCAGATATAAAATTTTGTGTATAAAATGGAATATACACTTTAAGTTGTAGTACACAATGCCAACAAAAAGTCACGCTAATTTATATTCCCACCATAGAATAAAAAAATCCCACAGCCACACAATCTCATTCTTATCATTTCTTATTAGTGCAGTGGTTCTCAACCTTGGCTGCACATTAGAATCACCTGGGAATCTTTTTAAAATCCTGATTTCTGGTGAGGATTACCACAAGTTTGACAACATATACAGAACACACATAGGAAGAAGCTGAAACCCAGAGGGGCTGAGGGACTCTCACCTCGTGTGTTAGTGACATAGTTCTAGTCCATTGGCCTCGTTAGAGGGGTCCTATCCCTGGAGGAGACAACTGACAATAATGTCTGCTGGGCCACACAAAAGCTAATGCCACCCAGAGGGGAGAGGAAGGTACTTAAAACTAACAAAACTATTTTCAGTTCGACTCACCGTGTCACGGGCACACACACCATGGTGGTGAGCTGACGTGTGTAAAAGTACTTTGTAAATCACCAGAGATTGAGGCACCATCTGGGAAAACAATTATCCCCTTCATCTGTATAATTAGAACTGATTGTTTAGCTAATAGAAGGGAATTATACGCTGTGTGGTTTGACCTCGGATTTGAGTGTCATTTTTATTTTTTGCAACATGATAGTCATATTTCCAGTAAGTGAAGCATTTATTATAAAAAGTGCTGAGAAGGGCAGTGCTAATCTGGACCACTTTTTCTTGTGATAGCCTGATATTAAGAGCCAGAATATCTGATTCTGTACTTTCTCATAGCAAGTGTACCATAGACAGTATCTTCCTCTGTAAGTCCCTGACCCCAGCTTGCCTCTGACTTTGGCCCAGGAGACCTGTTAATTCTATGCTAATTTATGCGCACTTTGTCTCTAGAAAAGTGGGTCCAGACGGCCCTCCCTGAGTTTATTTTACTGGCTCAGGCCCGGCTGGGCTCTTAAGGACTTTAGGCACCAGCACATCTGTGTTTAGCTTTGTTAGTCCCTGCCCAAGAAACCCATCCGAATTGGCAATGCTTCTGAATACACAAGTGAGACTAAATTACAAATGGAGAAAGAGTCAGGGTTAAAATAAACTGTCACCAGGAAAAAAAGAGCTATCTCCTTCCATTTTCTTTTTTCTGCAAGAAAAACAGGAAACTGACTTTGATCTTATTCTTAGGTGAGATTTGCTGTTCTAATCCTCCTAGGGGCACTCATCCCGGAATCTCTGATGAGCAATGAGAAGGGAGTGGGTCCAGGGATCTGCTTGTGATAATAAAGATCCAAATCCAGTTTCTGAAGTTCTGTCTTTGAACCAGAGAAGCACAGAAGAGTGGATTGAGGACCTCACAACTGGAGCATGTCTTGTGTTGCCTGGTTACCAGGACCCTCAGCAGATGAGATTGTCAGGATATTAGATGCATAGAAAAGCAAACTCACAAAACTCCCGGCTCTGGTATTCCTCTGTGAGGGCAGGGCAGCCTCTAAGGTTGGAAACCTAGGTGAGAGAAAATAGTTTCTGTTAGCAGAGGATGGGCAATAGTAACTATTTTCAACCATGTCTTCCCTGAGAGGTGGTGTCACCATCTGAAAGACATGGTCAGTGAGAAGTGGCCACATTCAATGAAGTCTAATTTGGGGGACTCTCCAGTGATTTTACACAGGCCTGCATTTTTTCAAAGGCTGCCTTGCAATCTGCAAAATAAGACAAGAGGGCTTTCTAATTTGCTGGTCTTGAAAGAAATAAAATAGAAGCAGACTTTCCAGTATCCCCAAGGAGGGCACTATAGGCTTTGTGTTGGATATGGATCTGAAGACTTAGGAAAGATTTAGCAGATCAGACCGATTCTCCCTCATCAGCTACTTTAAAAGTGTCTCAGGTTCTGCCAGATAATCTGATTTTAGCTGGCATCATGCTCGTTACTGCGTTCTCGTCCGCATCACACGAGAGAGAGCCAGAACGACATTTTCCTGAGTCTCTCCCCAGTAGAATTCTAGGTTAAATCTGCCATGAAAGGAACTTAGGTGAGACTTGGAAGGTGGGAGTGGGGAAGGTATTTTTCTCCGGCGACAGCCCTGAATGGAGAGCGAGATCATCACTGATGGCTTCCCTCGCCCCTTGAGTTCCCTGACAGGCGGTGAGGCCACTGGCTGTGGCTTTACTGTAATCACTGTGTCTCCAGGTCTCCTAATGTGGTCCTGCATTCCTTCAGCCAATTTTCTATTTTAAGTACCTTCCCACTCAGAGCAGTCACTTTTTCCTCCCCTAATAATCCTGAATGACAAGTGGTATAAGCGCAAAGTCGTTGGTCATCCATGTTAATAAATCTGAATTTTGATAAGCATCAAATTATCACAGATATATGGCTTACAAACAGAAAAATACATATGATGCCGAAACCGGTTTGGCTCAGTGGATAGAGCGTTGGCCTGCGGACTGAAAGGTCCCGGGGTCGATTCCGGTCAAGGGCATGTACCTGGGGTGCGGGGGCA
>NW_006285041.1:241103-278234 GCF_000327345.1 Myotis davidii
ATTTTTATGATGTTCAAAAGCAATGATGTTAGAAGTAAGGATAGTGGTTGTGTTTGGGGGTGGGGGTAGCGATGAGGTGGGCCATGAGGAAGACTTGGGGTGCTGTAATGTTTGATTTCATCAAGATTGTACTTATATGGTTGACTTCTTTTTGTGACAATTCTTTAAGCAAGATAAGTTATGCACTTTTCTTCCGAGGCATTAAACTTCAACCAACATTTTATTTAAAAGTATTTAAGGCTGGCAGGAAATTTCATTTTTAGTGTTATCCTAAAATGACAACTTAGTCATTGAGTTCCATCTTACTTTTTGACAGATGGTACAACTGAGGCAGGAAGAGACCCAGTAGCTTGCTCAAGTTCTGCCTGCAAATAGTGTTTTCTATCCATTTATAATCTGATTTAATGTGAAAATTTTATAAATCAGGTTTTCCTAGTTATCTTTTACCCATTTTTCTAATTTATAAAGAAATAAAATCAACTTTACTTAAAAATAGGTAAGAGGAATTATTCCAAAGTAATTTGTCATCTCAGGAATTACTTAAAAAATCAAACTCTATAGTGAAAAGGTCTATGGAAAACATCAGTTGAAAAAGTGCCAACCTTGCCAAGGTATTTAGAATTTAGGAGTTAGAAGGAGAGAAACCACCTCAACAATGAACCATTGTGAATTGGATGTGGCTCGAAATCAAGGAAAAACACATGTTGTAAAACAGCACCAAGAAAGGTAAAATGGAGTAACTAGACTTACTGTGGTTATCATTTTGCAATGGACATAAAGGTGGAATTACTATGCTATACACCTCAAATTAACTTAATAATGTCAATCATACTTTAATAAAAAATTACTGGATAAAAACACACAGAGAAGATAGATAAAATGGATAGTGCTTAAAAATTCACACAAATTTCATCCATTTCCCACAGCTTCTGCTACCATTGGGCCACGTGGGTTGTTATCTCTTAGGGTTTATAATTCCTAAGACCTATGGGCATATTGGCTCAGCATTATTTTCCCTGCTATTCTTGCCCCGATAACACAGGCTGACCTGTAATGTCCACCAAGTGAACCCCGTCCAGCAGGGAGTTTCACCAAAGGGAGGCTACTTCTGGGGCAGCAGCAGATTTCATAGTTAACAAAGCATGAGCGGTTCTCTCTGTAGAGTTTCCCCACCGCCTACCCCCACCTTCACTACAGCCTAAATCTTAATATATTTAGGACATTCTAGGTCTGTTACAACACACATATGGTTTTGAAATCTTTTAACCCATTACTTTCAGAAATCAGCAATAGTGTGTGCTGTTGAGCCCCTTGGTTTTTTCTGCTCTTGCAACCAACATAGCTCAAAAAAAGACTACTTCTTAGAATCTATTCTCTCTCTCTCTTTCTCTCCATGCCTCACAGTGGGTGAGGTTCTGAGGTCATATGATGAATAAGATGAAGTCTTTGTTCCCAAGAAACTCATGATTGGCTGCAGAATAGTTGTACAAAATAATAGTTTAGTTACAGGAATAAATGTTGGTGCTAGATAAAGCATGTCATTTAAGTCCTAATTATGAGTTTTGAATTCTGTTTTCTTGATAGCTCTTTGCTGGTGACCTTCCAATATGAGGGTTACTGCTATTTTGGATAAAAGGCTTTATTTTTTTGAGAACTTATCCTGTTTGAATTTATTTAAATGTACTAAACTTGGGCATAGTTTGGGAGCATACCAAATCCAGATGATGAAAAGAATATACACATAGAGAAAAATAGGCTGGGGCTTTGTGCTTGAAATTGATACCAATTAGAAGTCCTAGAAGTAAAGAATTGTATGGATGAAGCTCCTATAATGGTGACTTTCAAACTAAGTTTGAGAAGGTTCTAAGAGAAATACTGATATTGGGTTAAAAAAAAGGTCAAAGATAAGTTTGTTACCTGGTCATTATCAGACAGTATTTCAGGCTAACAGTTCAGAGCATGGCTATTTAAGGGTAACTTCCCTAGACTCTGAGTTTGTATATCTTCTCAGGGCAGGGAAAGTCTATTGCAGATCAAGAGATGCCCACTTGTAGTTATTTTTACTTTGTTGTCAGGGAGATAAATTATCTGCCAAATGTGATTAAAGACTTGAACCATGAAAGATTGACAGTCACTCAAGATACTTTTGACCTAACTTTTATCATCCATGGGTTTGAAAGAATCAGAAATTGTTTTAAAACCGTGCTGCAGGACTCTCCTTCAGCCCTGATGAGAAGATCTGGTGATAAATATTCAAAAGACTAGAAATCAGCCCTAACCTGTTTGGCTCAGTGGATAGATCATCGACCTGTGGACTCAAGGGTCCCAGTTTCAATTCCGGTTAAGGGCATGCCCCTCGGTTGCTGGCACATCCCCAGTAGGGAGTGTGCAGGAGGCAGCTGATCGATGTTTCTCTCTCATCAATGTTTCTAACTCTCTACCCCTCTCCCTTCCTTTCTGTGAAAAATCAATAAAATATTTAAAAAAATAAAAGACTAGAAATCAGAGGTAATGGGACGTGGACTGGATGATAGGAGTGGAGGGACAGGGCTGAAGTGGAGGGTGCCCACCTTGAGTTAAGCTGTGAGTAATCACTGTCTATAGGAATACAGGCCAAGTGCATTCAAGAGAACCTACTCTCAAGAGGAGCTAGAAATATGCATATTTCTTTGGGTTTGGGTTTTCATCATTTTTAATTGCTGTCAAATATATATAGAAAAGGCTGTACTTCCGGCTAGGATTTACAAGGATATGAAAGCCTTCTGCTCCCCATGGTAACAAAAAGAAACACCAATATAAACTTCAAATAATACTTTTCTATGAGGCTAACAAAGAGCAGAGGACACAGGGATGCTGTGATGAACAGAATTGGCTCAATAATTCTCCCTCCAAACCCAAAGAAGAAGAGGGTGGTGAACAGAGAAGAAATGACATAAACCCTATGTTCCTGTGGTAATTGGACTGCAGGGTCCTGGCTGAGTTGAATCTAACGGTGAACCCAAAATACCTACAACTGCAGCCAAACTTTCTCCCACTTCAAATATCGACAAGATTAAAAAAGGAAAAAAAGCAGTGGCAAGGAAGGCTGTGGTGCGCTCCACATCCGCTTTTATCAGAGAAATGTTAGTGTATGTGTTCAGGTTACTTAAAAAAAATTTTTTTTTAAAAGCACCAGGAGTCTTTGCCCTTTAAATAACAAGGCATCTCAGGGTCGAGTGGTGGACTTTGCTTCCATTGGTTAACAACCAGGTAGGGCAAGTGGCACTTTTATTTTTATTTTTACAATCATCTCTTTAATAAATGACAAATGTTTTCTTCTGGCTATTAACAGTGGGGATTAGTTTGTTTTTCATCTTACAAGGATCTGGGGTAAAAACAAGTTGGAAGTCCTCCTGCAAGAAAACAAGTTTATCATATGTCAATCTTCTCAGCAAACCACTGCGATTTAAATTGCACCTTAATGTTATTCTTCCATCTTCCAAACAGTGTGGCTGGAAAATTTTTGTGGGAATGAAAATCTGAAACCTGGAGGTAGAAGCTGAAGGGGAGGGGGGGTTCGATTTCACAGTGTTTAGCAGATAGGATTTGGCAAATGCTAAGCTGCATTTGCAGTGTTTCTTCCTATTCACTGAGGTCAAGCTAGAGAAAAGTGTTATTTCTCCTGACCACTTTTATGTGCTTGTCATTTATTCGTCTTGTGCTGAAAGTCTGAACCCAAAGAATAGATTTCATTTCTGTGCTGTTGATTGAAAGAGGAAAAATGTGTTGAGTGTCATCAGTGCTTTCTTCTAAGAAGACTAACTTTATCCTTTTTTTTCCTGCTAAAGAAATTTTAAAAAATGAGAGAAATATGTGAAATGCATTTTTCTATGCTGACCTTGTGAGCACACCCACAAATGTGCACTGATGATGTTAGCATCCTCCAGATTATAACGAGGGTCCCCTGTTTACTCCCGCAAGTGAGTACATATGGTGGATGCAGGGCAATGGCTGGCAAATTGTCACATGTCCTTTCCTCTGAGATTAGCCTGGCTGGTGTGCCCGGGCCCTGGTGCTGTTGCCTGTCAGGCTGATGGGTGGGAGCGCATCTCAAAAGTCCTCCAACCCTGCCTGTCAGGAGCCTGCCTTCAAGAAGAAGACAGGCCAGAGGGATTCCACAGAACACTGGGCATCCCAGTGGGGAAGGCTGCGGGAGGCAGTGAAGGAAGATGGAGGGGGAAGAAGTGCTGGTTTTACCTGTTTGACTTGTTAGGTCTGATTTCTGTGAACAGTCTGGGCAGTTATTCTTGGTGTCATCTTAATTACTTTCTGTGCAAAGAAAAAAAAATAAGACAGAAGGTGCCAATAATGTGCTTGCACTGTCAATAGATTATTATTATTATTACTAGGGGCCCGGTGCATGAAATTCGTGCACTGGGTGTGTGTGTGGGGGGGAGTGTCCCTCAGCCCAGCCTGCCCCCTCTCACATACTGGGAGCCCTCAGGCATTGACCCCCATCACCCTTTCAAAGGCACGTTGATCTTTAGATATTTTCTGTCGATGACACCTCAGTCTTTCGGCCTCAGAGTGACGTTTTTCCAGTAGCTGTTCTTCAGATACATTCTGTTGCAGACGTCGCCTTCCTTCATGATCAGACGCACGTTGCTCTGCAGACATTTTCTGTCGATAACGCCGGCACTTTTCGGCTACAGAGCTACCTTGTATCAACCGTTTATCTTTGGACATTGTCCTACCTGTCTAGGACCCCATCTGAGATGCAGGAGGCAACCAGCCGGGATCTCCCCCAAGAGGGCCAGTTGGGGGTGCCTGACTTCTGGCCACCACTGTGGTTGCTACACCAGCCCCGATTCCCCAGCAGGAGAGCCTGTTGGGTGGGAGAGCAGGTTGGGGGCGAGTAGCCCCACCGGCTGGCGTCCGGGTCTGCCGGCGGGATCGGGTCTCGGATGACTGCTGGCACTCACAGTCCCAACCCGCTCTCGGATGGCGCTGTACCATCCTGCCTGCAATATGCAAATTAGCTGCCATCTTTTTTGGCAGTTAACTGCCATCTTAGTTGGCAGTTAATTTGCATATCTCGCTGATTAGCCAATGAAAAGGGTATCGGTCGTACGCCAATTACCATTTTTCTCTTTTTTTAGTGTAGATTCTTTCTAAGAATTCTTTTGACTCACAGAGCAAATTATATACCATCTGTTTTCCCCTGAAGATGAGTTCTTGTTAGATTTACTCATTTTGCCTCCTTAGAAGATGTACTAACGCTACCAGTTTTGGGTGTCTGTGTGTGTGTGTGGAGACAGGAGAGAGAAGGGCAGATATTTGGTGGTTTTCTTTTTTCACACAAGTAAGTATTATGTCTCTTCTCTTAAGAGAATCCTTGAAGCTTCTCTTGCTTTCTGGCCTCCAAATTCCAGTGGCCATTCTCACTTAGGACCAGATGCTATAAAAGTCAGAGCTAACATGTGTCTTACTTGGGGGCTTAGATGGGAAAGAGAACCTTTTCAAAGTTATAATAAGGAATTTGTGCAACCCGAAACTTCCAAGGAGGAGATCTAGGCTGTCTGCTTATTTAGCACCATCCTTAGAAAGCACATCACTTACCCACTAAGTTTTTATTTTCTTAGGAAATGGAAAGAGTAGTGCCTCCTTCCTCTTTTTGAAGAAACAAACAACAAACATGGCAAGGTCAAATGAACATAATCATTTTCTGCTTTTCTACTTCTTGATTTCTCCTTTTTGCTCATTTCTCTCTATCATAATTGGCCAGTATTCTCATCTCCTTTGCCCATTCATCAATAGTGTTGCTGATGTCAGAGAGGTAACGTGTCTGCGGAGGTGCAGTGGGGGCAGTGGGCATGCCCAGTGAGGACTTGGCTTACAGAAGTTTGCTCGAAGACTGTCTCTGGAGTAGGTTGTGTCTGAAGTGAGAAGAGGAGGGCACTTGTTGGGAAGTGACATAATGAGTGGCTTATGACTGACTTCTCTGAAGTCCTTTCATCCTTTAGTTTTGGACCCGGAGGACACTGGGCCTTCTCATTTTCTATGCACGCGTGAACCAATGACTTTCAGACCAGGTTGGACAGGAAATGAGTGGGTGGTATCCATGCACATGGCGAGCCTTGGGGTGCTCTCCCAGCCCACAGCCCAGAGACCACCTGCAACTAAACCTAGCATGGTGTCCTGTGCAGGATAAGGACTAAGGAGTAGTGTTTATTGAGTCAATGGAAAAATGGATGAAAAAGCGAATAAGCCTCTGCTCTACTGCTTTTAGTCTGAGTGAGGATGAGCCAGGAGAACATACTTTGAGGGGAGGTGAAACCAGCAGGCATTTTTTAATGCCCCAAAGAACAAGCAAAAGTATCTGAAGCAAAGCCCTCCTACGAAGCCCCTGAGCTTCCTGGGACATTGGTCATGATGAGGGGTGGGCAAACTTTTTGGCTCGAGGGCCACAGTGGGTTCTTAAACTGGACCGGAGGGCCGGAACAAAAGCATGGATGGAGTGTTTGTGTGAACTAATATAAATTCAAAGTAAACATCATTACATAAAAGGGTACAGTCTTTTTTTTTCAATAGTTTTATTCATTTCAAACTGGCCAGATCCGGCCCGCGGGCCGTAGTTTGCCCACGGCTGGTAGTCAGTGGAGCAGAAAGAACCCTGAGAAAAGAGGCTCCTGGAGACTCCGGGCTCTCCGCTTCACTAGCTCGGAAATCCTTAACAGCAGCCTTAGTGGGGAATAGGCAGCGGTCAAAGGAGAAGAAATTCTCAGTTCCACTCAGGATTTGGTGATACAGCTTATGGAAGAGACTTCTTTAAATGGCAAATGATAAAGAAGGGCTGACCCTGTGGTTTGGAGAACTCTGTGGGCTACCTAAGAAGTGGACCTGTGCTCTGTGTGCGGAGTTAGCAATGCCGGGGCAGATGGAGGTTCCATTCCCGGTACAGGCATCTAAGCTGTGTAATAGCACAGTGTTCCTCTGATGTCTACCCTTTGGAAGCGGTAGTGTGGGTCTTTCCTCACCTGCTATATTCTCATTAAAAGTAGGGGCCTTCCTGAATCATCTCAGTAGCTCCTTTACTTACAAACTTCCATGGACACAAAGTTGCTTTTGTGGTTCCTGTAAGAAATAGATGAGCAATATGACCATTACCGACTCATCCTTCTTTAGCGGTTAGCAATGAAGACATGTTATCCATTGTTTTTATCATTTGAGTCAGAAGAGGCATCTGTAATACGCTTAACAAAATGTAACATAACAGAAGAGCAATTAGTCTTTCAAGAATATATTTTTCTTATCAACTCTCTGGAGAGGCTGTGGGAAAAGCCTACCTGCTTTGGACTCCCATCATTCCCAAATTGTTTTATGTGTGCAGCAGCTCATCTCCTTGTGCTTATCTCATTCCGAGATTCTTTTCTGCTCCTAGTGCACCCTTTTCTCACTGAACCTGCCTCTTCATTTCTCTACATCTGTTTCCTCTAAATTCTAACATTTAAAACAGGGGTCCTCAAACTTTTTAAACAGGGGGCCGGTTCACTGTCCCTCAGACCGTTGGAGGCCCGGACTATAGTTTTAAAAAAACTATGAACAAATTCCTGTGCACACAGCGGCAGCAAAAACACCTGGCGGGCCGGATAAATGTTTTCGGCGGGCCACATGTGGCTCGCAGGCCGTAGTTTAAGGACCCCTGATTTAAAACGTTGTTAAACTCCCAGCCTCCTTGAAGCCTTTTCATAAAACTCATCTTTAAATCTGAACTTCACTTTGGTTGGCTCAGCCAGAGCTCGCTTGAAGCCATAATAAGCTCTATGTGTGACCTCTATGTCTTATTTGCACAGTGTCTTGTCTTGCCAGCTGGGCTAGACTCCGTATCTGTCCCAGATGGGCAAGGAAGGTCTTTGATTTGGCCATGATCTAGAGAAGCATGTTCTGCACATGGCAGATGATGTTAACAAAATCTACCTGACCCATGAGATGGGGTGTCAGATTTAACTCTGCTGATAGGAAATGAGACATGAAGGCCTCAGAGGTGTCTAAAAAACAAGGGCACAGAGTTACCCAAATGGTCTATATGCCAATTAAATGTTCCTGTTCAAATGGAAGAGAGAACAGTGGTGAATCAATGAGCTAACATTGCCATCTGATAGATATTTGGCTATTTCCTGCTTTGGGCTTCCAGTCCAGCTCCTGGAAGACATATGCCCTGCAGACTCCACATTCCAATTAGAGTGAAATCACATTTTTAAAAAAGTACCATTTCCAGAAATATAACATAACTAAATAAGATCCAGTACTGAAGTCAGGAAGAAAGACCAGTCTCTCAACACTTAGTTGAAATAGCTCCTAACAGTACATGGACACATTTTGTTTAGTTCGATCATTGAAGACAGACTGGAGAAATGAGAAGCAGTTGAGTTTTGGAAATTATTATGTCAAATGATGTAATAAATGCTTTACATGTAGGATTAGATGAACGTCTTCTGGGACTAAGAGCTGAGAGGCAGCATGGGATAAGATGAGGAAAACAAAAGCAAAATGTTCCTGAGTCAGTCATTTAATCGGGTCTCTGGCTGTAAGTGTTTGGGGTTACAGAGTGACAGATGGCATTCTCATGGACACCTGAGCATAATCGGACGCAGGTGTGGCCCAATCTGTGAATAACGGGATTGAATTATACTCGTCTGGAATTGTGCCCCTCATTCCAGTTGTGGGATTTAATTAATTCTTACTCAGAAGTTAGTCATTTCAAGGTAAATCTCATAGAAGGGCAAAGAACTACCTTAATGTGGTTTAGAGTTAGATGTGGCTCATTTTCATTTTACTGCTATTATCAATTGTTTAAAGGAATTTGCTGAATGATTTCATTGTATGTGGCCTGCAGGCTCTCTAGAGCAATTTGGAAAATACAATATAGAATAAAGCACAGACTTATTAAAATGACTTTAAACAGTGTGAGTCCAATTTCCAAAGGAGGTGGTAATACCCATATTTATTCATATTTCATTGCCTCACACTCCAAATTTGAGAATGAAATTGATAAGACTGTGCCCCACCTAATCATCTCACCGCCTCCTTATACTTTTTCTTCAGTTCTTTCTTTTCTATGAAGCAACTCTAGCAGGAGCTCACAGGGGAATTTTAGAATTAGAGGCTGAATGATCTGGATGAAAACACCAGAATCCCTCCTTCATGTGCTTTCCTTTCAATAAATATATTGTTCCCCGTCAAGGAAAAACTTTTGAACAAAATAGAGTGTGGCTGTCCTCACTGTGGGTGACAACAACAATTAAATTCTAGGTTTCTTCCTACTGCTTTTTTATTGCCTGTTTCTTACCTGGTTCTGCCCCAGTGTTCCCTGAAGTGTTGGAGGTTGAGCTGGAACCTCTGTTAATGGGCACCAAGCAAGGTTAGGAAGGGGACAAAGTGAATAACAGCTCCCCTGTGGACATCTCTGCCTGTGGCTCTAACCCCCCATGATGTTGGGAGTGGGGGTGCTGTGGGACGAGGAACAGATTCAAGGGGATTTGCCTGAAGCGGTTGCCTGGTAACCTATTTTGGACCAAACATACTGAAATAGTAAATATGAAACTTGAAGAAAAGGACATTTTAAATAAAGCCTACCTTTAATCACTTCATAAATATATTTTCTTCTCCCCCTTTTTAAATTCATCTTGCTTTTCTAATCTCTCTCCTTTATTAATTGTTATAGGTATATTTCAAATCAAGATCTCTGTCATGATCCCTTCCTTAAAATGTTGGCTATGGAATGATGGGTTGTCATAAAAATGTAAAATAACTTTCCTGTGTATGTTGTCAGAATAGAAAGAGCGCTGGGTGTACAGCCAGACCACCAGTGTTTAAGCTTTGCTGCCAACTTGTGGAAATGACTTAACCACACTGTGCCTCAGTTTATTCAGTTGCAAAACAGAATAGCATGATACTTAAACCGCTTTCTGTTTCATTAAGAAAGCTGAAATGAAAGAAATATTGTATAAAACCTAATATGGAAAATACATACTACAGAAATGCACAGTATAGTGCGTGGTAAAGAACAGTATCATAACTTGATCTTGTTTTGTTTATTTCTTTCTTCCATTATCCAAGCAAAGGATAACAGACAACATTAATGTTTCAAGCGTTGTGCTGACAGGTTTAAGTGTATCATTTACGTCATAACCATTTAGTGCCATTAGCATCCCATTTTACAGGGGAGGGCATAAAAGCTCAGATGTAAAGTAAGCTGCCTAAGGCCACACAGCTGGCAATGGGGCTGAATTTTGCCCCCAAAAAACGTATGTCGAGGTCCTAACTCCTGGTGCTTGTACAAGTAACCTTATTTGGAAAGGGGCCTTTGCAGATGTAATTAAGTTGAGGACCTTGAGATGAGGTAATCCTAGGTTGGAGTGGGCCCTATATGCTCTGCAAGTGTCTTTATGACAGACAGAATGGACTCACAGACAGACAGAAGGGAGACCTCCATGTGAAGAGAGAGGTAGGAATTGGGGTGTTGCTGCCACGAGCCTAGAAATGTCTAGGGCACCAGAGAATGAAAGTGACAAGAAAGGATTCTTCTCTGGAGCTTTCAGAGGGAGGATGGCCAGCTGACACCTTGACTTGGGACTTGTAGTGTCAGGACTGTGAGAAAGTACATTTCTGCCACCTTAAGCCGCCCATTCTATGTTACGTGATTGTAGGGCGGAAAGCTCTTACAGGGCCCAGGGCCCAAACTGAGGGAGTCTGACTCCAGAACATAAACACTTGATCATTTTGCTTAATTTTACTCTTTTAATTGAAATATAAGTAAATTCAGGAAAGAAGGAAATTGTCCAAGTGAATGTGGTATAACTGTTTTGGTGCAATGAAATGGTTAATTGTGAAAGTGTGCTCTTACACAAGGTCAGATGTTACAATTATTGTTTTGAGGGCATGTGATTGTTGAAACTCTTAGTTTTTCAAAATGTCCAGTCTAGAAGTAGCCTAGAAAAAATTTGTTTAAGAAATTAAAAATCCCTTTTCGAAAAAGGAAATCGTTTGTTGGTACTCAGCAAAAGTAAACAGAGGTAATCACAAGTAAACCCAATCATACCAGAATGCAGGAACATTCTACGTGATGAGCTGAGATTTGTGTCAGAACAATGGCAATGTCAGTTTTAGATCAATATAGTCTTGTGTACTTAGAGAGTAAAAAGCGATTTGTTTCTTGGAGACAGGGGGTCTCTTTGGTTATGCCAAAACTTCTCTGAACAGTCCAGCATTTCCTAGCCATGGCTAATGCATTTTGCTCGTGTATAAGTGTTTGTTGTATAAAATATTCTCTCCATGTCCACTGGTTCATAATAACACTCTTGAAAGCTTTTAAAAGTGTGATTCTCCAGAGGTTAGAAAAGCTCTGCATAATGGCTGCCTCTGCTCTTGCCTGGCCTCTTGGAAGTCAGCTCGGCATGATGGCAGCCCAGTTAGGCAGCTCAGGAGCCACCAAGTGCCTGCCCACCTTTCTCCAAGACCCATGGAGGAGCAGAGAGCCTCGGGGAATGAGGAAGTGAGTGCCACAGCCAGGATCCAAACCTGCCCACAGAAGCTTCATCTTCTCTTTTATTTTGATTTTTTAATTTATTTTTATTTATTTCAGAGAGGAAAGGAGAAGGAGAGAAAGACAAAAACATCAAGGATGAGAGAGACTCATTGATCTTGATCGGCTGCCTCCCACATGCCCCACACTGGGGACTGAGCCTGCAACCCAGGCAGGTGCCCTTGATCAGAATTGAACCCGAGACCCTTCAGTCCACAGGCTGATGATCTCTCCACTGATCCAAACCCTCTAGGGCCATCTTCTTATGTTCAGTAAAATTAAAGTCTGCTTGAGTTTATCCTCTGATGTATCCTGAGCTCTGATGTCCCCTGAGCTCTGATCCCACATTTGTGACTGTTTGTTGCAGCCCTCCCTTTGGTTTTCTGCCTGGTCCAAGGGATTCCAATGCTGTTAGTGTAATCCGTCATTGCCCCCTCCCAACCGGTCCTTCGCCTAATAACTCATGCTGCGGAGGGAGCAGCATTCTCCCAGGAATCAAGGCTCACAGCTTTGCCATCATCTTTGATTCTCACCCTTCATGATTTGTGCTTCTGGTCAGTTACTGAGGGCTATAAGTCATACTCCACAACGTCTTTCCCACTGTCATTACCTGCTAAGGTCAAGTTATGACACTGCCTCCTGCCTAGACAACTGAAACAACCCTTTACTGGCCCCGAACCTTAGGCTCTTTCCCACTCAATACATTACACACCTGCAGACGATCTGCCTGTCCCTACTTTTACCTCTCTGCATGTTTACGTCGTGCAGTTTGATTTCCTTAGCCGGTCACTGATGTCACCTTACAGTTTGGTTTCAGAATGCCTTTCAGACATCGTCCCTGCTGCTGCCCTTCTTCCTTCCTTTAAGCAGCCGGACTTCAGTTCTGCCTCTTTCTACCACAGCCCTTCACTGCTCACTTTTCTGCCTTCTTTCATTCCATTTCCATAGCTCGCAGAACCAGTTCTCCTCTTTTCTGCATGCCTGAATTTTATCTCACACAAACATCTCTCAGAGGTCACCTCTTCCAGGGTCCCAGCACTCCTAATTTAGTTAGATGCAGAAACACAGAGAAAAAGACCCCTTTATCCCAAGATTCTTACAATAGTGAGGGGGCCAGTTAAGCAACAGACAACCACTCTGGGGTGATATAGAATTAGATGCTTAGGCTGCGGCATAAAGAGCATCTCATATCGGGTTGGCGGAGAGGAAACAAGTAGAACAAAAGCAGGGCCTGTGAGCAGGGCAGACATTCAGCTGGTTCAACCTGTGAACTACTGCGATGATCTGTCCTGACTGCGGCTCTGATGCCCCAGCTGCTGGGCCCAGTGCTGGGGTCTCCCTGGACTTGCCTGGCAGGAGCTCTCTAGCTTCTGCTCTGACATTCTGGTCCACATCATTCTGATGGGTCAGACCTCACCATTTTATTTATTAAATCTCTCAAACATCTCCCCTGCCTGTTTCTGTAACAACAGGTAAAAGCTTGGGATTGACAGATGGTGAGAAATAGAACCCTATTTGACCAGGGCTTTAGCCAACTCTTCGCAGCTTGGTTTACTCCTTCAAGGTTGATGTTCTCCTCTCGAGTTAGTACTCTGTGATCTCAGAAAATCCATGTCGTGTCCGTTTCCCTTGAAGTGTTTCTCAGCCTCATAAGTTCCCATTATTCTGCTATTTTCAGTGTTTTTGCATTTCTTGTTTCTTGTGCATTCAAGACCCTGCTCTAGGCTTCAAATTCTGAACAACAAAGGTACAGTAGACCCCCACTCCCCTTTATCTGTGGTTTTGCTTTCCACAGAATCAGTTACTTGCAGTCAATCTCAGTTTGGAAGTATGAAGTAGAAGATTCCAGGAATAAACAATTGCATGCTGTTCTAAGTAGAGTGAAGAAATCTTGCCCCATCTCACTGCTTCACCAGGACCTGACTCATCCCTTTGTCAAGTTCCTCCATGCGTACAAGGTCCCCAACGGCGAGTCACTTCACTGATGAGATCAGATGGACCGTCACAGTATCGCAGTGCTTGTGTTCAAGTAACCCTTATTTGACTTAATAATGGCCTCAAAGCTAATCACAAAACTTGTATTACAGTACATTATTATAATTGTTCTATCTTTGTGATTAGCCTCAAAGCTAATCACAAAACTTGTATTACAGTACATTATTATAATTGTTCTATCTTTTTTATTAACAAACACTAAGAGTTTGTTAATCTCTTAGTGTTTCTAATTTGGAAATTAAAATTTGTCATAGGTACGTATGCAGAGGGAAAACCATAGTACATATCGGGTTCGGTAATTATCGGCAGTTTCAGGCATCCACTGGGGCCTTCGAAAGCATCCCGCTCAGATGAGGGAGGACTACTGTAGGGAAGTAATTGAGGCTTAGAGATTTAATCCACGACTTTAATATGCGTTTAGCAGGAAGGCCTCACCTATAGATACCCCTTCCTTCCCGAAGGGAGGAGTTCTGATGACAGGCCTTGCTCCCGTCGTTGTCACTCCTTCTCTGTCTTCTCTGCCGGCCTGGACTCTTGGCATCCTAGTAAACCCAGAGACCTGGCTGGATCATGAAAAGACTGACTGTTTGACTTGACAGTCTCACTATTGTCTACTGAAATTTCACCAGTAAGTTCAAGTGACAGCTGGAGAACATAGCAGAGAAAAGGTTTCCACTATCAGCGGCCGCAGCGATCTGGGCCCATTATTCAGGTTCAGAGGGGCTGGAAACTCAAACAGGCTGAGTCTTGGTGAAGTCAAACATCCACTGATCCTCAGCGCATTGTCAATACCACGGGCTTGCCAAGGTTCTTGGACAAAATGCTGAGTTTGTCTCTGAAGCAGTTTATGTGCTCAGCTGAACAAAACAAGTTCAGATTGGAGCACAAAGTTTCAAAAATAAGATGAACACAGGATAGACATTCAATTTGCAACATCCTTGAGACCTAGGGACTGACTACACAGATACGTTATTTTATCCTGTGCTTCCTTGAGTTCGGTGTTGCAATGGTTGCTTTTTGCTGTTGTGCTTGTTTTTGCCTAGCAGAAAACACAGCTACAGCCAGGGATGCTCACTCAGTTTGTTTTTCTGCCTCAGAGACAGGGGCTTGACCTATGCAATCCCCAGAAGCCGGCACTGGTTGGGCATAATATTTTAGCTCTAGGTGTCTTGCAGGTTGGACCAGTTCCCACAGCCCCTCAGGGGAAACCTTGGACTCTCATAATGAGCTGTGCTGCTCGTTATTTCCCACCGGCTTGCCCCCTGCCCCTGCCCCTTTCTGGAGCAAGAGTGCGGGGCTGCCCTCTGGCCTGGTGGCATGCTAAGGTTTCTCAGAGTGTCTTCTGCTGGGCAAAAACAAGTGCAACAACACAAAACAACTGCAACGCCAGAACTCAAGGAAGCACAGGATAAAATAATGTAGGTGTGTGATCAGTCCCTAGGTCTCAAGGATGTTGCAAATCGAGCCCCCATCCTATTTTCATCTTAGTTTTGAAGCTTTTGTGTTCCAATCTGTATTGTTCTTGTTCTGCTCCCTCCTAGAGGTTGGAGCTTAAGCTCTCAGTTCTGATTGGTAGCTGTTCTGGAGATGTTTTTCCTGCATAACCTACTTATCTATTTTTAGCCTCTGTTTGACTTCAGAATTGTCTCATAGTTCTCTTAATCAGCACTGTGACTTATTCTGTGTGGTACCTGGTATTTACTACAAATAAATAGCTTTATAACCAATCATTTTTATGATAGTAGGATCACCTGTTCCCCTTTATTTGCAATTGTAGCTAAAGTAGCATCTAATATATTAAATATTTCTAGAAGAATAGCCTGCTTTTAAGTCATTTTGCCAAAAGTGCTCTTCTTGATTGAGGTAATCAAGATAGGATTTTGTAGACCATTTATTTGTTGTTGATGTTTTTTTGAAGCACCCTTTATCCTGGTGCTTAGATGTTAAAACACTTTATTTAATAATTTGAACTATTCTAAGATATTTAAAATACCCTTTTGTACAGGAATTTTTTCCTTAATTAATTTTTATTCAAGTATAACTGACATATAACTCACTATTAGGTTTAACTGTACAACATAGATTTTATATTTGTATACATTGCAACATGATCACCACACAAGTGTAGTTAACATCCATCACCTTACGTAGTTACCATTTTTTTTCTTGTGATGAGAACTTTTAAGATCTCCTCTCTTAGAACTTTCATATACACAACACAGTCTCATTAACTATATCACCATGTTGTACATGATGTCCTGAGGCCTTATTTATTTTATAACTGAAAGTTTGCACCTATAGCCTGTATTTTTAAAATTCCAAACAGACTGCTTCATCCCTGCCCAGGTGTCTCTCTGGCTGACACTTCATCCTGTATTTTCCGTCTTGGCTAACAATGTTTCCATCTGGTCTGCACCCACACTAGAATTTTCATCATTTTTCTCAACTCTTACCTTTTTAAAATTTTGTTTTAGATACCACATTCTATTTGTGGCCAGTCCTGTAGAATTTGCTTTTTAAAATGTCTCCATATATGTCCCTCTTTTCCTGGCCCACTGATCCTGCCTGGGCCCGGGCCCTCATCACCTTCCACCGGGGCAGGTGGAGCACCTCCTGATGGCATTGTTCCCCTGGGGTCTTCCCTCCCCCCTCTCCTCCCTGCCTTGGTTGTGTTTATTTTGTGCCTTACTTCCTGCTGTTTTCTCTGCCCGCAAACCACTTCTCAGCTGGGAACGTCCCAACTCAAAATTGCTTCAAATCCCTTTTTGGAACATGTTAAAAGAGGAAAACAAAATAAAACCAAGAACAAACGTCTACTCGGTTTTCAGACTCAGGCTCCAGGCTGCCCTCCCAGAGTCCTTCCTGATCCTGGCGACAGGGCCACAGGACTGTCATCAGGCACACACTCTTCTCTCACAGGGCCAGAGTCTGCGGCCTTTGGGAAGGCAGGGGCCAGGTCTCACCCATCCTCCTGTCCTTCTTTTCCAGTTATTGTTTAACAAGCCCATGCCGGGGAGGTCCTGCTGGGTCCAGAGTGGTTTCCATTTCACTGGCCTCTGCTCTGCCCCTCAGAGGCTCCGCCTGAGTCCCAGTGCCTGGAAGAGAGAGGTGTGCTCCCAGGTGAGCCACAGGCTCTTCATGGGCTTCAAGACATTCACTCGTGTTGCCACCTCCTTTCTTCCTGGAAATTACCAAGATTCCTGACTATAATGCCTTCATTTTCTTTAGAATCTGGCTCTGTCTGATATGAGCATAGGTGATGTGATCTGCAAACTTTCTGGGTGACCTTGTCAAAAATAGAGCTTTGTATGGCTTGCCCCAGATATTGTGATTAGTACCCCAGCATACTGATATTACTGAACTGATATTAACTAAACGTAATTGATGTCTCTACCTCATTCACATCATTAGCTTTGCTCTGATTGGCACTGTTCACTCCCAACTAATCCTGATGGCCAGAGGGTGGGAGGCAGCCATCCGAGCTGCTGATTTGTCTGCATGACACAAAACAAAAGGCTTAATGTCTTTCCCCAAATTGACAGAATTTAGTCTGGCTTTGTGTAAGCATGGTAATGAAGTGATAACTCTGGGCCCCTAGACATTGAAGGAGAGAGAAATACAATCAGGAAGAGTCGTGGCTCAAGAAGAGTTATACTACTTTTCCCTGGCAGCTGCAGACAGCCAGAATCAGCCTGTCAGGCCACATTCGAGGCCTCATGACATTATATCTTACGTGTGGGAGTTGCTCCATAATCTACAGCAGCATTTGCCAAAGTGACCAAAGGCTACCCAGAGATGCTTGCCAAAAGCACAGGTTCCTGGGCCCTCCTCCCTTAGTAATTCTAATTCAGTCGGGCTCTTGGGACTGTATATAAAATATAAAAATCTGGGTTTTTAATAAACTCTCTAGGGGCTTTTTTGTATTAAGCAAGCCAGGGGAACAGTGTTCCAAAGGAAGAAATCAAATCACTGTGTGGCAGAAAGACCCAGGTAGGAATTCAGTCCAGATACTGATTGATGGGGTCCCCTGGGTGTGGCTCCTCCACTCACGCATCAATTTTAGTTCAGTTTGGTCCCACAATTTTAATAGTCTCCTGAGGTTTAAATCAATGCTTTGGGATGGTTGCTCAAATTCTTCCCTTTTTCTTGGCACTCACTCGAAGGTGGTGTTTGGGTAATGGGGGTGGGGCTCACATAGCCTCTGGGGGTAAGAAGAAGGGGACCCCTGGCCTGGTGCTGCACCTTGAGTGGGCCCTGGCTGTCACCTGCGGAAGGGAGTTGGGCTGGTTTCATTGTTGATATTGTGGCTGCTGCTGCTGACATTGTGATTTTTCTTTCTTGAGTTGTTCTGGCCCAGGGCCTCTCCCTGCTAACCCTACTGCTCTTGGCTTTCTCTGGCAAGTAAATCGCTCTAAGTCTCCCATATTTGCCATGGTCCCTGGCCCAGACTGTATACCCTATAACTTTTACAGGATGATCTATCTTGCCCCCTACCCCTGCCCCATTATGTCAGGCCCCAAAGTTCTCAACCTATTCCTAACGCTACGCAGGAGCTGGGCGGGGTTTAGGAACAGTATCAAACCCTTTCTTGGCTGAACAGTCCTGCCTGTGCCCCTGACAGCCTAGTCTGGCCTGAAGAGGGGAGAAGGTAATATAGTCAGAAAAACCTAGCAACAGGTTAAACTATTATCTGATTATCCTGATATAATAAAAAAAGAGGATTTTCTTTTCAGTTTGCCAGCTCAAATAGGCAACGTTTAGTTTCTACAATCTTCCTTTGATACAAGTTTCTGAGACACTTTGATATTCCTGTTTTTGTGTGTCTTTTTTTGTAAATTCCTTTTCTACCCCCCATCCCCCCCAATAAAAATGCTTCAAATGTGAGATTACAATAAAGTTGATCTAACTTTTCTTCAACAGGGGTGGAGTAGTGAAAGAACATTAAATTTGGGGTCAGTTAACTTTGATGCTTATCCATGTCCTTCACTTCTGGACTTTGGTTATGTCATGTCTAATATGAGATAATAATGAAACTTACTGGGCAGTTGTGAGGATTAATTAAAATGTTAGAGCGGAGCCCTGCAGGTGTGGTTCAGTTGGTTGAGCGTCATCCCATGCACCAGGAAGTTGCTAGTTTGATTCCTGGTCAGAGCACATGCCCTGGTTGTGGGCTCAATCCCCAGTAGGGGGCATGTAGGAGGTAGCCAATTGATGTCTTACTCTCACATTGATGTTTCTCCCCTCTCTCCCTCTTCCTTCCTCTTTCTGAAATCAATAAAAACCATATATTTAAAAATGTTAGTGTGTATGTTCTATAAAATATTAAATCATGTAGATGATTTTTTTAAATCTTATAAAGAACTAGAGGCTCGGTGCACAGATTCGTGCACCCGTGGGGTCCCTCAGCCTGGCCTGCTCCCTCTTGCAACCCAGAACCCCTCAGGGGATGTCAGACTGCTGGTTTTGTCCCAATCCCCACAGACCAGGCCGAGAGACCCCACAAGTGCCCGGATCCGTGCACTGGGCCTCTAGTATGCATATAAGATCTTTGTTTAATATCTTCCCACCCTCCCCCCTCACCCTACACTCTCCCTTTCCCTCTGAGATTCATCAGTCTGTTCCCTGTTTCCATGCCTGTGCATTGAATATCTGCCCCCTGGTGGTCAGTGTGCATCATAGTTGAACGGTCAAATGGTCAAATGGTTGCTTAGGCTTTTACATATATAGATTAGGTTTCTAGTGTATGTAAGGTTGTAAAGTATTAAGTCCATGCGTACAAGTATGGGGAATTTCTGGGAGTCACCCAAACACCATAATTTCTACTACTTTTTATCAGGTCCCAAAGCACAGGCATCTTTAGGACCCCCCATGTTTGTCTTTAGTTGCCTGGAACATGCTCACTGGCTTTCTTTTTTGGAAGATTGTTATTGTTATTCATTGTTATTCACTATATCTTCTTATTCATCTTTATGTTTAGCCACTAGTAGATGCTTGGTAAATGATTGGAGCTCATTACATATTTGTGGAGTGAATCCTATATAATAAAAGGCTAATATGCAAATCGACCAAACAGCAGAATGACCAGTCACTATGACACACATTGACCACCAGGAGGCAGACGCTCAATGCAGAAACTGCCCCCTGATAGTCAGTGCACTCCCACAGTGGGAGCACTGCTCAGCCAGAAGCCAGGCTCACCGCTGGCAAGCGCAGCAATGGTGATGGGAGCCTCTCCTGCCTCTGCAGCAATTGGACATCCCTCAAGGGCTCCCGGACTACGAGAGGGCACAGGCTGGTCTGAGGGACCCTCCCCCGCTCCACCCTGAATGCACAAATTTCGTGCACCAGGCCTCTAGTGGATACATAAGTGAATATATCTTTATTGTAAGTACTTGAGATGTGTTGTAGCACAGGAGACTGTGTTTCCTTTACTTTACATTTCATAAGGTTTTGTGTTGATACATTCTGTCGCATGCCAACTGAACATCTTTTATTTTTTAATTATTCAAGCATTTCTTCCCTCTCCCCTCTCCATTGTCCCTCTCTACCAGCTTCCCACCCTGTTCAGGTCTTCACCACCCTATTGTCTGTGCCCTTGGGTTATGCATATATGCATATAAATTATTTGGTTAATCTCTCCCCTCCCTCTGAGATGGGTCAATCTGAGATTATTATGCTAAGTGAAATAAGATAGTCAGAGAAAGATGAATATCGCATGATTTCACATGTGGAATCTAATGATCAAAATAAAATGATAAATAAAATAGAACCAGAGGCAAGAAAACTGGAACAGACTGACTGAACATCTTAATGGTCGTATCATCACAAATCTCTCCATGTAATCTAATGTTACAGAATAATCAAAGCACTAAAATCATCCATCACTAAGAGACATGCAATTAAGGTAAAAAAGGTCAAAGGTAACAATAATAAGACTCACATGTTAGGAGTAATATTATAATTTAAATTGGCCAATAATGCTATGCTTTTGTTATTAATATTATTGTTCTTAATTTTAAACATGCAGGGTATTGATTTAACAGAGCTTACTGCAAAACACTAACATCAAATTTATGTTTGCTATAAAGCATGCTTTTTCTTAAACTGAATCTGCTTTCTTAAATTTCAAAATCAAAACTGGATTAAGGAAAAATCACTTTGAAGCCTCATTAAATTGCCTAAATATATCCTTTGGCCAATTGACTTTATTAGTTATATGTTGCTACATAATAATTCATTCTAAAATTTAGTTATTTAAGACAACAGTAGTTCATTTTAATTATAAACCTAAAATTATGTCAGGGCTCCGCAGGAACGACTCATCTGCTAAAGTGGGGGCCAGCTTGATTGGGGGCTGGTGGATTCACTTCTATGATAGCTCAGTCACTGGCCTTTGTTTACTGGCAAGCTAGTGCTACCTATTAGCTGGAAGGTTAGCCCAGGATATGCATCTGGGTCCTCGATTCCTCTCATGTGGGTCTCTTCATGTGCTGCTTGGGCTTCCTTACAGCATGGTGTTTGGATCTCAAGGGTGAGCATCCCAAGAGACAGGAAGCAAACGCCAGTATTTTTAAGGCCTGGGTATGAAAATGAGCACAATGCTCTTCCTCTGAATTCTACTAGTCAAGCAGTCATAAAACCCAAATTTATGGAGAGGAGACATATACCTGTCTTTCCTTAGGAGGAGTGTGATAGAATTTTTATGACCATGTTTACAAATGCCACAGTGATCTCAATCTTGACTCTTGCCCATATAAATCCAGTTTCACTGATACATTGAATTGTAATACTCTCAATTTTGTAAGACTATCAGAACAAGTTCAACTTTTTAGAATATGAGACATCTCCCTTTGATTTAAGAAATCTGGTTCCAAGTCTTTAATGAAATTATTCCCAAGATGCATAAATTCTCCTGGAGACCTATGCTGACGAGCCCCTGTAGGTCAAAGTGCCCTCAGCTGGAATTTGGTTCAGGGCTGTATACCCTTCACTGCAGCTAAAGAAGTGGGAGCTGAGCTGCTGAAAGACTTGTCAGCCAAGTGATGCCTACGCTTCCTATGTGAGAAATAGCCCCAGACTTGGGACACTTCTTGCCAGAAAAATTTCCAAAACAATTCATGTGTGAACTCTTTATAGTACCTCTTTGCTTGAGTTATTTTTGGGGGTGTGGTCGGTTAAGCACAAAGTGAAGGCAGCTTCCTGAGAAAACAGTGGGGCTATTCAGGGTGTCCCCAGGAAACACAACTCTTTTTGTAAGATTGGATCTTCTCTTGGGAAAAACTTCAACGATCATACAATCTGTATTTCCCCTGCCAGGGAATTATGCCAAATTTGGGAGTACCACACATACATCAGAATGGGACATGGGGGTACAAGAGAATAAGGGTGAATTTCTTTGTAACAACCAGAAAGTTTAACATGGGGACCTTTCTGGGGACCCAGCATGATCTAGGATATAACAGAGAGAAATACACTTTTTGTTGTACTCTTCTTGCTGTTTCTCTATTGCTCAGATTACTCTGGAGACTTCTTCATAAATTGGCAGAAAGCATACTTGTCACTCTGTTTGGTTAGCACGTAGTATCCAGTCCCTGGGAATACTGTGGTCCTAGGCAGGGGCTAGAATGGGGACAAAGAACAATGTGGATATTGTCACTGGCCTTTGCTTACTCCAAGATTTATATTAACTTGGGAGGAGTAGGAATTAGGTAGGAAAGTTTGCTAATGTAAACACAGAGAGGCATTCTCCATGTGTCCAAAATGCCATCCCCCAAATTTGTCCAAGATCAGATAATGTGGATTTTAATTCCCTGCCTACCCCTTTTCTCAAGATTTGACACTCCCCTGGGATGTTCTATTTTTTGAGCACAAATTTATGCCAACATTAGGAGAAAAAAAACCTATTTGCTTCCTGTGTGATGGTGAAGAAAGGTCAGACCCCCTGAAAGGGTGGAACACATCTTTGTCATATTTCTCTTTCAAGAAACACCCACAGCCAATTTGTCAAGGAAACTAGAAAGAAATCCAGGTTGAGATTATTGTTAACTAGTTTTCAATTAAAAATTCTAAAAAAAACAACTTTAAATATGAGAACCTGGTTCTTGGAGTCAAACCAAATTTATTCAAAAACAAGAAGCAAATATTTGTATTGCCTTTGAAATATATTGTCCTTGTATCTTCAACCTTGAATATACTTTGAATCTAACTCTAAAGAATTCTCATGTAAATAAATGTATCTCCCCTTTTAACCATATACATTTCTTGTGCTAATGCATTTCTATTTTAATATAACTATTACTTTTTAAAATATCACATTTCAAAATACAGCACATAAGGAAGAGCTATGCAATTCTTTATTTTTTCACAAGCTGGGAATGTAATCTGCCTTCAACACCTGTTCCCTTGGTGACTGGGTCTTCTCTGTGTTCAATATGGACCCTTAAAGCCCAGAGGTTGCATCTTCAGTTTAGTTGGTCATTCTTCACAGAGGGAGACATTTCTCTTGCCACTAAGACATAAAATTCTACATTTTTTATTTTGCCCATTTCAAATATTTGTCCTGTACTTTAAGTCTTTAGACTTATTTTTTTATTTTTATTTTTAAAGCTCTCTCTCTCTCTCTCTCTCTCTCTCTCTCTCTCTCTCACACACACACACACACACGCACACACACACAGCTAGAGCTAGACTTATTTTTCAATTTATTTTCCTAGCAGACAGACCACTTTCAACTTTGTTGTCCAAATCTTTTTTATTTTATCTAGAACAATGAATACGAGAGTTCTGTCTTCATAGTTAATGTCTCCATGTCCTTCTCTCTTTTGTTTATCCTGATTATCTTATTTTCTTTTATTGACTTTTTAAGCTCTCTCTCTCTCTCTCTCTCTCTCTCTCACTGTCTTTCTTAGTAAGGAGGATAGAGTTCATGAGTGGTCTGTAGTGTGGGATTGGGGATGCCAGTTTTATATTTATTTGTTAGTGGCTGACAGGATTGGAGGATGGGGGATAAACTGGATTAAGCCACTAGAGCTAGATGTCAGAGAAATAAGAGTTATTCAGGAAATTTGCTTGTGATGCCTGTAGAGAGAGGGGATGCTGGGGTAAAGGGTCTGATGATAAAGATGACAGATGAACACTTACAAAGGATAAAATAAAAGGACTGTATCTCCATGGTTATAAAAATCTAGAAGGGAAAAGACTAGTCATCAAAGGAAGAAAAGCTTGAGTTTCAGCAGAGGTCAAGGGTGTGTGGAGGTCATGGGGTTCTGATCATAAAACCTAGAAGAGGAGCAAATTAGGCACTAATGATACAAAAAGAGATTAAACAGTAGACTTAAACTAAAGAGAGTACATTGGAGTCCCATAGAAAAGAATATCTCCAGAACAGGGTAAAGAGGGAGATGGAAAGTGGAAAAAGCCAGACTGGGGTGTGTGCTCTGCAGACTCAGCCACTGGCTGCATACCTATAATTTAGGCCTCCGGGTAGAGTTCGTCACCTGAAATAGCAAGGCCTCTAAGACAAAGGAAAGTAACAAAGTAAAGGAGTTGATGTTTGAAGATGAGCTTAAGCCCTGACACTATTCCTAACAGCTGGGATGTTTCTGCGAAAAAAAAAAAAAAAAAAGGGTATGTGGAGAGCTCAGTGTTTCAAGAGGTCCTACGCAGATATTTGTCATTATCCTCCTTTGATTTCTTCTTCATTTTGTGTACTCTGTACTCTGAGTCACCTCTAGTAATTAGAGGATTTCCTACATTTTCCTCCTGTATTCCGTTTCCCACCTGTTAGGAGTGCGAACAGAGTACAGATTCAATAAGACACAATATTGAGGAGCACCATATGAGCAGAAGAGCACAATAGTTGAGTGCACCCCATCTGAACTGGGCCTGGCTTTTTAGGATGACCTGAGTTCTCACCCTCTGGCTGTATTATGATAAAGTAAACCCGAATGTAACATCATAAGATTTTGTGATGAAATATTTTTCAGCAAACATTATTGAGCCTGAAGTAGGCATCTGGACCTGGGCTAAGCAACGGAGCCACAAGATGAAGACACCAGGCTGCTATTCAGGGCTGCATGGGGCCAGGGGCAGCCAGGCTTGTGGAGCCTGACATTTATGTGATCCCCAGGGCTCTCTTGGAGGGAGAAATACTAAGTTACAAATATAAATGTAAATATAAAAGAGAGGTTTTATTTACAGTGAGAAAAGAAATTATAACAAATTCTAAATTTAAAAAATCTGATGAATATAACAAGTATCACAAAATCCAGGGGGGAAATAGCCAGCATAATATTTCTACTAACTAGCTGCATTACAAACTTCTATCATATGTTCCCTATATATTTTGTGACTGCATAATCTTTGATCATCTCTTCATATGACAATGATTCTTTATGATCATTTTTCGTGAACAGAAATGCAATTCAGGCGCTCCTCAAGCACAATTTATTCATCTTTGTTTTTATTTTTGATCATTTTGATCAAGTGCTGTTAGAGGTTGAGTCGTTCACTTACAATTTTACATATTCAAAGATTAAAGTTCATTACATCCCAGCACCTGTTTCACTGAACTGCCCTTACAGTCCCAGTGCCCAGAGGACAGGCTGTTTCCATCCGATGCCGCCCCTGGCCGCCTGCTGTGAGTGTCACCTTGCAGGGTGAGTCAGCCCTGTGGGCAGCAGGAGTGTTCCCAGAAACGGTTCCACCGTTCCCACTCCGGGACAGATAGTGTCATTTACCGATACATGAAAATGTTTATGAGCTACACAAATGCATCTGATGAAATTCAAATTAGTGTCTCATTCAACTCGTCCTGAACTGAATCTCCCAAATGACCCTCGGCCACTCCAAGCTATCCAGTGTCAAGGGAAATGTGCCAAGTGGGGTGAGGGCAGAGTGGAAAGAGACAAAGCACTTGATGTATTAAAATGAAAATAGATTACATCTTCAAATTCTACAAAGATCTATGATCTCATAAACACATAAACTTTGGGGCCCTTCAAGGGGCTTTTGCAAATGAAGTGTCCTGATGCTCACATTTAATTAACATCCGGGCAAAATCACCTCTGAAGAGGCAGATAGGTAACTTGAGTGGGTGAGCAAAGACTCCACAGTGGTTTTGAACTTGGAGTCAAGTCTTGAAAGATAAGGAGATATTTTTTAGAAGGCCAGTGGGAATGGCCAGGCCTAGGAGGAGGTGCCAGTAAAAGGGACAAAGAAAGGATGGTAAGAATGAAAGGATACGCAGATGAGAATGATGCCTTTGAAGAGTTCTAGAGAAAATTCAACAAAGGATGGTTAAAAGCTGTTTTGGGTCCAGGTAAATGAGAGTGTGAAGGAGTCCGCTGGGTTTGGCAACTAGAACGCCACGTGTTCACCTCGCCACAGCCGTCTCAGAGACACGGCAAGAGTCCAAGCCCACTTCAATGGGACGAGGATTGTGAATAGACTTAAGAAAGGTGACATTTTGAGTCTATTCCTTCAAGAAGTGTGCCTGGGAAGGGAGGCAGGAGTAGAATATCACAGTTATAAGGAAGCTTTGAGATAAGGAACTCTTCATTAGTATTACTTTTTAATTCAAGAAGAGTGTGAGCAAGCACATGAGGAATGGCCTGTAAGGCAGCTGCTAAGTAGAGAGACATTTCTCCGGTCTGAGCAGAAAGTGTGTGGTCTTCATCTGCTCATCATTTCACCCACCTGCTCCTCCGGATTCTCCAATTCTCTAGAAAGCTTACCGACACCAATAAACTGAGTGACAGGGCAGTGAGCCAGTCCTTGGAAGAGTCGGTATGTGCTCATCCCAATGGTATAGGCCAGCCGTGGGCAAACTACGACCCGCAGGCCGGATCCTTTTATGTAATGATGTTTACTTTGAATTTATATTAGTTCACACAAACACTCCATCCATGCTTTTGTTCCGGCCCTCCGGTCCAGTTTAAGAACCCATTGTGGCCCTCGAGTCAAAAAGTTTGCCCACCCCTGGTAGGCAGTAGCCCACACCTGGGCCCTGCCCTATGACCTCACTATCCACCGTCCTCTTCACACTCTGTTCTCCCCAACCCTCCCATCTTCTAACCTCACCCCTTTTCCCAATCCTCTGTCTTTGTCTCTATCTCTCTCTCCACACCATTTCTTTACTTTTTATAGTATGAAATAGTTGCCATTAGTGTGCTTCAAAGGTATACCTTTTAAGTAACTGCATAGTATTCTGTAACAGGGCTTAATCGTGCTGGATTCTAAATTTCTTGTTGGATATGGGGCTGCTTCAAGATGATGGTTCAGTTATCTACATTTTGGTATCCAGCAGCTGATTACTTCCTGAAGACAAATGTCAAAACACGTCAAGAAATAGAATCACTTGCGCAAAGATATGCATGTTGTTATGCCTTTTGACACACATTGCCACATTGCTTTCCTGGTAGCCCAAGTGTCTGATGACAATAAAGCACTGGGAGGCCATAGCTTCTGTGTTTGGTGGAACGCATTCGAATAACACAGTGAAATGGAAAACCTGAAGCAATTTTCTGACATATTTAGGTCAAAACTGGTTTTGATTGTTTTTGTCTACATTTTGAATTTACTCAATAACAGAAAATCAGTCTCCACATTTTTCACTTATTGTGAAATTTTAATTAAGGTAAATGAAATTGCTTTAGACTTGGTTCCCAGACTGTGGTTACTACCCTGACTGGTCAGCCTGGGCTGGAAAACACTTCCTGGCAGTCATCAGGCACATTATGCTAGAATCTGGAAACATGAGAACCAATAAGAGGAAGGCTTTATACACCAAATACAAAAAAAAAAAAAAAAAAAAAAAAAAAAACATGGTGAATGCATAAGGGGCAGCCAGCCCAGGACAATAAACCTACTGAAAGGGAAAAGGCTGAAAGATCCACCTCTAGCCAGACCTCAGGGGATTCCTAAATCCTGACCCCTTCCTGATCATTCCTGGGCCCTGGGTTCTAGGATATTTCTGAGTAAACTGGGGACAAATGAGACGATAAAAACATAAGCAAATCTTTCCAGAGGTTTCCTCTCAGGAGATTTTGCCATATTTCTGGGAATGCATGATAAACTTAGGCCACAGAAAGCCTGGGTGATTGATCCACGAATATACACACATCACTAGGGGAAATCCAGCTTTATATATTTTTAACAAAAGCCCCTTTTTAAAATGTCTTGGTTTAAAAATGCAACCTTTTTCCAAATTATACTTGCATAATGGCATCAAATAAGAAAGCTCTTTGATAAAACGCTGCCTATTCCTGAAAGAGCAGAGATGAGAAAGATGTGGGCGGGTGGGAGCCATGGTTGGTCACAGCATCTTAGCTACTGAACTTTGATCATTCAGCAGAGAAGGGGCAAGACCATGAAGCCACCAGTTCACAGCCTCAAACTGAAACTTGTTAATAAGTCATTAATGGAGTCACCTACTCCATTAATGATCAGCAAATGACTGGCACTCTGGCCAAGAGGCCCAGACATCAGGACAGTGTCAAATAACAGCTGAGACTGTCAGCTAAAAATAGTACTTTGGATTTAAATGGGTGACTCAGAATTGATTTTCTTTGCTTGCCTGTGATAATACTGTACATAGGAGAGCTGTTTTAAAAATGTTTTTCTTTTCTGTGAAAGAAGGGTTTTATTGCAACCATCTGGGCAGTGAGCTCAGACTCAGCTCTGTGGGAGTTGGGTGCACCCACACATCTACCTCCAAGGCCCTGGAGGTACTTGGCAAAGTTAGCCTCTTAAACACATCTGTGCACTTGACTCTCCAGGCCAGATCACCAAAGAACAAGAGGACGGCTCAGGAAATTATGTAAATGTTTTAAACCATTTCCAGAAACTTCTCCCTGTGTACTCTTCTCATCAGCCTCCTTCTTCATAAGATGGGAGCAATTAAAAGGCTAACGAGTCAATGACGAATGACACAAGCTAAGCAACCCAGGAAACTCCTTGGCAGGATGGTGAATTGAAGAACCAAAAGTATCGCTCCAAAATGTGCCCCTATGCATAATAAATTTAATATGTTGGCCAAGTTGACCAGGTAATTTTTAATAAAGTCTATAACAAAACATACATTTATTGTTCATTGGAGTTGAATATTTTTTTCATTGAATTTGTCAGTTGTGTATAGGTTAATTAGATTTGTCAATGTGCTTCTTCTGATTTTAATCAGTATCGCTATCAGTCCAGGGGTGGGCAAACTTTTTGACTCGAGGGCCACAATGGGTTCTTAAACTGGACCGGAGAGCCGGAACAAAAGCTTGGATGGAGTGTTTGTGTAAACTAATATAAATTCAAAGTAAACATCATTACATAAAAGGGTACAGTCTTTTTTTTTTTTTTTTTTTTTAGTTTTATTCATTTCAAACGGGCCGGATCTGGCCCACGGGCCGTAGTTTCCCCACGGCTGGGTCAGGCCAATGAAGGATGTTTAAGCTTTGCATTCTCAAGGTTTTTGTCACCATGAAATGTATACCTACTGTCGAATCTAGAAAAGTTTCTGTTTTATGTGTAAGCTTCTCCTCCTCTCAGGCCTTTTCCTGTCCCACAGCCAATTGCCAGATCCCATTACGCCGAGAGAATGTATTATCTGTCCAACAGCTTTCCCGCAGCCTCCCAGGCCCTGGACACTGGTGTGGGCAGAGCATGTAAGGCGAGACACAAAGCAGACACAGCCGGTCTGAGGCACAGGAACTCAGAATCGGGGCCCCTAACAAAATCTTTACTAAGCGTTTCCAACCTACAGACCCCAGTCCAGATAAACTGGACTCTACACGGATGTGTGAAAAGAGCCTAAGTACTGTAAGTACATCTGTTAGGAACATCAATACCACCCTTGGTCCCTGTTAGAGCGAGGTTAGCTCGCTGTGAGGAACCTTTGTGAGGCCCAGAGGTGTACTGTGTGGTGTCTGGGAGCTGCATGGCAAGGAGCAAACCTCTCTGGCCTTGTTTCTGTCCATGTCCCGTTCGCTCTTCTCACTCTCCCCTTATCCTCTCTCCATGAGGCTTCAAACTGCCATCAGACTCCCTCAGCTCCTGAATCCCAATGCTAAGCCTGGGGAAATGCCTCAGCTGCCTGCTGAGTGGCCAGTCTGTGCAAGTCAGGCACTTGGTCTGATAGGACTCAGGGCCACTCTCCCCTGTCCGCCCTCACCCGTCCCCATGAAGACCCAGCTGCTGGCACAGTCTTGTTCCAATGCCAGTTTTGAATCTTTGCCAACATAGCAGCACAGCCCCTCCCCGGAGAGTGCCCTCTGCTCCCCAAATGAAGAAGAGTGGACCGTTAAACAAACAGACCTAGAGGATATATTTTGTGCTCCAAGAAGGGCGATGCCCTAAGAGGGAGAAATGACTTTCACTTGTCAAGAGGGAGCAGCTGTGTTTCAACTGAGTATTTTTCTGTCTAAAAGCAGGCTGTGTAATGGCTTCTCAGGAGAGAGACAGAAGGGAGGGGGGAGAGGGTGGGAGAGACAGGCAGGACAGGGGTAACCCCTCATTTTGTTATTGCAAAAGAAGTGCTAAAGAAAATAACAATACCTGGACAAAGGTAAATGACGCAGCTTTCACCCAATGGTTCAAGGCAGGAATGGAGACAGACAATGGGCTTTTCATTTAAAAACGGAATGGTGCCAGTGGAAACTGGTGGTGAGTTATGCAGGCATGCAAGCTGGGCAATCTTTCTGCAGGTTGGAGGGTGAATGGGTTACTGCCCAGGATCTCACTCATTACTTGAATTCTTCTCTGAGGGCATCTGTGATACATGGCTGGATTATAGTGCCAGGCAGGAGCTGCAAAGTGGCCTCACTGATGATAAACAAATACCAGGGAAGACCCAGAAAAGATCTGAATATTCTGGAACCAAGAGAAGCGCTGTGACTCGCACTCTATTATTCTGTCAGTGTTTTTACAAAACCACAGCAACCTTATCTAGTTGACACCTTGGAATTGCCTTTTATTATAAACTTTCGAATGATCCTAGAATGAAACAAAATTAATTCCTGGTTTATTAGACTCATTATGAAATGTTATTGGTAATCAGAGTTATAGGAGGCATGCATGACCATACATAGAGGGTCCCAAAGTGACGTGGGCCCGGGCCTTGTAGCTCAGTTAGTTGAGTGCCATCTCTCCCCTCTCTGCACCCAAAGGGTTGCCAGTTGGATTTCCAGCTGGGCACATTCGGGCTTGATCCCCAGCAGGAGTGTGCAGGGGGCAGCCCGTAAATGTTTAGCTCTTCTCTCTCTCTCTCTCTCTCTCTCTCTCTCTCTCTCTCTCTCTCTCTCTCTCTCTCCCTATCTAAAAATCATTAAATTATTCCTTAAAACAATAAAAAAATAAATAAAAGTGACTTAGAAAGCTCTGGTCAAAATTATGGTTCTCTTAGACACATGATCCCACATGAAGTTTCCTTTTTTGGAGATAGATTGAAGAACATGAAGATACCGATTAGGTAAGGAGGAGGATGGTAACTGAGATTTTAAAATACAATGGCCAAGGAAATTGAGTTTTCACTAATGTAAATAGGAAATACCGGCTTGAGAAAAAGCTGATTTATCACATATTGAATGTGAAATGTTGGTAAGACACCAAGTTAGAAGCAATACCTTGGCAGTAGGTGAAACCTGGAGAAACTTTCTGGAATCAATAATATAGTAGAAGCCAAGGATATAGATGTAATCGAAGAGAGAACTGGCCAAGGAGCAGAGGAGGATGAAGAAAGAGCATCAGGAGGACCCAATTCTGAAGGGTCAGCCGAGGACAAGGCCCCCAAAGGAGGAGGAAAGGAAGACACTGAAGAGAGAACCATCACAGTGCATTGATGGAAGCCAAGGGGTGTATGGTCAATAGGACTTGCAGGCTCAGGATGGAGGTCCATTAGCTCCATGACTTCTCCTACCACCTTCCCCTCATCTCTCTCCTTTACAGTAGCATGCTGGTCTCCTTACTATTTCTTGAACACAGATACATCCCCCCTTGGGGCCTCAGCACTGGCTACCCTCTCTGCTTAGAACATCACATCCCCTCAGATGTCCACTTAGCTTCCTCTCTCAAGTCTCTGCTTCCTTGTCCCCTTCTCACTGATGTCTGCCTGACGATTCTCTGACCGCTGAAACTTCTTACTACCTGTGCCTGCCCAACTCCCTTATCCTGTTCTACCTCTCCTTTTTTCTCTGGGACCATTTAATATACCAGGTAATTTATTTACCAACTAGAGGCCCAGTGCATTAATTCGTGCACCAGTGGGGTCCCTCGGCCTGGCCTGTGGAATCGGGATGAAACTGGCTCTCCAACATCCATTGAGGGGTCCTGGATTGCAAGAGGGTGCAGGCCAGGCCAAGGAACCCCACCGGTGCACAGTTGGGCCAGGGAGAGACGTGGGAGGTTGGTTAGCTGGGGAGGGACCACAGAAGGGCTCCAGGGCATGTCTGGCCTGTCTCACTCAGTCCCAATCAGCAGGACCCCAGCAGTAAGCTAACCTACCAGTTGAAGCTTCTGCCCCCTGATGGTCAGTGCATGTCATTGTGAGCAGTTGAGTGGCCTTAGCATATCATTAGCATATTACGCTTTGATTGATTGAACAGCCTATCGGACGACTGGACACTTAGCATATTAGGCGTTTATTATATAGGATTTGTCTACACAGTAATTTTTTGTTTATGTTGTTTGATGTCTGCCCCCACAGTCTAATAAAATATTCCTCCCTTTACCAGGGCAGGAATCTTTGTCTTATTAACCTATCCGAAGTGCTTAGAACAGTGCTTGGTATAGAGAAATACTCAATGACTTTGTTTAAGGAAAGAATGAACAGTGGACAGTGCTGAGAAGGTGAAGAGAATAGAACAAGGCGAGTGGGCAAGGTCTTTAGACTGATGTCTCATGCAGCCCTTGGCAACCTTAGCTGAGCAGTTGCAGGGGGGTTTGGGGGCTAACTCAGGGAGGGTGGAGGAAGGGGAAACAGCAACAATCATAGTGTTAGCTTGTAGAGCAAATTAATGTTTGGTCATCACATTTAAAACTCCAGAACTGTAAGTAACTATATCAGCTCTCTAGGATGCTGACACTGAAAGACGAACCTAAGGCACACACACTTGGTTGGCAATCACACACAGCTGCCCTGCATGGAGCGGCGATTCAGTGAGTGGGATGTGACCGTCAATGTGTCCAAATCTATGTACTGCTGAGCTGTTCTATAAGGAAGGCACACAGTGTTCAAGTGCCATCTATTTTAAAACAATCCAATTTTTTGCAAAATCCAAACTTACATATCTCCGGAGCTCAGGGTGATGTGTTTCAGAAAGAACAGGGAAGTGGGCAACAGAGAATGCAACTAGAGCTCAACAAAAAGCACAGGAAGAAGACAGGGCAGGGAAGACACCCCTTGCTGAGAAAAGGCGACAGTCTGGGCCTGCCCCGGAGAAAACAACCCTGTCCAAGGGCCTCAGGGAGGAAAGGGCGAAGGGAGGAGGCCGTTCTTGGAAGTTAAGACAGTCAGAGGAAAACAACAAGCTCAATTATAGATAAGTCTACAGGAAGAGGATCTGCTAGAGGGGGGAGTATTTGGAATTTGAGACAGTGAATAAGCCAGAAATCAAGGAGTCAAAGAGGATAGGGATAGAGAAAACCCTGAGGGCAGCCAGAGGAGGAATTAAATCCACGTCAAGAATGGAAATATGCAAGGCTACAGAAAGAGCTAAAGGCGGAACTTGAGAATCAAAGCAAAACAAAACAAAAAGGAAATCAAAGAAAGGGAATGGAAAATCTGAGTGTACCTTTAATATAGAAACTGGTAAGCATTCAAGTGTGTGTGGAATATGTTTGCTGATGGGTCATTAATTCATTCTGGTCCACCATGCATTTGCATATGTAACCTATAAACACCTTGTGAGGGTCAAATGCAGAGAAGTGAGGCCCAGAGGAGGAAAAGGGTGTCTGAGTTAGAGCCACATGATATTCACCTAAGGATTCAGTAGTGCGTGACTCTTGAGAAACTGGAAAGTGGGCTCAGCAGGAGGCCATTACCTAATGGATGTTGCTGCCACTTGGGAAAAATTCTCAACACTTGTCCTATAGGAGATGTAAGGCCTGAGCACTGGGCTAGGCCCCTCTAATATTTGTCTTGGAGAAGAAAATATCTCCTTTGGTTGACACCGGCTTAGGGAGCACTGGGGTTTCCAGTAATTGTGGGGAGTGGTCTTGGCAGGGGATTTTTCTTAACAATCACAGAAGAATGACAATAGCATTTATTGGGGGTTTCATGTCAGTATTGTGCTAAGCTCTTTAATATAGACAGCCAATCTTCATTACCATATTCACCTACTTGCTAAAATCTACTTGTGACTCCAAAAGCAATACTCACAGAGCTTTTGTGATCTCCATGGACAAGTGCAGAGCAAGCTTTGAGTCCCTGACACACTTGTGGGTTCCCCGCTGAGGTCCTTTCCGGCTCTCATACTATAGACAAGTATCCCTCATGTGGGCCATGGAGTGCCATGTTTTTCACATTTTTGTGCTTTCTCTTGGTGATCTCACGGTTGGAATGGGCCCCCAGCTGTGCTGTTTAGTGTTGCTAAGCACAAGAAGGCTGTGATCTGCCTTAGGGAAAAAATAAAATATTAGATAAGCTTTGTTCAGGCATGAGTGATGGTGCTGTTGGCCATAAGTTGAATATTAAAGAATCAGTACTATATATTAAATAAGGTGTCTTTACATAGAAACACGTATAAAATAAGGTTACATATTGGTCAGTTGGCGAAAATATGGCCAAGGCTCCCAGGAACCTAATTGTATATTTCCCCCAGGTGTGATGTTCAGTATTTGCTAATTCAATGTTGTAGTGACTTTATAAAGCAGAACTACCTATTGTGATTAATAAGAATTAACTCTACATTATTTCACAAAGTCGTCACAGTTCCAGAACATCTATCTATATATAAAAGCCTAAGCAACCATTGCAACCAAACAGATGATCGAACAGGCTGCGTGGGGCAACCAGACCTGCGGGGGTCGGGGGGGCATTAAGGGGTGACCAGGCCAGCAGGGGGCAGTTAGAGCAACCAGGCCGGCGCAGGGGACAGGTGGGGGCAACTAGGCCGGCAGGGGGGAAAGTTGGGGGTGACCAGGCCAGCAGGGGGCGGGCAGTTAGGAGCAATCGGGCAGCCAGGCAGGTGAGCAATTAGGAGCCAGTAATCCCGGATTGTGAGAGGGTGCAGGCTGGGCTGAGGGGACCCACCCCCATGCATGAATTCCATGCACCAGGCCTCTAGTCTTATATAATAAAAGCAAAAAACACCACAGCAGAATGGCCATCCAGACAGCATCCGGATGACCATCTGGGACCATGTTATGATACCCACTGGCAGCAGGCCAGTCAAGGTGGGTGCAATGTGATTGGTCGGGGGCATGGCCATTGCCCCATGCTCGCCCCACAGAGGGAGGTCCAGGCCACACCAGCCAGTGGGGGGGGCAATCAGTTGGGGGCGCTACATGATTTCCCCAAAGAGGGAGGCCTAGGCCACCGACCAGTGGGCTGTGGCAGGTGGGTGTGGTCTCCCTCTGTGAGGGAAGCCTGGGTCTCAGGTGCTGGCAGCTAAAGGGAAGGAAGGCCAACTCTTGCAGGAATTTCATGCATTGGGCCTCTAGTAATTCTATAAAGGCCATATTTTACAAAAATTTAGGCCAAGAGGAATTTTAGACCAAGAGAGGTTAAATGTGTTCAAAGATTTAATACTGGCGAGGAAGTAGAACCTAGCTCTGACCTCAGATCGCCAGCTCATGGTGACTATGTTACTGTGGCCTGGAGGGGAGGGCCAGGGAAATGCTGGATTCCACACACTGTAGGGAGGGTGATATTTGTGAAGTACCAGGAGTTCACTCCAGGAGACTCCTAGAAATTATTTAATGGGAATTTAAAGCAGAACTGAAATTTTTAGAATCACAGGTAGAGAAAGAACCAGGAAAGTACGATTTGTTATTGTTGCTATGACCTTAGTTTATATTCCCGAATGGTATGGCCTGAGGAAACTTGGGGCTACATGAGGTTATGCCGACGCTTTTAAGAGAATGAAGCAGTATACAAGTATGTGGTACACTAGGAAACACTGCGTGGGGAGCAGGAAGTTCTAGTCCTAATTCTGCCAGAAACTTGCTGTCAGCCTTTGAGAAAGTCCTCTTCAGGGCCTTGCACCTTTGCTGCTCTACCTGTAAAATGAAAGTGATGCAGCCTGGTGGGTGCGGCTCAGTGGTTGAGTGTTGACCTATGAACCAGGAGGTCACAGTTCAATCTGGTGAGGGCACATGCCAGGGTTGTGGCCTCAATCCCCAATAGGGGGTGTGCAGGAGGCAGCCGATGAATGATTCTCTCTCATCACTGATGTTTCTATCTCTCTCTCCCTCTCCCTTCCTCTCTGAAATCAATAAAAAAAATTTTTAAAAAGAATTTTAAAAAAGAAAGTGCTGCAGGTAATTTCCACTGCTCTATTTATTTTTTTTTTTATGATGTGAAAGTGTATAGTTCTAAATAGCTTCTGTGTAACTATAAGATCTATTTTGCCTTGATTAGGCTTAGTTTTATACTTTTTGACTTGCCATAATTATTAATAGCATTTTTCACTCTCAAAAGTGTACCAGTTTGGACAATAAATTATATGATTATCCTGTGCTTAACCAATATTGTTCCTTGTGTTTTCTTGAGTGGGTCCTTACCCTTGTCTTAGTAGTAAGACCGCCTGGGTTCCTTCCTCCAGACACAGTAGGTTCTTGGTATCTGGGTATTGAGCTACTTGGCCCCTACCTGCTGAGAGGTTCCTGGTCCTTCTAACCTGGTTCTTGACTCATACCTTGGGTCTTTAATATGAACTGTACTGATGCTTAAGCTGAGAAACAATTCTGTCAGCCTTTTGACTCCCAAAAAGAAAATTATGTCAGATGGATAGTAAAAAAGGGAAAGTGGCCCTAACCGGTTTTGCTCAGTGGATAGGGTATCGGCCTGTGGATTCAAGGGTCCCAGGTTCGATTCCAGTCAAGGGCATGTACCTTGGTTGCGGGCACATCCCCAGTAGGGGGCGTGCAGGAGGCAGCTGAATCGATGTTTCTCTCTCATCCATGTTTCTAACTCTCTATCCCTCTCCCTTCCTCTGTGTAAAAAATCAATAAAATATATAAAAAATAAAAAAGGGAAAGTCTTTAATATAGAAAAAAAATAGTTTGATATAGCACTGCTAATTCAAGGACAATATGCCACAATGAAGTCATTCCCTGTCATTTCCATATTAGATTTGGTGCTTTTTTTCATCAAATTGCCTACAATTATAATATAATTATACTAGAGGCCCGGTGGACAAAAATTTGTGCACTCAGGGGGAGGGGGTCCCTCAGCCTGGCCTGTGCCCTCTCGCAGTCTGGGACCCCTTGGGAGATAACGACCTGCTGGCTTAGGCCTGCTTCTGGGTGGCAGAGGGCAGGCCCAATCCCTAGGTGCAGCCCCTGGTCGGGCTCAGAGCAGGGCCGATTGGGGAGTTGGGGCGCCGCCCCCTGTCATGCACAGAGCAGAGTCCATCAGGGGGGTTGGG
>NW_006285041.1:278939-292576 GCF_000327345.1 Myotis davidii
AGTCCTCCATCACTGAAGCAAGCAAGCCTCATGTTAGTTTCAAGCTGCCTGGCTGCCGGCCGCCATCTTGGCTGGCAGTTAATTTACATATTGCCCTGATTAGCCAATGGGAAGGGTAGCAGTCGTACGCTAATTACCATGTTTCTCTTTTATTAGAAAGGATCAATACTTATTAAATATAAACAAATTAAATATAGTAATACAAAAACTAGACTAAGAAGTGAAATATTGCCAAAACTGGTTTGGCTCAGTGGATAGAGCGTCGGCCTGTGGACTGAGGGGTCCCAGGTTCGATTCCGGTCAAGGGCATGTACCTGGGTTGTGGGTATATCCCCAGTGGGAGATGTGCAGGAGGCAGCTGATCGATGTTTCTCTCTCATCGATGTTTCTAACTCTCTATCTCTCTCCCTTCCTCTCTGTAGAAAATCAATAAAATATATTTTAAAAAAAAGAAGTGAAATATTGAAACAAAACTTTTGGCAGTTTTTGAGTCTTTCTAAAACAACTGTTTTATTCTCTTGCTATCTTGTAAGAGTTACATGAATTACTATGTAAAACAAATAAATAAAATTTTCACTATTAAACAAAACATTATATTCTCCTTCACCCATTCAAATTCAATAGTAATAAATCACAAAAAAAGAAAATAGTTATACCTTATCATATTCCTTTTAGTAGATTACAATGCACTATATAATTTTACTTAATGATTAATTTGCTTAGCAAAACCTTTCTTCCCATATAGTGAAATACAAACTTTAATGCAGGCCAGATTAAATAATCCTCAACTTTCTGAATGTAGTTGGGAAAATTAAACAATCAATTGTCTAAGTCTCTCATCTGTGTTTCTGTTCAAACTCTCCTTCCCTAACTTTCTGGGTAATCTTTAACTATTCAATCCAGAAAATGTAATATGTTAATGATTAAACAAACATCATTGAAATGGCATCTTAATAGAAACACTGTCCCTGCATGCTGCTCACAGGTTACAAATAAATACTTTCTCAGTAACAATTGCTTGCTTTCTGGAAAGAGCTACTGTTCAGAAAGTGTTAGGGAAGAATTTGTACTTGCTGCAAACATGATTGACTAACTTGTGTCTGCTGTTACAACTCTTCGGGACAATATGGAAATGGATGATTGCCTAAAAGATCATATTCCTTAGAACCTCTCAACCAGAAATTCAAATGGAAGGCTGTGCCATCAATGCTCTAAAACAAAGATGTCAAAGTTGCCCCCTGTCCCTCCCTCCACAGTTTCTGCTCTGTGGCCAGGAAATGGCCCAAGGAAGGCCCAGCGCCTGGCGGGGGCTCTGCTGATCTAAGCCTCACAGAAGAAGAAACCACCAGCAACCTTTATCTGGTTCAGTTCAATTTAAAACAGCATCCCCTGTCTTTGCCAAAAAGGGACAATTTCATCTTATTTTAAAACAGCAGAAGGCACCTTACATCTAAGAAAACAAAACTGTTTGGTGTTGGTTCCTAACAGTTTTCACAATTATCTTAATTTGAAATATTAAATGTTGTTAGGACATTTTTCTTTGTTTCTGAGACATGTATTAAGCAAAATCCTTTTATAATGTAGGGCATTAATGCATACTCTGTTTTCTGTTAATATTCCTCATTTGATTATGAAAAAATAAATAAAACAAATGTCTCTGCCTGGTATCTTGCTCAAGATATTTGACTTTTAAATGGCAGCTTACAGAAAAGATTATGCAGCTGCTATTTGCTGAGCCTGGAACAATGGAATTTGCTATGAGCTGGTTGAACTCTGGGACTACTGTTATATGCTCCATTCTCCTTCCCAGCCACTTTCTCACTCTTTGAAAGTTTCAGCAACATGTACTTCACTTCTGGGCATGACTGTATGCATAGTTTCATCTTCCTCTTTTATTCCACATTTTGGGTAAAATAAAAGTTATATATTGCCCTAGCCAGTTTGGCTCAGTGGACAGAGAGTTGGCCTGGGGACTGAAGGGTCCCGAGTTTGATTCCAGTCAAACATGCCTGGGTTGCAGGCTTGATCCCCAGTAGGAGGCGTGCAGGAGGCAACTGATCAATGATTCTCTCTCATCATTGAATCATTGATGTTTCTATCTCTCTCTCCCTCTCCCTTCCTCTATGAAAGCTATATATATATGTTTCATGGTAACCACTTCACATATTGAACTATTTATTGGCAAAGATTGACCAGGCTAATCCTAAGGACACAGATCATGTTTAAGACCAAACACAAAAAGGGAGGAGTAAAGATCCAGGCTCCGAGCTAAGGCCACAAGCTTGAGGTGCTGTATAGACTCTGCTTTGGGGTGAGGAATGTCCTTTGTTCTCCTTTTGGACTTCTTACTATGAGCAGGTGTCTTTGAGCCCACTTCAGATGAACAGTCCTACTGGGAATGGGGGCCACAGGTGTTCTCTGCCACCGATGGGAATAGGAGCACAGATGCTAAGAATCTTGGAGAGTTTTTGCCTTCATAACTTTTATTTCCTCTTGGTTAGACACAAAACTAAGCAATTTAAGTAATTCTGTTAAATAGAAATCAAGAAAGGAAAAAAAAAGGTGTTTCAAACTGTGCATGGACCATAATATTCACATAGACGTGGGTGGATGCTAAGGACTTGAGAACACCCTGTGCAAGGAAATACTAAAAGCAAGTCCTCCAAACATTCTGATGAAGCCAAATATATTTAAAGTAACAAAAACACAAAGAGTGCCCTTTTGAGTCACAAAATTGACAAATGAAGCAAAGAGCTGATTTTGTACTTACTGGGAGGCGTTGTTAAATGAGGGAGTGAGGAGAGAAGTCATCAAATGAGTTTGGTGAGTTGACAAGATAATTTTCCTGATTGGAAGGAATTATCAAGGGTGAGAAGCCCAGAAGAGCAGGAAAGAGGAATACTTTGACCAAGTTGCCTCTTTTTCCTCCTAAAAATACTGTGAAGCTTCCCAAAAGATGGGTCAGTAGCTCTCCTTCAGAGAAGGAGGGGCTATTCCTGAGACATAACAGGTGACAAATGAAACCTCAGTAGCCTTCTACTAGAAAGGACAGGAGGGGAAACCGTGGAGAGAATTTGACCCCCTAGTATTGGAGATCCCATAGACAGGATAAGGATCTGCAACTGGACTGTGATTAGCAGGTACAGGTGATGGAGCAAAGGTGCCCCAGGGGGAGAAAAGAAATACATGGATTTCTTGCAATGAGTAATGACTGATTAATTGTTGAAATGTGATAAAGAGACAGATAAAGAGATCACATAATATTGAATCATAGTCCTTCAAACTTTATTCTCTATTATATTGTGCCTTATATGTGTGAAATAATTTAATATGAAAATGAAATTTCTTTTTGATAATATATTTTTTATATTAAAAAGCACAACTGGATGTTTTCCTGCATCTGCCAGTTTCTCCTGATTAAGGAAAGCCTGTCTGCAGACCCTCTGTCCCCATAGGAGGAGACACCAGTGCTCACATGGTGGCATGCACTATTTTTTCAGGTGTAGTGCACAAATAATAAGACTGGCCCTGATTCATACCTATTAAGGGATGGCAACTAATAAACCCCAGAGATGACAAAATCCCACTCAAATCACAGTAAGGGAAAAAACACAGGCCTTGGAGCCAGACAGATCTGGGCTCAAAGCCCAGCTGCAGAGTAATCAGTGGCATCACCTGTGGCTTCTGCATGCTTGGTTCCCATCTGCATCAGCCGTAATTTCTAATAAGCTGCACTGCTGTAGGAATTAGATGGAATATGTCTATGCAAAATGCTAACACGGTGCCTCACAGAGCTTTAGGACCTCAGTAAGAGCTCATTGCTGTTATTACAGGGTACTGTTGACCATTTATATTTCCAGAAATATGGATATTAGATAGAGCATCTTAAACTTGGTGATTTAAAAATCCCTTTGATCATCTAACTATCTATATATATAAAAGCAAGCTACCGGAACGACCAGAATGACTGGAATGACCAATTGCTATGACGCGCATTGTGGCAGCCAACCAGCACAATCAGGGTCTGATTGGCCCTCCCCAACCTCCCGTGGCCCCTCCCCACAGCCAGCCTGGCCCCAGATCGGCCCCTCTGATCCCAATCGGGGGTGCGGCTGGCTGGCCAATGCCCCCCAGGACTCTCCCATGGACAGCCCCCCCCATCACACCCCCCACTCAGCTTGGGGACTGGGACGGCCAGCCAACCATCCATGGCCCCTCCCCCTGGCCATCCCAGCCCCAATCGGCCCCCATTGGGGTGGGTGGCTGGACCCCACCATGCATGAATTCATGCACTGGGCCTCTAGTGAAGTCACAATACAGCAAACTTGAAAATGGTTTTTGGAAATCTTAAGAACTGCAAATTTTCTATTCAAACTAGAAATATTTTTGGCCTCACCTCAGATGACCAACTGTCCTGGTTTTCCCTAAAATGAAGGAGTCCCTGGGATGTGGGTTTTTCAGCACAAAAACCAGGAAAGTCCCAGGTAAACCAGGTTCAGTTAGTCACCCAAGCCTCACCTCACAGGTATCTGGCCCTTTCACTACAACTGGGATTCTTCAAGTTGGGTTCTAGCACCAATGATTGTACCTGGAAACCTGTTGGAAATGCAAACCCTTGGGTCCCAACTCAGGCCAACCAAGTCAAAATCTCTGGGGATGAGGCCCTGTGGTCTGCTTTTTAATAGCGTGCAGCATGCAAAAGTCTGAGAAATATTGGTCTGTAATATGTCACTTATGTCAGATGGAGAATTTTACAAAGAACAGAAAGAAACAATGTATTAAGCTTATTTCAATTTCTTTAAGACATGAATAATATTTTCATAGCTCATAGGTCCATTATTAAAACTCCTCAAGTTCTCTATCATTTCATAATGAGAAGGAGGAAAAAGAAAGAAGGCATGATACTGCAGCTCGCAGAATAGTTCAGGAAGTTGCATTCTGTTAAAGTTTTGAGGGAAGGTTGGGGTGGGGAGTGGAGTTATGCAAACTAAAATGCAGGCTATTGTCTAACAGCTCCCCTACTTTTGCAAAGTGTCATACATTCAGAATTCAAAACTGGGTCAAGGGCAGGATGTACACGGGTTGGGTCACATGACAACTCTGAAAGGAAACAGCCCAGAGCCTCCCAAACTGATGCCATTTTCATTTCTCCAACAACCACACAAGTCCGTTCCTCAGGGAGGCTCACATTACTTTTGCAAAGCAAACCAGAAATACCTAGTCACTATGTATGACTTCAAATATTTGAATGTCTAAGACACAGGATCGTGCAACAATTCATTTTATCCCGTAATAGTGAAATCTACACAAGCCCCTCGGCAGCTAACAGAGTTTTCTTCTCAGTGAAGGGTTATTGCTCTTCGCGGGGGCTGGGGAGGGGTGAGAAAAACAGCTAACAATGTCATAACCATGAGTGTAAATGATTGGTGGAACAAGTAGGAGGTCATTAAACTCTAGTTGCTACCACTATTCCTGTCGGAGTTTGGGAATGTCAGCAAATGACCAGCATGATACAATTGTTTTTTTCATCAGTTGCCTTATTTTTGCATAAAAATATGACATTAGTACCTATCAGCATTAGATTTGCTGCAGATCTTAATTTTTTCTCCAATATGAGTTCTAGCCATTTTCCCCCCCTTTTTCCCCAAGAAGAACTATCTCTCTTTGACCAGGGATAACTGGTTCAATTAACAGTCTCAAAGGTAGTCATTTAAATAAATGGTAGGTAACCTTTATACCAGTGATGGGGAACCTATAACACGCGTGTCACCTCTGAACTCATTTTTTTGGTTGATTTTTCTTGGTTAAATGGCATTTAAATATATAAAATAAATATCAAAAATATGTCTTTGTTTTACTATGGTTGCAAATATCAAAAAATTTCTATATGTGACACGGCACCAGAGTTAAGTTAGGGTTTTTCAAAATGCCGAGCTCAAAAGGTTCGCCATCACTGCTTTATACCGTCTCACATTATTTTCCTTTATTTAACAAACAAAAATGGATGTTGAAGTTTCTTTACAACGGAGTAAGGTAAAGCACACTTGAAACACTGCTACTGAATATACCCATAACTTATTACTTAAAAAAAAAATGGAAATGACCTCTTTATTTTGTTTCAAATCTCCAACCCTGGTGGCTGTCCAAAAGGTATGGCAGACATAACTGCTTAGGCCATTATAGGAAGAGGGGGTAAACATTGAGTTAGCGACCTCTAAAATTAGGAATATGACTGCGGAGGGATGGAATTTGGGACTTCATGACAGCTCTCTGTTTCTGTTCAATCTTACTTTTTCTGATCTCTAAACCAATGGGGGAGAGGGAAGGGCCACACTTTTGTGACTCTTCTAAAGAGTAGAGTTGAGTTTGGGAAACAAAGTTGGTCTTCTTAGAGTGTGGTTAAGGATGAATGGAGAGTGTAGGAGAAACAAGCTTGTGTATCCCTCTCCTAACAGACTCATCTTAGTGTTCCCAATAACTCCCAAATTCACTAAAACACTTAAGAGTTTTTGTTCTTTTAATTTCTCTTTTCCTAGTTCTGGGGCCAATGTGGAAAGAAATCTAAAGGTAAAGGAAAGGCAGAAAATTCAAAACTGAGCAAGTGCACGTTGGAGAGGGCAGCATCACCATAGTCTATATCCATGTGAAGGGACCAAAATGCCCTGAGTGATGTTCAGCTGGGACCCTCATCATTTCCCATCATGCTTGGCGTCATTGACTCCAGCTGGGAGCCAGAATCAAGCAGAGCTCTCCCTGGATCTGAGGCTCCACTCAACACCTTGTCATATAAGCCTTTTTAAACTCTGCATTCAAGAGGCCCTACTACGAGTGTCTTCTGAGTTGGCCCAGATAATCTTCTAAGCACCGAACCTAAAGGCAAAGCTGCCAGGATCTGCTCCCTGGGCTGACTTCTCATTGATTCCTATGTCAGATACCAGTTTGTCATTTTTTTTTTTTTTTTTTTTTTTTTTTCTTTTTTTCTTTATATATTTTATAAGAGAATCCCTGCCCATCAGTGAGAAATGTTCAGCTCTCACCTGTCAGCCAATTGTTTTTGCTATCTCTCTACATGAGAAGACATGTAGTCATCAATCCGCTGGACAAACAGCACTGCCTGGCCTCTGCAGGCTGCAGTTTTAGTTTCTCATCAGAACAAGTGTGAAATAATAGCATTATGAAATTTGGAAGATGGTGAATTGCTTCAAATCTAAAGATGTTTTATCCCTTTCTCACCTTCTTTAAGTAATATGACATCTGAATTGAAGCCAAAATAATAACTTTAAAGTATCAAAGTTTTACTTATTTTATATGCTCAAATTTCTATTTTTTTGGTTCCTTTTAAAAGTCTAGTTATTACAACTCAACCATACAATTAAAAATTATATGCTACTGAAAACAATTACATCAGGTATTTCCAATGGAATAAATACATTTGAAGATTTAAGATATGAAGAACAAAATCTACAGAAGAAAACAATTCAAATGAGACTTCTTGTTTTTAAAAATGTAGTTTTTATTCCTAAACTTATGAGATATTATAAAAATGAAATGAAAACTTGGCAATGAGAGATTATAAGATTGAAGATATATTTATATTTCTTTAATAAAAACAATTCATAAAAGTTGGATTGTGAATAAGAGAAGGAGAGAAGGGTGAAGGAACTAAATATTACAGAGTGTGGAGAGATTTATATACTCTATCTCATTTAACTGTTGGAACAGTCCTGTGAAGTGGGTATTGATCGTCTCTCTTTGAAGTTGAGGAAATGGAGAGTTGAGGAAGTTGAGAACTTAGAAGAGACAGAGAGATGGAGATAGTGTTTTTTAAAATATATTTTATTGATTTTTTTACAGAGAGGATGGGAGAGGGATAGAGAGTTAGAAACATCGATGAGAGAGAAACATCAATCAGCTGCCTCCTGCATACTTCCCACTGGGGATGTTCCTGCAATCAAGGTACATGCCCTTGACCCGGATCGAACCTGGGACCCTTCAGTCCTCAGGCCAACGCTCTACCCACTGAGCCAAAACCAGTCAGGATGGAGATAGTTTTTACTATAAACTTATAAAATGACTGAAAAAGATGGCATAGCAGCAGTCCCCCTTACCACACTGTCCAAGGGCTGAGGCCCTTGTGCTGCTGTTGAATTGTGTTAGTAGAGAATATTCCATTCTCTTTTCTTTGTTCTAAGGATGACCTTTAGGCTGTATAGTTAGAAGCTTAGGATATTGAATCACTGGCCTGGGTTTGAGTGCTATTCTACTAAAGCAAGTTTCTTAATCTCTTTAAAGCTTATTTTCCTCAGCCAAAGATAGATGGTATCTCCTAAGGGGTGGTTGTGAAGACAGTGACTAAGAGTAGGTTTTTATTTCTTACCCACTATTGGCTGGGACATAATTTCTTCTAAGCAAACTCTCTAGCAAGTACAGGATAAACTAGTTGCAGGACCTGGTTTAAGCTCTGAAAGGTCATCAGTTATAGCATTTCAGTCTTTGGTAGATAAGAAGACATGAGGTGAAGAGTTTAGACCAGGGAAGGCATAAGAAAGGTGAGCTGTGCTTGCCAAATTACCCCAAAGGAATGCTGCTTCCACAGTCTCTCTCCCAAATTATAGCTTTTCCTCTTTTCCTTCTCCTCCCCTCTTATCTCCTTTCCTCTCTGCCTTCTTTCTTGCTCCCTTCTGTTTTTTTCTGCCTTCCTTTCCCTTTCCAGAAAATAGAATTCCAAACTTGATAACTATTTGTTTCCTTCAGTTCCGCAAAACAAATGTTCTCAGTTGTTCCTTCAGGATTTAATTATTGTAGGATCAAAATGTAATTTCTTTTTATGGGAAAAACAAAACACTGAACAAAAAACCAAAGCATTCAGAAACAAGGTTTCAGGCTAATGTCATCCTTTTTAAGAGAGGAAAGGAGGAGATTTGTGCAGCGGAGATGCTGGGAGGCACTGTGTGGTCGGGTCCGGCAGACACTCTAGGCATTAGGTCTTGGTTTGAAACTAGAAAAGCATTACTTTCTAAAAACCTTGACAGTTTTGGCTAAGAAAAGTCTATGTGAAGAGATACTAGTTTGGAAAGAATTTATGATTTCATAAAACTAGAGAAGAGAAAAGTTTCAACTGCTACCTTTTCTGTCCTGCTGTAGAACATCTTTGTTCCATTTCTGTCTTGGACCAATCCAAGAAGAGCTAGTTGGAATTCTTTGCCCAGCAATAAAACCGCACGTATATGGACGGGTCATTTTTCACAAAGGAGCCAGAAACACACAATGGAGTAAAGATAGTCTTTTTAATAAATGGTGCTGGGAAAACTGGAAGGCCACACAAAAACAAATGAAACTGGATTACAGTTTGTCCCCGTGTACAAAAATTAATGTAAAATGGAGTAAAGACCTGAAACAATAAGTTACATGGAAGGAACCAAACTTATGGGCCTGGGTCATAGAGAACATTTTATGAACTTGACTCCAAGGGCAAGGGAAGTCTGAGGTTCCAAGTAGACATGAATTGCAGGCGGGGCATTATTCTACCAGTATACCCAGGGAGGGACCTTATTGACCCCCATTCGCTGCCCAGATCCCCAGGCAGGATCATCTGGTGGTGACAGTGCTCAGAACAACAAATGATCATTTGTCCTGGGTTCCAAACTGGCTCAGAAAGACCCTGGAAAGACTCATGGATATGAACTTCTAGTCCTTACTGTGGAGACTACAGCAGAACATTTGCTGTGCTCCCTGCTTGTTATGAAGCACGTAAAAGACTTAAATAGCTTTGAAGACTAACATGTATTTTACAATCTGATATGTGGTTCACTATCCTTTAAAGCTATATGTAAAAAAATGCCCTGAAGATTTTGAAAATATAAGGCGTAAAGTTTGTATGGCAGTCAAAGAAGAAACATATCAGTTTAACAGATGATAGAAATAACTTTTTAAAAACTGCCCTGGCAAAAAAAAAAAAAAAAAAAGATAATGAATTATAAATTGTGCTTGCCAAATACAGCTCTCATAGACCAGCATGTACCTGATATTTCTTTTCCAAATTAAAAAGTAATCAGGGCATTGAAGCCACTTGAAATAAAAAGCTTTTAAAAAATTCAGTCATATATGAATTGTAGCAGTTCCACCACCTTCATGTACCATGCCCACCCACATTCTGACAAGCTGGTCAATACAAGTCTAAAGCAAAAATCAAGACTTTTGTACCATGATCAATAGCTGAGTGATACTTGAGGGAAAGCAAGGACACTTTTTTATCCTCTATTAGCCAAACTAGATTTACAGTCACAACAGCAATCACAGAACCTGGAGAGCAGACGAGGAACTTGGATGGATGAAAATTACCTCAATTTAAATAAACCTTAAGAGGATTGCTGGGTATAATTGCTTAAATAGCCCGAAAAGATCTTTACCAAATGTTTTCTATCTGAAAAAATAAGCCAGACTGGAAGCAGTCTGTGAAACTCTACTCTTGGTTTACTGACCTTTTCTCATGAGGCTGGGAGGGCTCAGGATGAAGATGGGCAGGGGACTGGAGAGACCCACCCCTTTTTAAGTCTAGAGATTTGCAGAGAGGTGGGAGAGGCAGGTCTTGTTAAACAAGCAGAGGGCATGGATACATATTTTTAAATCAGTCAAGCGCTTGGGCTATTGAGCTTCTCAGAAAGGCTTCCTTAATGCCTTAAGACAGTGGTTCTCAACCTCGGCTGCACATTAGAATCACTTGGGGATCTTCTTAAAATCCTGATTTCTGGGCCTCATCCTCCAGAAATTCTGTTTCTTTGTTACTAATGTTGTGGCCCCACCCAAGAGGTTCTGGGTTGGCAGAAGGTGCTCACTCTTACACCCCTGTCCTTGGTAGCTTTCGTGCCTGCTGCCGCCGTTGTGGCCCCACCCCATAACAAAGAAACAGAATTTCCGGAGGATGAGGCCCAGAAATCAGGATTTTAAGAAGATTCCCAGGTGATTCTAATGTGCAGCCAAGGTTGGAATGAGTTAGTTAACTCCATCACCATGTAAAAATCTATCTTTTTTGTGGGATTTACATTGCAAAATGCATAGGCATGATGGCCAGGGGTTTGTGTTCCTGACGTTGAGGTCCCCTCAGCTGTTGTGTAATATATGTAATGAATCCAGAGTTAGCAAATCTGGATTGGAGTTCTGATGCTGCCACTAACAACTCAATGCACCCTACCTGGGCTTGATTCCACAGCTGTGAATGGAACCCTTCCAACTCCAGATTGCAATGGCTATGGCTATTGCTAATGACAGGTGAGCCAATAGAAAGGATAGGTGACAGGCCATAGAACTGAAATGCAGACAGATGATTAGGAGGGTTAGTATACAGGGAAATATAAAGTTTAAGAGGAAAAGGGATGAGGGCATAAGAAGAGGAGAATCAAGTGAGTGATCACAGTGGAAATGAAAAGGTTAATGAGAAAAAGACAGGGAGGAGGAGGAAGCATGAAGAGTGGAAAGAAAAAAGAGAAGAGAGGGTAGAGTGGGAATCCCTGCTCTGCCTGGTTATATAAATGATTAGCTCTGCATCCTTGTAAACTGACTGAGAGCTCAGGGTTGTGGCTGACAGTGGCTGACTGGCCAGAGTGAGGAAACTTTGTAAAATCAGCATAGCAGTTCCCTCCCTTTCCAGGAATTAGCATTAGGAGATACCATGTTTCTCTGAAGGGGTGTGTGTAGGATCAGACTGAAAACAAGAGGGCTATTTGAAATGTCCTTAGAAAGGGGAATGAAAACCAGAGGGGAAGAAATTACCACAAAAATAATGCAAGAAAACTTTCCTGAAGTGAAGAATTCAGACAAAAGAGGCTTTCAAATGCACAGTAGCACAAAAGAAAGAAAGAAAGAAAGAAAGAAAGAAAGAAAGAAAGAAAGAAAGAAAGAAAAGAAAGAGACAGCAAAGCTTACAACATCTTACAATTTTATGACATTCTTGAACAATAAAACATATTTAAGTTTCCAAGAGGAAAAACAGGTCACACAATATAAGCTAGAAATGAGAACAGTAACAGTTTTCTCAAGGATAACCCTGAAAGATAGAAGACAATAGAACAATGTCTTCTCTTCTGCAAGAAACTAAGTTTTGACCTAGATTTCTATACTGAAACAAATGCTTGCTTAAGCAATTTTCAAAGGTAGTCAGTCTCAAACATTTACTTTCTACACACAACTTCTTGGGAAGTAAAAATGGTGCTCTATCTTATTAAGAAGAAAGAAAGAAAGAAAGAAAGAAAGAAAGAAAGAAAGAAAGGAAGGAAGGAAGGAAGAAAGAAAGAAAGAAAGAAAGAAAAAAAGAAAGAAAGAAAGAAAGGAAGGAAGGAAGGAAGGAAGGAAGAAGAAAAAAGGGATTCAAGAAACACAGAATAGAAGCGAAGAGAATTACCAGACTGTTGGTAAGGTTTAAACCCTAAGAGTCCCAGAAACAGTGAAAATTGGAACAGGGAGACAAAGGACTACAGGAATGTTGTAGAAAGAATAAATTGAAACTGATGTCACCTGAGGCATTTGATTATGTTGAGAGGCTAATTGTAGCTCAGGTGAAGATTCAGAAAAGGAATTAATGAAAAGTAAATAGAAAACAAAATAATTACAAAACATAAAAATAACATGAGAGGGGGGAAAGTTGCCTAAGAAATGAATGTAATTATGGTAGATTGCATGGTTAAGCTCTGAACATTTTATTGCCATCCTATATAATAAAAGGCTAATATGCAAATTGTCCCCTCAGAGTTCGACTGACTGGGAGTTCTACTGACTGGGAGTTCTACCACTCACTATGATGTGTGCTGACCACCAGGGGGTGGCACAGAACAAAGGAAGGCCCCGGCTGGCGGCTGGCAGCTGGCAGCTAGGGGAAGGAAGGCCCCAATTGTCCCTGATCGCTGGCCAGGCCTAGGGACACTGCCCATGCATTAATTTTGTGCACTGGGCCTCTAGTCTGTATATATAAAAGGCTAATATGCTAAGTGTCCCTCTGACCATCTGACTGGTTGCTATGACATGCACTGGCCACCAAGGGACAGATGCTCAACACAGGAGCTGCTGTGACACACACTGGCCATTTACAAAGAAATGGCACCGCGGACCCAGCGCCAACAAAGCAACACTCAGCTTCCCCCAAGTGGGACACAGGCTCCGCCACCACCCTGGAGCAACAGCCCACCAAATGGCAGCCAACACTGCCGAGACCCCATGGTGCAAAATGCGGTCCACAGCCCAACCCAGCCCAGAAACAGTGGCTGTGGGCTTGGGTAATGACATCACCTAGCAATGCTCAGCTTCCTCTCCCTAGCTACAGGTGATTTAACAATAAATGACACTACGAACCTGGCGCCCACAAAGCAACACTCAGCTTCCCCCAAGTGGAACACAGGCCTCACCACCACCCCGGAGTGGTACCTCACTAAATCTCAGCCAATGCTGCCAAGACCCCATGGCACAAAATGCGGGCCACACGACTGCCCAGCCCAGCCCAGAAATGGTGGCTGTGAACACCGGATAATGATGTCACATAGCAACGCCCAGCTTCCTCTCCCTAGTGACTAGTCTCCTTGGAGTTTCTTCAGCCCAGGAACACTACTTGCTGTATAGCCAGGTAGAAACATTTTACACTGTACACAAAT
>NW_006285041.1:292587-305991 GCF_000327345.1 Myotis davidii
GCCTGAAAGAGAAGTGGGGGAGCTTCACTGGGCTGGAAAAAGTTTAGCTAAATCAGAAAGCTGGTCTAATTAAGCAAGTTTATTCTATATCTATAAAAGGCTAAGTTGACTCCTGCATGTGTGATATATATAAAGCTCTCGCTGGTGCCAACCGTGCATGTGTGTTTTGATCTGTCATTGTCGATCTTGAATTTGGTTGACACTTCTATTACAGAGAAAGGGTGAATAGCGATATTAAAATATTTCTCCTAATTAATTTCCTTTCAATGTGCACAAATCCATACACCAGGCCTCTCATAATGGATATAAAAATTAAATTTAAAGTGTATTCAGAATGTAGAGAATGGCTGCTGTAGAAACATTAATGGCTGATGTAGAAACTCAAATCCCTAACAGATAAACATTACATCATCACTCTACCTGTGAAGAAATTGAGGCTAAGATACATTCTGCAAGTTGACATTGTTACTCAGTGACAGAGCCTGGGATCACTCCCAGTATTTCTGATTTCATATTTCAGGCTTCCTCACAATACCTTCCCACTCCTCATTATCTTTTATCTTAAAGTTGTCATGTTACTTTAAATAGCATCACCCACACGATAGCAACTAAAAAAATCTGAGTATACAAAATGACATCCTTCATGAGTCATGTCTGAGCTAATTGAACAATCTAATGTTATCTCAAGTCTCAATTGCACCCTTGGTTTGGTGACACTCTGAGGACTAGAGATGAACATTCATTCAGGTGAGTAGTAGGAATAGTTTTGGGGTCTAAACTTTCCCTAATGGATACATGCTTCTCATTAGATCACCCCAAGACACAAGGAACTGATCTCATTGCTTAGTAAATGTCCTCAATTTGAGTCAGTGCACCTGGGAAATAACATTTCTACTTGCTGCCAGGGTACGATTTCATTAAGCTTTAATGATGTACCTGACTCTGGGATTAGACAAGAATATTTTAATTGAGTATCAACTATATTACTAGAGTGCTCTTCTAGATTTACTTTTTCAAGAAGCGCTAAGCTTTGATGAACTCTCAGTTTTGTTCCATTTTAGTTTGATATATCCACATTAATATCCCTTCCCTTTCATAAACTAGTCTTCTCCTTGGTAACCAGGTTTTTGGGTGCCCTTTGGCACTAGTTTCTGAAAGTGTGATTATTGGGTCTGCAATTTGCAAAATTTAATGGCAGTGCCAGTAAAATAAACAAAATCTAATTAGGTCATAATTGGATCGTGCCTGAGGAATGGTTTTCATTTTATACTAGAGGCCTGGTGTATGAAAATTCGTTCACTCAGGGGAGGGGGTTCCCTCAGCCCAGCCTGGGCCCTCTAGTAGTCCAGGATCTCTTGGGGGATGTCTGACTGACCAGCAGGCCAGCCGGAGAGCAGCCGGCCCCGCCCCGCATCGCTCTGCCGCCAACGGTGGCTTCCCTCAGGAGGCCACTGGAGGGCTGATTAGGAGACAGCGCTGGCTGGTGAGCGGCTGGCCCTGCCCCCCAATCACCCGTCTGCACCCAATCTCTGTCCCCTCCCTCTGCCCATTAGCACTGCCCACTCGCCAGCCCTGCCCCCTGCCGACCTGTCATTCCACCGTTTTGTCAATTTGCATATTAGGCTTTTATTATTTAGGATAATATGTGAGCACCTGCAATAATGGCAAATGCCAAGAAGTTTCTTAGAAAACTTTACTAAAATAAAACAGTAGATGAAATTTAGATTGAGTTGCTACAAATCCTATCAATTTGATCTTTCTAATCTAAATTCTTGGGTTTTAGATTTATGACTTCTTGGAATTTTATGCAAATAGATGCATGTGTATGAATTTTGAAAAAAAAGATGGTTCAAATCTTTCATCAAATATTTAGAGTTTCATAACCCTCAAAACATAATCACTACTATGCATAAAGAAATGGAGTTTATTTGGAATTTTAAAATTAGATTCTTCTTAGTGTATTATAAAGGTTATAGATATTAGTAAATTTTCAAGAGATAGAAAGCATTAAATATTCCCCCTATCATTACCATGCAATTGTTTTTTTCTATTTTTGGAGCCATGAATCTCAAAGTCCATCTAAGACAAATTTGATCTCCCCTTCTACCACACCCTCCAAATCCCCCCCCCCCTTGTTTTTGAGGATTCAACTGAAATTATCAATAGACTAATTTTCCATTGTGGCTTTCTATTAAATTTTCTACTTTCTCTGGATGGCATCCTGAACATACTTAATAGAACAGGGAAAATTTCTAGCATCGTATTATTTAGTGATAACCCTGATCATCTTCCCCTTGTTCTTTCATTGATCAGAAAGTTTTTGTGCCATCTCTGCTAGAGCTCCAACAAGACGCTTTCCATTAAGCAATTATAAAAAAAAATAAATGTGTGGACTGTCTTTCTGAGTTATATGTGTCAGAAATACATATATATTGCCAAGAGATTTCATCATTGTTAAATTTAATCTCTGGCAACCTGGAAATTAATTGATTATTCTAGTTAATGAACATTATTATTTAATATTTTAAATATCAACTATGGAATAGTTTATATTATTAAGAAACTCTCAGAAACTTAATAATCTACTGAGAACAATCTATGTATTTAAAGAGAGAAGATATGCGGAGCCAAGATGAGTGTTCAGGTATAGTGATAACAACCGCTGAATCACCACATTGTGGATGTATTTTCTTATCTTTCCACATCTAGGAACTAAATTGTAACAGTGCACCTAGGCTTACCAGTTTCATAGATATCACTGATGATGGCCAAATTAATGAAACATTAAAGTATAAATCAGATGCAAGTGTATTTATTTGTCAGAAGCATAATATATCTATCAATACCTGTTATACTTTAGTCTCCTACTTTTATTTTTTGTTTTTTAATTCATATTTATTGTTTAAAGTATTACAGACATCCCCCCTTTCATCCCCATTGACCCCCTCCACCCTTCCCGGCCTTCACCACACTATTGTCTGTGTCCATGGGTTATGCATATATGCCTATAAATTTTCCGGTTAATCTCTCCTCACACTTCCCCCTTGCCCTTGCCTTCCCTCTGAAATTCTACAGTCTGTTCCATGTGTCTATGTCTCTGGATCTATTTTGTTCATCGGTTTATTTTGTTCAATAGATTCCACATATGAGTGAGATCATCTGATACTTGTCTTTCTCTGACTGGCTTATTTCACTTAGCATAATATTCTCCAGGTCCCTCCATGCTGTCTCAAAGGGTAAAAGAGCCTTCTTTTGTAAAGCATTATTCCATGGTGTAAATGTGCCACAACATTTTTATCCACTCATCTACTGATGGGCACTTGGGCTGTTTCCAGATCTTAGTTATGGTAAATTGCATTGCTATGAACATAGGGGTGCATATGTTCTTTCTGATTGGTGTTTCAGGTTTCTTAGGATATGTATCCTGAGTCTTCTACTTTTAATATCCACTTCCTGGAATCAGGAAGCAAAAACAATTAACAGTTAAGAGCTGAACATAGAATTCTAACAGAGAAAACCAGCTATGGGAAAAATTCTGAGGCATGATCTTGATTCCACCAAAAGCACATGTCTCAAAGTGGTTTTGTAACTGTGTGGTGACTCCTGGGCCAGGTTTTCTGCAATCTGCCACTTCATTGCCATGAATCCTTGGGTGAGATATTTAGCCTTTCTGAGCCTCATTTGCCTCAACTTTTACTAGAAGAAATAATAGTACCTACCTTATAAAAGTATTGTAAGTTTGAAAATAGATAATGAATGTAAAGAACTTAGCACTGTGTTCATACGTAGTTAATAATTTATACCAAAAGACCTCTTTGTTTAATTTATTTTTCCTTCTTTTACCCTTACATGTTTTTCTTTTCCTTCTCCCATTCATTCTTTTTTTTTTTTAATCCTCACCAGAGGATATCTTTTTCCATTGCCTTTTAGAGCAAGAGTGAGGGGTGGGGGTAGGAAGAGAGACAGAGAGAGAGAGACAGGACTTCCTTTCATTCTTAATAAATGACATTCATTTTTTTTTCCTTAAAAAATGAGAGCTAGACATATATCTGAGAAATACTTAGCATTGTTTTATGTGTCTGGTTTGAAATGTTTACATAAATGACATGCTCTAGATCTCATTCTGTTTTATACACTTTTATGTTAATATATGAGAATTTAATTCATTGCCTCTGACTCTTACATAGTATTCTGTCATGCATATAAGCCATCTTTTATTTATCTGCTAGTGGCCCGATCCATGGGTTCATGCACATTGAAAAGAAATTAATTAGAAGAAATATTTTAATATCACTATTCGCCCTTTCTCTATAATAAAAGTGTCAGAGATGAAAGAAAATTAGTAAAATGTACATGAAAATAATATATGAATTGATTAATAAAAAACAATAACAACATGATATAACAATGAATATTTTCCATGAAATTTTTACTGTAAGAATCTTAGTTTACCATTAATTTTTTTAAATATGCTGGGTATTCTGGAAAATCTATATCATTTGGACAAAATTTGCCTTTGCTACAACATTGAGTAAATTTTCCATCAGATGGTTTTTCATCGGAGAAATTTAGGGATAGGCAAAATTGACATGTAACAGTCATTCCACCACAACTGTGTCTAATAATTGCATCCTCATTTACCTCATTTTCGCTATGATGGCAGCTCCTACCAGTATTGGTAGTACTTGTCGATGACTGTTCTTCAGACATAGTCTGTTGACGCCGTTGCTTTCTTTCAGTCTCAGAGGTACACTTTGCCAATAGTTGGTCTTCAGATGCATTCTGTTGATGACGCTGGCATCTTTTGGTTTCAGAGGTAAATTGTGCCAATAGTTGTTCTTCAGACATATTCTGTCAACAATTTCGGCTTCAGAAAGTCAACAAAAACATGACATCATTACCCAGCACCCACAGCCACCATTTCCAGGCTGGGCTGAGCTGTGGGCTGCATTTTGCACCATGGCAGCGTCGGCTGAGAATTGGTGGGTTGTCACCCCAGGTGGTGGCGGGACCTGTGTCCCACTTGGGGAAAGCCAAGGTCCGTGGTGCTGTTTTTCTGTGCGTGTCACAGGAGCTCCTACATTGAGCGTCTGCCTCCTGGTGGTCAGTGAGCATCATAGCAACTGGTTGGACAGTGAGAAGGACACTTAGCATATTAGCCTTTTATATATATAGACTAGAGGCCCAGTGCACAGATTTCCCAGAATACCAGTGGGGTCCCTTGGCCTGGCCTGTGGGGATCAGGTCAAAACTGGCCTGGTGCATGGATTTGTGCAGGGCCTGTCCAGCCCTTCTCATCCAGTCATGATCAGGGCCAATCAGGGCCAGGGAGGAATCATGGCGGGGCTCCAGGGCATGTCCGTCCCATCTTGCCAATTGGCTGAACGCTAGCAGCAAGCTAACCTACCAGTTGGAGTGTCTGCCCCCTGGGGGTCATGTGCATCATAGAGACTGGTCAAATGGTTGAACGAACAGTTGGACACTTAGCATATTAGACTTTTATTATATAGGACTAGAGACCCGGTGCACGAAATTCTTCACTGGTGTGGTCGTTAGGCCTGGCCAACTATTGAAGCACGAGCGTCTGGCGTGGAAGGGCAGGTCCTAGTTGACATCTGGGTCCTGGGAAGCACCTGGGACCCTGGGCCTCCACGCACCCCCTCCACCTGAATCATGGCGCGCCCCAGTCCCCATGTGGAGATGTGGTGAGTGTGACCAGACACTGTGGGCTGGGGCACAGTGTGGGCCTCTGGGCCACTCAGTGGTCCATACGGCAGCCGGGCGGGCCGTATGCTCTCTCCTGGCTGACCTTGAAGACTGGCTCCTGTGTAAACCCATGGGGAGCCCGACTGGCCCCTGTGGTCCTGGAGGCTGTGGCCCAGCCCACCCAGGACAGGCCGCATGGTGTGGGCACCCAGCACCTGAGCGTGGGGGCTTCCCCAGCATGTGAGCCCTGGCGTCCTGGGGGAGGGTAGCAGGGGGAGTGAGAGCAAGCTCAGCAGACACCCCACATTCTCACCGCACCTCCGTCCCCATCACCCCTGCCACCAGGTTGCCGGCAAGAGGTCATAGCCCCCTGCCTGGGCACCACAGGAGGTTGGTTGCTACCACCCACCCCCAGTTCCTGTCCCAGCCTGGGGCCCAGCTGCTGGTGGCCATCTGTGGGATGATTGGTCAGGGCAGGGCCCCTCACCCAGCTCGCTCAGTGCCTGGGAACTGGGCGGCAGCCCCGCCCCCTGCCACCACTGCTGGTCACCATCTGTGGAGCAATTGGTGGGGTTATTGGGCCCTTGCTCACACCTGCTTTGGCCTGGCGCTGCCCTCTCACCTGCTCCACCATCTTACTGCAGATGGGCCTCTCGTTGGGGCCCATCAGGGTCAGCAGCGCCTCCATTGCTACCTGCTGCCAGCACCACATCCCCGACACCCACCATGGTCCACGCCGCCCCCTGGTGGTCAGTGCACATCAAACAATTTGCATATTAGGCTTTTATTATATAGGATTCACTAAGTGATAGTAGAGGTGGCTTCCATCTTTTTGCTGCTTCCAAACATCTGTTTGATAAACAAATAGGTTCACAGTTTCTTGTGAACATGTATAAGCTTTTCTTTGAGGTATATGTCCAGGAACAAAATTGTTGGGTCATAAATGCATATGCTTACATATGGTGGACCCAGAAGGACAGACACACTGTTATATACTTTTCCAGTAGAATAAGGCAGGAAGTGTGATTAGAGATGGGAGATGAAGGGAGAAGTAATAAAACAAATCAAGGACCTTCCTCAGATGAATGCTAACTTGGATTGATGAGTGTGATCAACTCAGTCCTGTGTACCTGAGGTCCTTGAAAATGAAATAAAAGTGAAATAAAAAAGAATACAGCTTAATGCATTACCAATACAAATATAATGCCTACACCAGTGCTTAGCATCCCCATCTGTGTTCCAGGGCCAGGATGTCAGCCTCCCAGGACCCTGTAAAGATGCTGTCGAAATCATGAGATGATGTCTGTGAGGCTTTTAAAACTTAAGATTTAGGCTGTATATGTACAATGTAAAATGTTATTTTGCACAGATAACTTTTGAAATAAGCTATCTGTGCAAAGTAAAATTTGTTAATCAATACACAGAGGGCCAGGATGTAAATGGTCTCTCTAAACTTGACTATTATTGATTCCCAACAAGCCTATAAAGATTTCTTATTAAGTGGACTGTTTTGACGCTTTTGACCATTTCATCCAATCCAGGCAAAGAGGGTCCACACTCAGGCCACATATTATTTAGTCACATGTATTAACAATAGGTATAGAATCAGGTGATCTGAAGTAAGCACTGCAAAAAGAAATGTAAAACTGGGGTTCAAGTGTGAGTTTCAATTTACACGCAGAAATGGATACAGCTTTCAAAAAGGAATAAAAAATTATTCAAATTCTACCTATGCCAAAAGATTGAAATAATTAAACTTTTCATTTTCAATAGCACTTTCTGTTTATTCACAGGCCCAATGTTAAATAACAAGTATGATAGGAAGTTCACTCCTTTAGCTTAGGATATAATTATAAGTTAATTAAATTAGTTCATTTTGCTCAAACCATTATAATATTAATCCATTGTTATTTTTGATAATGCATATCACTATAATTCTGTTACTACTTAGAAGCCAGAAATAAACAAAGAGCATATTTGGAAGTAAACAACACCACTGATTTAAAAAATAAATATTTTTTAAATATTACATATCCTTTATTATATATCTATAGCACAGCCTCATTTTCCAAATCTAACCCAAACTGTACCCCTTTTCTGGAGCAAGAAAAGCAACTTGTGGTATCTTCTGGGTCTTTTGGGCTTGAGGGTGTGCTGGATATTCACCAGATTGTCTTAATTCACCTGTCTCCCACCTTTGTGTCCCTCAACCCTCATGGAAGATTGAATTGTTCATAATAGAGATACTTTAATTTTAAAGTTAAAATACTGGAATTTGATGACAAAAATCACTTCTTCTGTCTCTAACATGTCTGGTGAACAAAGGGATATTTGTTTATATATTAATATATATTAAAATATGCTCCAGCAACTCTGTAGCATCTTCTTTATAAGCAAAGCATTGAGCATCGCCCACTATCTGGCCGCTGCTCCACTTTGCGTCATCTGGAGTTGATTACCACCGTCCTTGGAGGATGGTGTAAAATGTCAGTGAAATCGTGAACTAATTTAATGACATGCACATTGTTCCATCCATTTAGGCAAGTGGTTTTTTGACTAGGGAAGCATTCCACGTAGTCCTGACTACTAAATTAACTCAGACATTTTAAGGATTACTTTGCTGTTTCTCTTTAGTTCTCAGCTGTTATCCTGGGGTACCAACCCCCCAGAGTCTTCTCTGTGAAGAGAGGACCTGTGAGCACTCAGAAAAGCACAAATAAATTGTTGTTAGGCCACAGGGATTTGGAAGCTACAGCATATTCTGTGGCATTGGTGGTATTGCCCCAGTAGAACTGATGTACTTAATTATAGGCAGCAGAAGGAGCTATGAGTGAATGAGTGACCTTCCGGGGTCCCTTCCCCATGTGGATTCGGTGCTATCACAGTTCAGAGGCGATCACTGTCCATCAGCTCCGGCTCAGCCTGCAATACCTGCCAGGGGCCTGGGCTTCAGAAAGGTGCTGGCTGAATACCCAGTTTCCCTACTCCCAGGCCCAGCTAAATGAGAGAGAGGCTCATTGCCTTCGAGAGCTCTAAGTGCTTACATGCTGATGGGAGCTATTATTTCCTGGATTTGGCACAGCTGGGAAAGAAAGCTTACTCTGGAATATAGAACACCTGAGACTCAGCAGCTAATGAGGATCAGAAACAGGCCAAATCATAGAGAGACAAACACCGCACCGTTCCACTTGTAAGATGTACTTAAACTTGTCAAATTCATCAGATCAGAGTGGAATGGTGGCTGCCAAGGGTAGGGGAGGAGGAGGGGGGAGTTACCAATCCACCGCATTAAGTTTCAGTGAATCCAGAGACATAAGCTCTAGAGCTCTGGGTACAGCATTGTGCCTGGGGTCAACGATACTGGTCTGTACACACAGACATTTGTTAAGAGGGTAAATCTCATGTTAAGTGTTCTTACCATAATAAAGTAAAATTTGAAGAAAATAAAAAACTGGAGGAGTCTGATTTATGGATACTTATTTAGCAGCTTACAGGACCTGAGTATTCTTATCAATGGTAGACTAAAGTATGACTCAGGCCAGGGGAACAGAATTAGAAGAAAGACCTTTCACTTCTAAAAATAGGAATTCTCTGCCTTCAGATAACACTGGATGCCTCTTTACGCCACATTCCTAAGGCAAAATGCTTTTCTCATCTATAGAAAACTGTGGTTTAGTTTACCTGAAGCTTATTATGATTTCTTTTAAACGAGCTGCATAGATGAAGGTAGAGTGTAAAACATGAAATAATAGGATTTTACAGGAAATAATGTAAATCAAACCTTTTGCTCTTAATGACCTGTAATAAAACGCTCTTGTTACCAAGCTCTGCAGGCAAATCCAGTGCAGGTTGCCATGGTAACGCCCAGCTGCGCCTCAGTGCTGTTGCTTAATGATCAGTGTGATGTCAGGCTCTTGAGATAACCACAAGCTTCAACAGATCTTTACGGCCACAGAGACAGTCCGCTTGGGACTTCAGTTATGCCTGGGTGCGGGCTGCTGGGTCCAGGTATAATTAAAATACAGCCAGGACTGTGATTGGAAAGACTTTCAGCAGAGAATGAGGTCACCTTTGTAATCCTCCATTCACTTTCGTTTCCCCGCATGACAGCCCAAGCAGAAGTGAGCCAGAAACAGGGCAGCCACGGTGTTTTACGAAGGTGGTGCTTCTCATATCTGCGGCTGGACTCACCCCTTGTATGGGAGGGATGAGCGGCTCGCCTATGCTGGTCCACGCCAAAGAAGGACACCTGAGGACCCTCTGTCCCTTCTTCTCATGTTCCCTGCATCTACCTGCCTTCCAATGTGACTGCGTCCTAAATTCTATCATTACTTTGATTTAGGCAACAAAGTCGGGACCTTTTACCCTGAACGTAATTTCCACAATTTGTTTATTATCTGGGATGAAAAGATAGGCCCTGGGGAACTCAACCTTTCCTTCCTTCTTTTTCCTCTTTCCTGCTTCTCTTAAAAGTGCACATTAGGTAGCTGTTATTTGCCAGGCAATTACCAGGAACATAAGAATGAAAGAGGCTCAGTCCCTGTCCCCTAGGAGCCCACAGGCCATTAAATGGGGACATGGCATGTAAGCAAATGTGTAAGCTGGAGACAAGTGTACAAAGAGCACAGGTGGGTAAATCCTACCTAGGGGAAGCAGGACAGGCTTGGAGAGGAGGTGATGTGTGGATTAACTCTTGAAAGGAAATTAGGGTGCTTGGGAAGGGAGGCAGAAGGGACACCGAGTAAAGACTGAGGCATGAAATAATTTCCAGTGTTTGGGGAACTGCAACCATTTATAATGGTTGGAGCTTTGGCCATGAAAGCAGTCTAGGAAGAAATAAGACTGAGAGGTAGGTACAGAGCTAGATTCTAATGAGTTTTTACTTTATTTTGCAGGCATATAGGAGCTACGTAAGGCTCTAAAGAGGGAAGGCAGAGACTTATAATTGCCATTTAGGAAGATTGTTCTTTCAGCAAAGAAAAACATGAACTGGGGAAATCATGGGACAATTAGAGCTATTTGAATAGTGTGACTATGGAAGACATCTACTTTTATTTATTTATAATTTTTGTCTGTCTAGCACAGAGGTGGGCAAACTTTTTGACTCGAGGGCCACAATGGGTTCTTAAACTGGACCGGAGGGCCGGAACAAAAGCATGGATGGAGTGTTTGTGTGAACTAATATAAATTCAAAGTAAACATCATTACATAAAAGGGTACAGTCTTTTTTTTTTTAGTTTTATTCATTCCAAACGGGCCGGATTCGGCCCGTGGGCTGTAGTTTGCCCACGCTGGTCTAGCATCTGCGTTTTGGGAGAGAATTGCCTGGTTCTCAATCTCTGGCTCACCCACACAGGAGTGGACAGAGGAACCTAACCCAGCCCATTACAGTACCCTATCCCTGGTTCGCAGAGATCAGTTCAGGTGCGCACGTAATCCAAGCAGCACCAATCAGACTTCTCCCATGAAATATCACTCTTGGCTCCTAGGCATTTCCCCCCCTTTAAGATGAAAGGGTAGCTTTCGACTTTCAGAAGTCATCTTACCTGCTACAAGGGGAGGGCCCTCTGATCATTGAGCCTATACTTAAGAGGAAAATTCACTGAAAGATGGGGAAATAGAACTTTATTGCTATTGTTTGAGTCTCTAGCATTTAGGACCTGGGTCTAGCTGTGTCTCTGAAACCAGTGCACCAATGGACTTGCCAGTTACACACACCAATACATTTCATTTTGATTGAGCAAGCTTGAGTTAGTTGTGGGATTTTTTGTTTGTTTATTTGCTTGTTTGTTTTTGTCCCTTGCAATGTGACGTCTCCAGATTAGAAACCTAGGTAAGAATAATGAGAACCTTTGTTGATGCTGAAGAGGCTGGAGAGGCTGGTTCCAGGGAAGTTAATGAAGCTACTCAGGGCTGAGTGCAAAGTGCTAACAGAGGCACCTACAAAGTAATAGGAAAAAGCAAAGGTCAAACCCACCAGCATAGCCCTCCAACTGCTTACACCTGGGGGTTGTGAAATTTCTGCCTTGCTAGGTGAATTGGTGAAGAAGTTCTTCTATTCTGGCCACTATCTCCTTTGGAGTGAACAGACTAATAGAAAGTTTAATCTGGAGTCAATTCTGTCTTACTGGCCACGGTCCTATTCATGGCTTTAGGGACTATATTTAGTCAGTCTCCTACAGAAAATCGCTTGTCATCCTATGTAATAAAAGGGTAATATGCAAATCGACTGAACAGCAGAATGAACGGTTGCTATGATGCGCACTGACCACCAGGGAGCAGACGCTCAATGCAGGAGCTGCCTCCTGGTGGTCCGTGTGCTCCCACAGGGGGAGTGCCACTCAGCCACAGCCTGGCTGACAGCTGGGGAGTGCAGTGGCAGTGGAGCCTCTCCCGCCTCCGTGGCAGTGCTAAGGCTGTCTGACTGCATCCATGAGACATCCCCCGAGGGCTCCCAGACTGTTAAAGGGTGCAAGTCGGGCTAAGGGACCCCCACCCCCTCCACCCCCTGGGTGCATGAATGTCGTGCACCGGGTTTCTAGTATTTTAATAGGACATTTGTGTGTCCCTTTCATCTTCCCCTTTCCAGGCTAAAAGTGTCATCTCCAGGTTCCTTCCAATGTGCTTTCTGGGGCAGGTTAGGGTGGTCTTTAAAGTGACACTTAACAGTTAAATTATCTTATAAACTATTTGTTTATCTTCTGTTTTCATTAAACAGTCATATGCATGTGTGTTTTGTTCATTTATCCCATCATTTATCAGCACATTCCAGTGACTGAAAGGGAATAGGCACTTAATAAACATATGCAGGTGAAGAGTTTCTAGTTTCTAACCTATCATCATCTCAATGGAGCTCTTACAAATGTACTAATTTGTGTAAGCCTGACTATTAGGCCATGTCTAGTGGAGAATATAATGCCCTGATCTCAGTAGAACCTTAACGGAATAGGGGAGGGTGGTTGTCAATTTGTTCTAGATCAGTATATTTGTACTAGAGGCCTGGTGCATGAAATTCATGCACAGGGTGGGAGTCCCTCAGCCCAGCCTGCACCCTCTCCAATCCAGGACCCTTTGGGGGATGTCCAACTGCTGGTTTAGGCCCGATCCCTGCGGCAGTCGGACATCCCTTTTGCAACCTGGGACCACTGGCCCTAACCGCTCACTTGCCTGCCTGCCTGATCACCCCTAACTGCCCTCCCCTGCCGGCCTGATTGCCCCTAAGAGCCCTGCCCTGCTGGCCTGATCACCCCTAACCGCCTCTGCCTTGGTCCTCACCACAGTGGCTTTGTCCAGAAGGAAGGCAGGATGACTGGAAGATGTCTTGTCAACCTGGTCTAATTAGCATATTACCTTTTTATTAGTATAGATTTTGCACCCCAACACTGCACTGGCTTTTGGGGAGCTACATCACATTGTAACCTTATATTGGTCATCTCAAACCATTAAGTTTTTTTATAAAACAGTTGTGAAACTGTGTCTTACTATTCTGTAATGGCATTGCTAAATTATTATATTTTTTGATCCTTAGTTCAGAACTTCACATATATCTTTGCTAAATTTAGCCCAATAAATATTGGCCTGGTGTTTGCTCCTGATTCTTTTGTCCAATCTTTAATTCTCCCAACTTTCTATCATCAGCATAATCAATGAGCCTGAGTCTAGGCCAGCCGTGGGCAAACTATGGCCCGCGGGCCGGAT
>NW_006285041.1:306004-322990 GCF_000327345.1 Myotis davidii
GTATTTCCAGACATTCTCTTAGATCAGCCATGGGCAAACTACGGCCTGCGGGCCGGATCCTGCCCGTTTGAAATGAATAAAACTAAAAAAAAAAGACCATACCCTTTTATGTAATGATGTTTACTTTGAATTTATATTGGTTCACACAAACACTCCATCCATGCTTTTGTTCCAGCCCTCCCGTCCAGTTTAAGAACCCATTGTGGCCCTCAAGTCAAAAAGTTTGCCCACCCCTGCTCTAGAGCATACTCAGTTAAATGTTTATTGGGCAAAACTCGAAAGACATATCCCTATATTTTTAAAATTTTGTATTTAAAGTGTATAAAACACAGAGTATTTTAGCTTTCTTCCAGAAAAATCCTTCCTTTGGTATATATTTCTCCCCAGGTGTATTAATTCCAATGTATTTGGATTCAGCTGACTTTTCTCCTTTATTTTGGTGATAAGGAAGGTTTTGGGATATTTTGCTGTCATCTAGGTACACTGACTGCACTTATACTATAGAAACTATTTCAACAAAACATGAAATTAGACTGACATAACTTGATCTTAAGGAACCTCTACAGAGTCCCGGTGATGGCCAGTCCCTTTTCCATAGGTTCCAGGTCCTCCGGGCACTCTGCAGGGAAAGAATTTGCAGGCATCAGGTGCCTCAGCAAATCAGGATCTGTGCAGAGGCATTGGGGAAGCAGCTACAAAAGCCCTTGAGGGTATATTTTTAAAGCTTTTTTTGGAGTACATAACTTTTCATTGTGTTTATAAAAACATCACATATCCCATGTCTATTCAAAATATGCCTATTAATCATATAATCAGAGGTGTTCAGAATGGCATCTGTGTCCCTTCTTTTAGGGTGAGGATTATTGCTGATGGACTGTTGATCCTGAGTTAGGGCCAAAAGGAGGCTGACGGTACGATGCAGGATGTAGGGCTGGGGCTTACTGCGTGCTACCGCCCCTTCCAGGGGCTGCTGTGACTTGAGTGCATTAGTTACATCAGCACTACTTTTCTCCATGCCACGGTAATGATTTTGGAACGTTATGAAGGGCCTTCCTAAGGTCTCAGTGTCCTTAACAACAAAGAGCATATGCAATAGACCAAGCCAATAGCCCCTTTTAACATAAAACAGTGTGGTCCTTCCACCTTAAGTGCCTCCGTCCAGAATCCATTGGCATGAAGATCCACATTTCCAACATGATTTGCGGCTACCTCTTCTCTGTGGATTTTGGCAAGGAGCAGGGAACTCAGATTGGACTATACATGGGCCAACTCATACGACACTTGTAGTGTCATGTTGTTTAAGCTAATTTGAGGAGGCTGTCACTTTCCTCAGATCGGTGGCAGTTAGTATAATTGCTATCATGTCTCTATTATCACATTCCTATTCTCCAGAGCCTGTAAATTAGGAATGGATAGAAATGGAGACAGCTCACAGGAATGTTACTTTTTCTCATATAGAGATCTTACTAAAAATGTATCCAAAATTTTATGTTTTTCTTTGTAAGGCATAATAAAGTTTTTCCTTTCTCCACTGTCCCTTCCCCTTTATTCCTCCTCATTAGATATGCTCAGAAAAGCATGAGCATCTTAGGGTCAGAATATCATTATAAAGCATATTTTACTACTAAAATGAATTAAGTGGTAACCTCAGAGTTTTAAAGAGTATCTGCCTTGTCCTATATGTGAATTTATTGTTGGAAAATAATTAAACTGTAGGAGAGCTTTTCATAATGTAATATTTCACAGTCCTTCTGGGAACAGGGACTGAATTTGGCTAATTCAAAGAGTATGGTGCTTAATGATGCCAAATGCCTCAATAAGTACTATTTGAATAAATAACAAATAATAGTAATAATAATAACCTCATAAACATTGGCTGACTGTTGCATTTATGGATTCAATGAAGAAATTCTTGGTCTAATACTTAAATTCACTGCTTTTCTCTTTCTCCACCAGATGGCAGAAGAAGGGCCAGGTTATTGAGTTTGATATATTGTAAATTCTTAAGTATTAAATATGAGATGGTATCAAGGTAGGAAATACATGCTTGAATATATTGCAATGATTTTGTTTTTATTATACTGCCTACATGGAAATATCTTGAAATAGATAAAGGGTAGTGGAGAATTTAGGTGCTAGGTTGGAGGTTAAAAATTAAGCCAAGGCTTACAGACCATGGGATGTGTTAATCCCCTTCTGGTGTCCTTATGAGCAACAAGGACCGAAAAATTACTTAATGGGGGTTTTTCACCCATCCTCTCTTCACACTTGGAAATGTAAGTAAAAGGTGTGTTGATGTGAGATTTGTTTTTTATCCAATGCTGAGATGGCTCTAGGTCACATTCTCTACTACTATTTAGTGTTATTTTCGAGGACAAACCCTTATAATTCATCTTACAGAATAAAATATATGAGGAAATAAAAAAGGTTAGTCAGGGACCCAATGGCCATCAGCCAACAAAAAGAAAAGTTTGAATTCTTCCAGCCAGTAAATGTTTAACAGCTTGGCACTGTCTCCTGTTGTCCGGGTTTATTTACCAAGTTCTTAAACAAACTGGAAACATATTTCATTATTCTTGTTTAAATGGATTTAAAGGGGAGATTTGAAAAAGACAGTGTGAGGCATGTCTCATCCATATAAAAAAAACCTTTTCTCATGATTTACATAGTCTGTCTTTTGAGATAAATGGACATTAAATTACAGTTTAGGAGTGAGTTGAAAGATTGTTTTGAAAATATTCTTAGGTAGTAACCTACTGATTAGTAATGGAAAATTAATTTTAAGATAGTGGGTCTAAGACTTTTTTGATCCATATTGGGGAAGAATATTTTAGGACACACATATATTTATGATATTTTGTTGCACAGCCACTCTGTTTTCTGAGGCTTTGGCTTTCACCTTTTCTAGTCACCATGACAACAAGGACACAAATACAACATCCATATCTTGATCTCTGAGGAAAACTTTCCAACTGTATACATAGCATGTACGTTTGACCTAGTATTGTGAAAAGAATTTAATGTAGTCTTAAACATAGTAAAATTGTCTGAATGAGTCATAAACTGGAATTAGTGTATATGGTTAGGAAAATGTAAGCTTATAAGTGAATCAAGGGAAAACAGTGTTGGATTCCCCTTCTCTCTAGAAACTCCATCTTATCTTTACACATCTTCCTTCCTGATGTAAAAATGTCATGGAAAACTTGAAGAAAATCATTCTAAGACTTTATTTTCCCTCTTTTTAAAATCCAAGCCTAAAATAAATGATTTATTTTTAAGCGAATCATGAACCTGTAATCTAAGACATTATAAGCGAAAACACTTCAGCTCTTCCAATGACTGGCTGTAAATTGCTTCCCTAAAAACCCTTCTAAAGGTTCACTCTGCATCTTGAAAGAAGAAAACAGACCTAAAAGCTCTGACTATTGGCGAGGGTTCTCTTCACATAGAACCCGTGAAAGCTGGGATTGGAGCGCAGATCCTACAGTGAAGTAAATTCACTCCTGAACTTTGAATAACATCTGGAGAGGAACCAGAGGGGTTCCTGCTCTGGTTGCGATGAGAGTAACGCCAGTCCTGAGATGCACAGTCCTGAGTTTTCATGGGCAGAGCCACAGAAGAGAAGCAGGGAAGTGTGAATGCCAGAGACACAAAGAGAAGGCCCTGCAGGGAGCCTCACACAGATGCTTAATAAATTCCCTTTGATTTGACTGAATGATCAAAGTGTGGTGTTAGTTTTAGCACCATTGCCTATGAATGCTTTCAGCAATCCAAATCTCAGTTTATTTTTTTGGAGGGGAGTTGAATTGTTTAATTGTCAGAAGTGATGCTGTGCTCTTGGGCTCAATGTGAATGCACAGCGACAGTTCTTGCTTGAGCCACATTCCTCAGTCAAAGCCTGTATTGAGCACTTGCCCTGTGAAGAGTAGTCTTGGGTTATTTTTCAGACGCTATGGGAGTTGCTGCAACTCAGCTCTTCAATTTTATGATGTCTAAAATGAGGAGAAAAATAAATTAATAATAGGAAATAATGTTTCTGTACAAACCCTACCTCATGATATTGCACAATGCTAAAGAAAAACATTTTTAAGAATTTTTATTGATATTTAGAGAGAGAGAAAAGGAGAGGGAGAGAGAGAGAGAAACATTGGTGTGTGAGCAAGCCATCAGTTGGCTGCCTCCTGCACGCCCCCTGTCAGGGATCAAGCTTGCAATTGGGGCATGTGCCCTGACCTGGAATCAAACCACCAACATTTCAGTGCACAGGACGACACCCAAGCAATTGAGCCACACAGTCCAGGGCAAAGAAAACATTTTAAAACAGCCATAATAAATAAATAAACAAACAAACAAATAAATAAATAAAACAGCCATAAAAAAATATAAGACCCTTTTCTTTAGAAAATTCTGCTAGCATCCATTAAGGAGGCAGCACAGCTGAGTGGAGAGAATGTTGTTCTGTGAAGCCAGAGAAGCAAAGTCAAGCTCCCTTAGGTGGGGACCAGCTATGAGACATGACAGTCTGTTGGCCTCTCTGGCATTCAGTTTTCTCACTGGCAAAATTAATATGCTGATCTAAAAGATCTCCTAATGCTTTATCATTCTAGAGAATTAAAAAAATTGAAAGCAAGATTCCCTGGGAAGGTCAGTTTCACGTCTGATTTCATCAGGTAACCCTCTAGACATCTTGAAAAAGAAGACAGGCATTTATATTGAAATTTTCCAGTTGGGTTTGGAAAATCAGAATAAAAGCCAATATATTTTACATGCCCAGAAATATGACCCAGTGGTGGGAAGGGGAGGAAAGCACTTGTTATATGGAAAATGTCCAACCTACCTTGCCTTTGCCCCTTACCTACCCGGGCTACACACACACACACACACACACACACACACACACACACGCACACACACACACACACACCTGTACAGGTGAAACCATTTGGGATGACCAGCAACCAAATGGTCATGTGCATCAAGAGCAAGGGAGTAGGGTAGAGGAGAAAAAGCAAACAGCTTTTCTGAGCCCAAGGTAACTAGAATTTCTTTGGTATTAAATGGAGAAAAATAGGCATTACCATTGGTTATTTGAGTTCAATTTTTAAGATTTTCATCACTCCAGAGACTTATGATGAACAAAAAGAGTGTATGTTACATATGTTACATATACATATTGTATCCTACATAAGAATCCCAGGGAAGCTCTCATCTTCTCACAAGAGAGCTCCTTTCTGTTTGCACATCTTACTCTTTGTCTTTTACCACCAGGCACAGACACGATGAAGTAAAGACTGAGAGTGGAGATGTGCAGAACTCTGTTCTAGATGTTCCTCTTGGTGTGAGCACCCCCTCATGCTGCCCTCTGCCCTGGTGCTCTCATCGTTACAAAAAGGAGGAACAGACCTTTAGAGTTCTACAATTTGGGGGAAATTGTAGATGCCCCACTTTCTATATTTGCTGCGTTTCCATGACAGATCGTTCTTTCGGTGAGAAAGGAACATTTCTAAAAGATCACAATTTAATCACTTTGAAGGATCAAAAAAAGATAGTGGCTCTGGGAAAGTATTAAAATGGAATAATGCTGAATGTATCAAAAATTATTTGTAACATTTCTGGAATTCCCCAAGTACTTCAAATTGGATAAATTTAAAGTCCAGTCTTCTCCTTATGTGTTTTTTCTATTGGCACAGAATACAAAGGGCAAATATCTTTTGAATTATTTGGTGACACAATAAAATCTGGATTCATTGATGGAGGTTATTGGTGAGTGAGACATTTCATGCTGAAGAGGTGATCACTATTTTGGCACAGAACAGAAAATCTCTATCTATCTATCTATCTATCTATCTATCTATCTAAATCCTCATTCAGGAAAAATTTCTCTGTGCCTTCCCTATGTTATTTTCCAGTTACTCACACAGGATTTTAGTATCATCAATCTATTTGCCAATTCTTTCTATAATTTCAACATCAGTTTTGGTGCTCCTCCTAGAAACTGTTGTAAAATGATATGTGATGGCTATTAATTCACATCCCAGAGGGATATTGCTCCTTGGCCTAGACCGACAGACAAGATTGGATATCTAGCTGAGAATACACAGGTGGCTGTCACCACACACACCACATTAACAGCAACAACAAAAGTAAACTCACTCTCCTGAGTCCTCATCTTGTGTTTCTCTTTTTGATCCTCCACCAATACAGTTAGAGATAATGTGTAAGAATTGGATAAAATAAGAATAGGATATAATCTCACTCTTGGCCATATCTTTATATAAGGCAACCCATGAGCAATTACTGACAACTGTGAATGAGTTTATGATGGTCTCTGGGCCCTAACAAAAAGAGACAGATAACTTGTTATGAACCACTATATCCCTGAAAAGGGAATAGAGAATGTTAGCAGAAAAAAAAATGTGTAGAAGAGAGCATGAAGAGAAGGAAAGAGAGAGGAGAGATGGAAGAAAAACTTCACAGTATTATGTGGAGTCTAATGAGACAGGATTCAAATCCTGGCTCCTTCATTTAATGCTTGTTTTGTATGCTCGGCTACAATAAAACAAAATCAGAATCAATAATACAGATACATTTGGAAAATCCTCAAATATCTAGAAATTAAACAGTACACTTCTAAGTAACCTGTAGCTCAAAAATAAACCACAAGAGAAATGAGAAAATATTGCAAACTAATTAAAAAGTGAGAACGCACTGTTACCATAGGTAGTTAGCTAATTATTAAAAAGGAAGGGAGCAAAGAGAATCAGACATTAAGCCTAATAAACTAAGGAGCTGAATCAGACATTAAGCCTGATTTACTAGAAAGCTATAACATTCATAGCCTCCCCAGGGTACTGCCTCATCCTTTGCCCTCGGGACTTAATCCCTGAGCAATCCCAGGAAGAATATCCTCAGGGAACAATCTTCCCAGTACCAGGATTATCGAGGAAAGAAGCGGGGAATTCCTCTGCTGGACACAAGTCCAGTAGAATCCAACATGGCCCAGGGATAGGCCCTTCCACTATGAGGCACGCTCAGTAGGAGCTAACATAGTGACCATTAAGGGAAAGAATCTAGGTTGGGGAAAAGAATCAGATTGTATAAGGGACACATAACCCTAGAAAATGTAGGAAATGGATTGGTTAGGGGGAGGGTCCAGCACAAGCCCATGAAGGATTAGGAAAGAGATTGGTTAGTTTAAAAGCCAATTGCTCTTTCCTAAGCCCGAAGCAGTATAATCAAAGCTTAACCCTCTCAGTAGCACATGCTTGCCCTGGTATTTGCGTGTTCTCAGCCTTGTGGGACTGCCAGCCACAGCAGACCCAAGCCCAGCTCCCAGTGGGGCTCCCATAACAGTCATGAGGGCCCAAGCATAGGCAACGCAGGGCCAGCAGGAGCCCAGCAGGGAACAGAGACTAGGCTAGCTGGACAGACTAGGCTAACATAGACTGAGTTGGACTAAGCTTTGGCATGAACTGAACTTAGCTACACTCTGCCAATATCAGGCCAATGGCACAGAATTTCTGGACCCTGGTTTTTCTTCTGGGCTTGGTGAAGACAAGGCTGGACTTCTTCCATAGTAGTATGGAGCTGAGCCATCTGATCATGGATGAAACACGGGGCACCTGGGAGCAGTTACTTATTTCTGTCCTAATAAATCTTATAAGTACACTTCACCCTCCCAAGTGTGGATCCCTGAAAATGCTTTTTTTTTTCAACTTCATGGAAGCACCCCATAGACATTGGCAATAAAACCATATGAAAATGTATGGGACACAGCTAAAACAGTGCTGAGAGCAGCGGTTCTCAACCTGTGAGTTGCAACCCCTTTGGGGGTCAAATGACCCTTTCACAGGGGTCGCCTAAGACCATCGGAAAACACATATATAATTATATATTGTTTTTGTGATTAATCACTATGCTTTAATTATGTTCAATTTGTAACAATGAAATTGGGGGTCACCACAACATGAGGAACTGTATTAAAGGGTGGCAGCATTAGGAAGGTTGAGCTCCACTGGCTTAGAGGGAAACCTACAGCTATAAATGGTTATGTTAAAAGAGAAGAAAGATCTAAAATCAATAACCTAAGTTTCTGTCATAAGAAGCTAAGAAAAGAAGAGCAAATCAAACCCAAAGGGAATAGAGAGAAAGAATAATAAAGACCTAAATGGAAATCAGTAAAATAGAAAACAGAAAAAAAAAAACTATAGAATTTTAATTACACTAAAATTTGGTTATTTGAAATCATTAGCAAAATCAATAAATCTTTACCTAGCCTGACCAAGGAAGGATGGGAGTAGACAGAAATTAGCAAAATCAAGATTGAAAGAGACACATTAACACAGATCATGAAGAAATTAAAATATTTATAAAGGAATGTTATGAACAACTTTATGCTAATAAATTAAACAATTTAAGTAAAATTAACTGACAAATTCCTAGAAAGACACAAGTTACTATAACTAACATAAAGAAATATTAAATCTGAATATATCTATAGCAAGTAAAGAAACTGAGTTACTACATAAAACTCTTTCCACATAGTAAATCCAGCACCCATTCATGTTAATAACTTCAAACACACCAGGAAGAAAAGAGAACTTAATTAATTTAAAAAAGGGTATCTATTTAAACTAACCCACAATTGATGTCATCCTTAGAGGTGAAGGACTATATTTTTTCTCCCTTAGATTGGGGAATTCATTGTATTAGAAGTTTCAGCCAGTGAAGTAAGGCAAGAAAAAATAACAGAAGGCATATAAATTAGAAAAGAAGAGCTGAATGTTTCATTTGCGTACGAAATGATCTTATATGTAGAAAATCCTAAGGAGTCTCAGCAAAAAGACTAATAGAACCAATAATGGATTTTAGCACAGTCACTGAATACTAGATACCACCAAGAAAATGAAAAAAAAAAAACAGACTGGGAGAAAATATTTGCAAAGGACTATCTGATTTGAGAAAGAGAGAGAGAGAGAGAGAGAGAGAACATTGACTTGTTCCACTTATTTATGCATTAATTGATGCATTCTTGTATGTGCTCTGAGCAGAGATCAAACCTGCAACCTTGGTGTATCAGGACAACACACTACCCAACTGAGCTACTTGGCCGGGGTTAGAGAGCTTTTATATAGAATACATTTTACAACTCATTAACAAGAAGACAGACAACTGCCTTGAAAAAATGCGCAAATGATTTGAATATACATTTCTCCAAAGAAGAGATACAAATGGCTAATAAACACATGAAAGTAGGTTCTATGTACATCAGCCATCGGGGAATGCAAATTAAAATCACAGACACCACTACATACCTAGTAGAGTGGCTAAACTAAAAAAAGACTGAATATTCCAAGCCCTAGCCTGGTAGCTCAGTTGGTTAGAGCACCAAGGCTGCAGGTTCAATCTCCAGTCAGGGTACATACAGGAATCAGCCAATGAAGGCATACATAGTGGAACACAAAAATCAATGTTTCTCTCTTTCTCTCTTCCTTTCTCTCAAAAACCAATAAGTTACTTTAAAAAGAAACAACCACTGGATATTTCATGTGTTGGTGAGGATGTGGAGAAAGCAGAACCTTCATACACTGCTGGTAGGAATAAAATAGTATGATCACTTTGGGAAACAGTTTGATAGTTTCTTAAAATATTAAATAGAAACCTACCAAATAGTCCAGTAATTCTGCTCCTAGCTATCTACTCAAGAGAAATGAGAACATATTTCCATATAAAAGCCTGGTCATAGTAGCATTACTAATAATACCAACAACAAAAAATTGCAACAACCATCAACTGATGAATGATTTTTTACTACATAAAAATGCAGTAAATCCTTACAATGGAATGTTACACAGCAATAAAAAGAAATAGGTTACTGATATATGCAACAACATGGATGAACCTCAAACATGTAATTCTAAATGAAAGAATCCAGACACACCAGACTATGATAATTACACTTATAAATAACTTATAAAAAATGTAAAACTGACAGGGAGTAGGGAGAGAGCAGGGATTGACTGCAAGTAATGTAAGGAAATTTTTTCAGTTGATGGAAATATACTAAAACTGAATTGTTTCTGAATGTTTTGGGCATCTTTTTTCATAATCACCAGAAACAGGAAGCAACCAAGATGTTTTTAAATAGGTAAATAAACAATGGTACATCCATACAATGGAATACTATACAGCCATAATAGCAAATGTGTGTATCAAGTCATAATTAACTATCTTAAATGCTGTCAGCTATGTAAAAGGAGCCAGTCTGAAAGTTATATTGTATAATTTTAACTGCATAACATTCTGGAAAAGGCAAGAGTTAATAAAATTATCAATGGCTGCCACGGATTCAGGGGTGTGGTGGAGGGAGTATTGAATACACGGAATACAAGGGATATTTTAGGATGGTGAAACTATTCCGTATAATTCTGTAGTTGTGGATAGATAACACTGTGCATCTGTCCAAACCCATCTAATTTTACAGCACAAAGGGTGCAACTTAGCTTCTGAAAATATTTAAGAAATCACTTAGGAAGTCAAGGGATACAAGGGGGGAAGTCAAGGGATACCAGAGACTCTGACCAGACTCTGGCTGCATTGCAATGTATGAAACAACCTCACTAAGGGAGGTAAGGGAAAAGGTGCTGACCTAAGTAATTTAGGGAATGAGTGAATGAGTGGAGTTTGTAAGACTTAAAGGCAAACGAGACTATGCATAAGAAACTGTACATAACTTGGTAAAGTTGTTTCTCATGGGGATATTGTTTAATAATTCTGGAACTACTGTGCACATATATTAAAACTGAACAATCAAGTAAATAAATGCCAGATGGTGAGAAACAGGTTTCTCACTCTTAGACTGAAAGTGCACAGATAAGGAAGGGACCACAATGATTCATGCAATAATGAATTAGGGTTAGAGACATCAGTATGAATTCATGTCTCTAGATACAGATGGTTATATATTAAAATATTTTTCGATATGTGTAAATACATGGGGTAATGTATATACATATATTTCCTGGTTCTGTCAGCTTAGAGGTTCCATAAGCACCAGCACCTCAGTAGCACCGAGCACACCTAGTATCCAGATCATAGTTTCTAACACCACTCACCAGTAAAAGGAGCCAAGACTCCTTGGAGAAATAGCTGACATTAGGACACTGGCAGGAAATATACAAGAGGAGTCTGAAGTATTTTTAGTGCTAGAAATTATCCAAAAACCAAACCAAAACAAACAACAACAAATCCCATAATGAGGGAGGTATTACAAAGAGATATAGGAGCCAAGTAAAGAGCTCCCAATGTCCAAAACTGGAACAATTGGAGCAAAAAAATCAAGTAAAAATACAGGGTAAGGAAAAAATAGGTTCACCATGTTCATATGGAAAATAATACAATGACTAATAAATAATAATACAATAAACTCTATTTCACAGACTCATAACTGTAAACCTTCTTTTGCCCCACCCTGTCATATTGGATTATAATCCAAAGTATAAAATACATGTCCATGCGTCCATACTGATATAAATAATTGGTCAAATAAATAAATGGGGTGGGAGGGAAGTATCTCCCATGCAAAAGAATTCCAAATAATTTATGTAGATACTTCACCCTCAAGGAGATAAGACTTAACCCTTCTCCCCTTAGTTTGGCTGTGTAGCCGGCACTTAGTGCCTTCCTTCAGAAGAGTGTATAGTACAAAAAGGGAGAATGAAAAATAGCTCTCCAGTGGGCAATCTGGCAAACTCCACCTCAGCCAGCTGAGCAAGGTCAGCATCAGCAGTGACAAGTGATGTTGATAGTATGCACCCTTCACATGATGTGATGAAAATGGCACTTTACCTTTGTGGTTTCCCACCCCAAACCCATAACCCTAGTATAATCATGACAAAAAAAATAAAAATAAATTCAATTAAGTGACATTTCACAAAATACCTGGCCAGTACTCCCCAAGGCTGTCGAGGTCATTAAAAACAAGGAGGATCTGTAAAACTGTCGCAAGTAAGAGGAGCCTAAGGAGACATGAAGGCTAAAGGTAATGTGGATTCCTGGGTGGATCCTGGAACAGAAACAACAAAAATAAAAACATTAGGTAAAAGCTAAAACAAACAAACAAACAAACAAAAAACCAACTAAAATATTATGGACTTTAGTTAATAATAATGTTTCAATATTGCCTCACAAATTAATAACAAATAGACCATACTAATAACAGAAGTTTATAGCAGAGGAAACTGCGTGTGGGGTATATGGAAACTCTGAACTATCTTCACAAGTTTTCTGTAAATGTAAAACTGTTCTAAAAACTGAAGTTTATTTTTTGAAAGAAATTAGCTCTCTTTTTTTGTAACTTTACAAGACAGATCAGGGGAGATCTACACAGGAAAGCCTGGGATAAAAATGAGCTGATATCTCAGATGCCTGAGTCATTTGGCTCTATGTTGGCTTTGTGCTAAAGTGGCAGCCACAGAAGGTTTAGAGTTGGTATTATTATTATTACATATTTGTAGAAATTTCCATTATTAGCAGCTGAGAAAACAGGACATGAATTATTGAACAGATCTGAACAGGAAAATACAAATTCCTTCAACATTGTTTTCTGTATGCAGCTGACATCTCCTATGGAATAAATGGCTCAATTTTTCTTTTAAGAGCCCACAAGACATTTCTTTTAGGAAAATCTAGATTTAATAACTATAGAATAATTTTCTGTGCTCAAAACCCTCCTAACTCACGTGATGCCTAAAAGGACTCTGTGAAACAGGTTTTATTGTTATTTAGAGGAAGAAATTAGTTCAGAAAGGGTAGGTAATTTGTTCCAAATACATGTCTAAAAAGCAGTAGAATTAAAACTTAAATTTAGGTCTTGCAAATTAAAATCGAATATCCTTTCTACAACTAAATGCGTTTTGAGAAAGCCTTTGACCTGTTCTTTGTCACATGTTAGCAGATCCCTGGCATCTAGAACAAGATGTCAGCTATTGAATTAAAGCACCACGGTTGTCTTTGGCCTTCTCAATGGGCACTGGTACAAGTAAACCACCGAATTCTTCTGAGCATCACTAGGTCTCAATTCTAAGCTTTCATTTTCTCCTTTCAATTTGTTCTTCAACTGTGTTTACCACCTGTTTCTTGCATGAGTCTAGACAGATTTTTATTTCCCTGACTCCTACTCAGCAGAACAGATACTCTATACCTCACTTGATTCTGCTTCTATACTATATAATTCCGTTTTTAAAAAAATCTTATTTTATTGTATTTATTCTGGTGATAAAATTTAAGTTCTACTTTCTTGGCATGTTTCAATCATATACAGTGTTATCAACTATAGTCGCCATGCTCTACATTAGATCCTCAGGCCTTATTCATCTTCTAGCTGAAAATGCAGTGTTAACCTCCTCACTCACCTGCCTGACACCGAGACCTTGGTCCCTGTACCTGTTTTGCATTGTCGTGGCCAAAACTGATGCCTGACAAAGAGATTATACTGTTAGAGATAACCCAAATGCTATTTTGAATAGACTCTTTGTCCTATTTTTAAAGGACAACTGAAAATAAAATACTTGAGAATTCACAGAGTTATGAATATCTAATTCCACCTCATCTTTCTTCTCAGGGAGATAAGTCTTAGATGTGTCACTTCTATCGAAGGAGATGAGAAATTGGGTCATTATTTGCAATCTCACAGTAATATTTCACTGACCTCTAAAAATACCTTTTATTAAAATAGTATAGAAATTAATTCTTTAGCTAAATCAGTCTTTAATAGAAGAGAAGAATATCATGCATTAGATGAACAAGGTTTTCTCTAGGATCAACTGTAGGTTTAAGAATCTAACCTGCTCAGGTACCATGGGGCACAAAAAGATGGATTTAATTCTTGCCTGTCTTGGAAGTTTTTTGAAAAGATTCACATGTCACACAGTGGTATGGAGAGCCTGGGGAAATGGAACTGATGACTTCTGAAGTCAGTCTTTCAAATCTTTATATAAAATAAGATTTCATATTGAGCCACTCAGTGCTTTAAAACTCACCTCATTTGTGTGGCAGGAGTGCTGACTGTTTTCCTGATTCAGTGCTTTGTCAATTCTTTTGCTAATCACTCTGCATTTGGGTCTATATACTCCTAAGGAGGTTGAGAGTCTTGTACTTCTAAAGGTTACAGAGCCAGTGGCTTTGTCTCTATGTGCCATCCACGGATGGCAATGTTCTGTTGCCTCCCTGGTAGGCTGGGGACGAGCGTGCTGGGAGGGACAAGGACTTAGAATGGGGAGCAGGAAGATGGGTTCAGCTACAGGTGCTGAGAAGAAGTATAGCCTCTCAGACTCAGAGGGTTGGGAATAAGCCGCAGATACAGGAAAGGGGCTGTGGAAGTAGGAAGAATGTGCTGTGAAGTTGGTGCTCAAAGCAAAATGGATGGGAAAATATGAGAAACAGGCAGAGAAAGGCAGTGAAGACTGAGGTATGAAGTGATACTCAGAGGTGCAGGCACACAGAATATATAAACATTTTGTGAGCAAATATCAGGCTTCACCTCCGAGGTCAAAGTTCAAAAATAGGACTGTAGTCCCTGTGGCTAGGGAGCAAGGAGTTGACAGGCAAGGCCAGACTCCATACAAGAGGCAATAGCCAGCAAGCTGAGCAGAGGCCACAGGGCTGTGGGCAGGGGTAATGCCAAGTTAGTGTTTCATGGCTACAGTTTCAGTTTGAGACGATGAGAAATTTCTGGAGGTGGATAATAGTGATGGTTGCAAAACAATGTCAATGAATTTACAATGCAAACATACTATGCATGTTAAAATGGTAAAGTTTATGTTATGTATATTTTGCCACACTAAAATGTTTTTTTAAAGAAGAAAAACATTTTGAAAAGAGGGAATAGTAGCATCAGGTTTCCAGTGCAGAAACTCAGACACTATGGATGGAGGAGAAGCAGGATTCTCAGAGCAGGCACAGGAGGTCGAGACTAGCTCTTAGGCATAAGATAGAAGGGCCTGCATACCAGGTCCGAGCTGGGCTGGAGGCACACGTGCCTTTGAATCAGAGAGTGGGATGCTGGGAAATGTCTGAACCTGCTACGGGCCCAAGTAGCCTCAGCTCTGGAGGGAGAGGAAGCCTGAAGAAGCTGGATACGGGACAAGACTAATCCGTGCTGGTTTGCTGGGATCTCATTTTCCTCACCCGGGACTCATGTTGCATAAGACAATAAGAAACACTGGCCCTGAGGAGAGCCAGCCCTACTGAAGGAAATAATTTGACAGCGAACAGACTGGAAACAAAATATAGAGTTCTTAATAAACTCGCTAACTGGTAGAGGACTTTTCCTTTTAAAAAACTCTGTGCCTTTTCACTAATGAATTCATGTCCCCATAGAGTCATAAAGGATGAGAATTCGGCCCAAATGTACACTTACATTGGATCGCTTGGTAAGTATGCTTTAAAAAGTAAAATGCAGCCACCTGTGACCTATTAAGACTGCTAATATACTCATTGACATAAATACCTGAAGGGTTTCTACAACAGCTGGAACATGGCTCAATGATCTTTTGTGTCTGCTTTTTAATGTACTTCTAAAGGGACTTCATAAAATGGTAACCACTGCCCCCTGTGCGACTGAGGCTTTAACTCCTGGAGTCCTCATCTTCCACCACTATTGATGCAAGTGATTATTAACACTTCCTGTGATAAAGTCCTGGAGCTAGAAATCAAATCCCCAATAAATAACCAATTGAGAGACGAGGCTTAAAAGACGTAGGTAACTAAAAAACTCACTTCCCTAGCCACAACTCTCACAAAATGGCATTTTTCTAGCTCTAGCCTCATACACTCTCAAATTCTTCCCATAAGTGTCCTACCAGGTCCAAAGTCTTCCCACATGGAACCACCTAAGGGTTCAAACAACTAACTGGGGCCCAGTGGGAACCCAGTGTGGACAGCCTTCCACGGTGCGGCTTCTGCCTCTGCTCTGCCTGAGGCAAGAACGTGGCTTTCACTGCCCACCAGAGAGGCCAACCCAACCGTGGCAGATGTCCACACTGAGGCTGATGGTGACCAGGGCCCCTGCTGCTTCTTGTGACAGAGCCTTCCACTCCATCCCCACCCACTGTCTCTGAGCTTTATGCAATCCTTTGTTTTCTCAGTCAGCAAATGTTTATTGAACATCTATTATTTGCTGAGCACTAAAACAGGCTCACAGTGTAGTTATGTACGAAAGAAGCAACATGGAACTTATATTCCAGTACACAGATTGACAGTAAAGGAGTGAACAAGTTAATACATGGGCAACTATCAACATGAAGTATTAAGAATGAAAAAGTGTTGTGATAAAGAACAAGAGTTGATGGAGTTGTGAGGAGGTGGCTTCATTCGGGAAATGACATTTAAATTGAGACCCAAAGGGTGAGAAGGAAACAAACCATGAAGAAATTGGGTGAAGAGTTTTCCAGGCAACGGGAATAGCAGAGGCCATAAGGAAAAAAAGCATGGCACATTTGACAACCTCCAGTAAACTTGAATTGAGTGTGGCTAGAGCTGAGTGAGAGAGGCAGAATGTCAGGGGGTAGGACTGGAGCAGTAAGAAGTGGCCAAGCTATACTTGGATTTGTGGGCTGTACCACGGTAGCCATTAAAGAGCAAAGCAATGGCATACTTTTCTTTACATCTTACAAAGATCATCTTCACTGCTACACTGGGAATTAGCAGTCAGTTAGCAGTCTCATTAGCAATTAGAGGGGAGCAAGAGAGCTAGTAGGAGCAGCAGTCAGGAAGCAAGTTGTAGTCTTCTAAGGGAGCGATAACAGTGGCTTGGAGAAGGATGGAGACACTGGTGATAATTATAAGTAAAGGGAAGATGTATTTTAGCATAAGAAGGATTTGCTGATAGGTTCAATGTGGAGGTGAAGAAGAAAAGAAGAAGAAGAAGAAGAAGAAGAAGAAGAAGAAGAAGAAGAAGAAGAAGGCGGAGGAGAAGCTCTCCCACTG
>NW_006285041.1:323044-333344 GCF_000327345.1 Myotis davidii
TGGAGACTTCAGCATATCTTTTTGGGGGACAAATTCAACCCACCACAGGTGGCTACAGCCAAGGGCACCCCAACTCTTCCTCAGAGCCCCTGAATGCATCCGGGAGCATTTTATCATTCACCTGCCAAACCCTGAGGAGAGCTAGGAAGCCAGGCTAGAGGGGAGGAGGAGGAGGAGGAGGAGGAGGAGAAGGAGGATGATTTCGATCAACTACCAAGGTTCTGCCTTGAGTAACTGGATAAATGTCTATGCATTTACTAAGATGAGGAAGTTGAAGAACAGATTTCAAAGGGAAATCAAAAATTTGCAAACATATCCAATTTGATGTGCTTATGAATCACTGAAGTGGAACACTGGGTAGGCATTTGCATATACCCACTTATTTGTGTAACAAATATTTCTAAGTGTCTATTGTGCATAGTAACGGAGTCAGATTTCAGGGGGTAAACTGTAAACAAAACAGAGACGGTCTTGACTTTATGAAATTTACAAGCAAATAGGACAGACATTGGACAAGTAACTAAGCATGATGTAGAGACTGATGTAGAAACCAGGAGGCTTTGGGAAGAAAAGCAAGGGGGATGACAGCCTGGGCGGCAAGGCTTCCTAAGGAAGTGATAGTTAAACTCAGCCTGAACTGTAAATGAAATTCGCTCTGTAACGCTGGGAGCGCTTCAGGCAGCACATGTGCAGAGCATGTGCAGAGGCCTGGAGGCAAGAGAGATTAGGTCTTTCCAGGAATGAGTCTTATAGTACTAATTCTTTCCCCAGAGAGTCTCAGTCCAAATGGAAACGGCCTGTAGTGGGCTGGGTTCTCCAGACATAGGGTCAACAGCTGACACTTAAGCCAGGACTCCTACTACACTATGTTTAAAGATCTAAATTCATTCTCTCAATTAACAATTTCTTGAGCACCTAACTATGGGTTGCAGAGCTTTAGATGAACTCCTTGCTTTTAAGAGAGAACGTGTCACTTACTAGCGGAGTAAACGTGTTAAATTAAAATGATGTATAAAGAATTATGGGAGATTAAACAAAGAGTCACTGACTCATCCTAGAAACATAGAGAAGACTTCACAGAGAAAGAGGAAGAAGAGAGAAACGGTAACACTCACGTCAGCCCATGAGCACATGGAAAACATATGTGAAAAAATAAAAGAATTATGTGAATGGGAAAAGGCAAGCAATTCTGGGAAACCATTCTTATGAATTTGGTTTATACAATGAACATAAATAATTTACTTTCTTGAATACATTATCTTCTTCCTTAGAATTAAGAAGACTTCTCTGCATTTAGCAAGAGCTGTGATTTTGTAACAAATTTTTAATTTTCTATTGTGCATAGGAACTGAGTCAGATTTCTCCAAGGAGATAACCTAGTATTGAAAGCGATGTAAATGATCCAATGCCAGTGGTCATACGAGTAAAGGAGAAAGGGACTCCCAGGAGCCAAGCTGAAGACCACAAAGCTTTACTCCCTGCTGCCACATTTTGGCTGCCTTCACAGGTGGTCCAGGAATAAATAGAATAGAGCAGTGATGGAGAACCTTTTGAGCTCGGCGTGTCAGCATTTTGAAAAACCCTAACTTAACTCTGGTGCCGTGTCACATATAGAAATTTTTTGATCTTTGCAACCATAGTAAAAGAAAGACTTATATTTTTGATATTTATTTTATATATTTAAATGCCATTTAACAAAGAAAAATAAACCAAAAAAATAAGTTCACGTGTCACCTCTGACACGTGTGTCATAGGTTCGCCATCACTGGAATAGAGACTGGCTCCTTATTAGGAAAGACAAGTCATTCACGTAGCAGTCCCTCTGCCCCACCCCCACAGAAAGATACTCTGCCCTTTGGTAGCTCTCCCTGCTCCCTTCCCCAACCCCCAAGAGCAATATTAGAGCACCTGCCACTTGGCAAGTTTTAGGCACTATCTTCCCCCAGGACTGATGGGGGGAAAATCGATTTGCTTGTGGCTGTTTCTTAATTAAGGTGACATTGCATAAAAACAGATTTAGAAATCTAAATAACTCAACCCTGTTAGAAAATGAAGCCAAGAGGGGGAGGAATGCGAGAGTGTGGAGAATCCTAAAGACAGAAAATGAATCTATATGAGAAACTATTTCCCAGTGAGCCCACATATTAATCAGGACTTTCAGACACAGCCTCTGAGACCTCAGCTGGGGAATAATTAGGAACCCAGCAATTTTTATGAAAGGAGTACAAGATGAAACATTGTTAGGTAGGTTTCTAACCACCTCCCCTCCGCTTTTTTTTTTTAACCCAAGAAATGTGTTACAGTTCCTTAAATAGCTTTGAAAAGTAAGAAATTAAACATGAAGGTAATGTGTCAGGAGCAGCAGAAAACTCCAGTGTGGGCTTTCTCATGTCTGTCCTGGGGAGAGTCCAGTTATTGAGTTACATAAAATCAGAATACTTCAGTGATTGCCAAGGGCTGGGGTGCATAGGTGGAACATAGGAAATTATTAGGGCAGGGAAGCTATTCTATATGCTACTGTAATGGTAGATACATGGCATTACCCATTTGTCAAACCTGTAGAGCCGTACAACACAGAGTGAACCCTGATGTGAACTATAGATACTTGTTAATCTACATATATAAAGCCTAAGCGACCATTATGACCGATCAACCAGAACGGCCAGTTGACCAGTCACTATGATGTGCACTGACCACCAGGGGGCAGATGCTCAATGCAGGAGCTGCCCCGTGGTGGTCAGTGTGCTTCCACTGCCAACCTCCCCCTGCCCCTGCCCCCCTGAAGGCAGGCACCCTTTTCATAGGCCCAGATTGGGGGCTGGCCAACCAACCTCCTGGGGTCCCTCCCCCTGGCTGGCTGGCCCCCCAATAGGCCTCAATTGCCGGCCAGGCCGAGGGACCCCACCTGTGCACAAATTTGTGCATTGGGCCTCTAGTTTATAATAATAAAAACATAATATGCTAATTAGACCAGATGTCCCTCTGGGGACATCCTTCCTTCCAGACAAAACTGCAGCAAGCAGGGACCATGGCAGAGGCAGCAGAGGCCCCCAGCCACAGTGATGGAGGCGGATGGGGCTGGGGCTGGGGCCCTTGCAAGAATTTTGTGCATCGGGCCCCTAGTAAGAATATAATGTGGATGAAAAAGGAGCTCTATAATAAATCTGACAAGTCCAGTGACTGAAAGTGACCTCACAAGGTGATCTGACCATAAATTTCTAACTGGGCAGGTCATGGTGGGCAGTCATGCCCCCAGGGCATATTACATCTTTAGTAAAAGGTTTCTTTTTATCTTAAGCAAGCCCTGTGCATTGTGTTGGGGCTGTTATTTATTTCTATCTTTTTGGTATTTTTAAAAATATGTTTTTATTGATAATAGAGAAAGAGAGGAAAGGAGAAAGAGAGAGGGAAACATTGATAAGAGAGCATCATCAATAGGCTGCCTCCTGCATGCCCCCAATGAGGATCGAGCCCACAACCCAGGTATGTGCCCTGATGAAGAATCGAACCAGAGACCTCTTGGTGCATGGGACAATGCTCAATAAACTGAGCCATACCAGTCAGGGCTAGAACTTTTAAATTGACACAACTTAAAATATCTTTTTCAGATCCCTAGGATGCCACTGTCAAGAGAGCACATATTCTTGTTAACTATCCTGTAATTTAGTTACCACCTACCTTGCTTTCAACAGCCTTCATGTATTCTTCCCTACATTCTCTCCTTCATTCAGAATGTATAAATTAAACTGCAGAACTGTGTTCTCCTGAACTTTTGAAATCTTGCTTCCCAACATATGTTATCACTTTTGGCTTAAATAAACTCTGATCATGATTCTCTACAGGTTTGTACGTTTCTTAAGTTAACAGTGCTAATGCTGGTTCCTCAATAGTAACCAATGTACCACACTAATGCAAAATGTCACAAATAGGGGGAATGGAAAGAGGAAAGGAGTATATGGAAACCCTCTATATTTTCTGTGCAATTTTTCTATAAATCTAAAACTGCTCTAAGAAATAAAGTATTTTAATTTTTTAAAGTATCTTAATTTTTTAAAATACTCCGAAGTTAATTGCTGAATTTGTTTTCCTCTACTTCATTTCATATTCTAGGGCATTTATTGAATTTATATACTACATGCTATTTCTTATCTTAAGCATTCAGGATGCAACATTTAATAAGAAAAAAAAACCTCTTGGAGTTTTATTGTGGTTGGGACACAGATAATAAATAAACTTACAAACACAAATAATGTCAGGCAGAAAATGCATGGAAGAAGATGAATTGGCAAAATGCAATGGCAGGGTAGGCGGAACAGTGCTGGTTTAGACGAGGTGTTTAAGAAGTGCTGTCTCAGAAAGGAACTTTTGAGGGGAGCCCTGAGGGAAGTGGGGGAGGAACCACATGCACCACTCAGAGAGGAGTCCTGGGGTGCTGGCAAAAAATGAAATAGCACAGGTGTGATGGAGCCTGTTGTGGCTGGGGTATGGTGAGGAAGAGCTTAGTAGGCAAAGAGCTCAAAGTGATGGCAGTGGTCAGATATATATGGCTATGTAAGCCATTGGAAGGACTTCACCTTTTATTCCAAGCTTGATGAAAAGCCATAGCAGTAGCAACCCAAGGGGTCCACTGATAGATGAATGAATAAAGAAAATGTGGTATGTATACAATAGAATATTATTCAGCCTCAAAAAGGGAATTCTGGCACATGCTACAACATGGATGAACTTTGATGATAATGTGCTAAGTGAAATAAACCAGTCACAAAAAGAATGTGATTCTACTTATAGGAAGTACCTAGAATAGACAAATTCATAGAGACAGAAAGTAAAAGGGTGGGTGTCGGGGATGAGAAGAGAACAATGGAGCATTGTTGTTAAATAGATCTACAGTTGCAGTTTTGCAAGCTGTAAAGAGTTCTGGAAATTGGTTGCAGAATAATATGAATGTACTTAACACTGCTAAACTATTCCAACTACATCAAAACTTCCATATGACTAAAGCAAATCTAAGATGCCATGATTGTAAAGAAAATAGTATGTTGGTATCAGTTTCCTGTTGCTGCTGTAATACATTGCCACAAACTTTATGGCTTCAAACAACAGAAATTTATACTTTTATAGTTCTAGAGGTAAGAAAGTCCAAATAGTCTCACTGGATTGAAACCAAAGCCACATTCTTACAGAGGCTTTAAGGGAGGATTCATTTCCTTGTCTTTTCCAGCTCTTAGAGCTGTAATCCTTGCATTCCTTGGTTTGTAGTCCCTTCCTTCACTGTCAAAGCCAAGAGCAGAGCATCTTGCTTTAGTCACCACATTGCCTTCTAGCTCTACACTTAAATCTCCCTTTGCTCCCCTCTTATAAAAATACTTGTAATTACATTTAGGACAAACCAGAATATCTTGGACAACCTTCCCATAAGGATATCCTAAACTTAATCACATCTGCAAAGTCCTCTGCCATTAAGGTAGCGTTTCCAGATTCTAAGGATTAGGACCTGGATATATGTGAGGGTCATTATTCAGTCTATCACAGAACCTTAAACTTGATGAAATATATAGATGCTATTTAAAGCCATAGTTTGGATGTGAACATCAAGATAGTGAATATGTATTAAGAGGAGTCTGAGGATTTGCCCCAGTGTGCTGCAACATTCAGAAAGCAAGAGAAGAAAAGGACCTACGAGAAGAGACTGAGGAGTAGCTGCCTGGCTGCCTGTGAAGTCTGAGACAAACTAGGCAATTATGCGTCTCTGTAACCAATTAAAAAAAGTTTTCTTTTTAAGTAGGGCATTATCACCTGCATCAAATGTTGCTGCTTAAGGTAAGGATGTAGAGTTTACCGCTGGATTTGTGCCTTTGATAAGAACAATTTGAGAAGAGTGGTATTCCCAGTAGCCTGATTGGAGTGGGCTTAAGAGAGAATGAGTGGAGAGGGAGTAGTTAGGGCAAGCATAGAAAACTCGAATTTTTCTACAAAGAGAAATGGGTCAACAGTGAGAAGGTTGGGTTTTGCCACACCTTCATAATGGAAGGGGAAGTGGCAAGGAAACTGAGTGTGAGACAGAGTGGTTATAATTATGGGCTGTGGATTCTAAACCCAGTGAATTGAGGACATGAAGGAGGTGAAGGACAGTGTGGTAAAGTAATAAAGCAGAGGTTCTTGTTCACGAATAATTGTTGAAGTTGTGGTACCAGGAGGAGCACACTGATCAGTGTCAAGGTCATAGTGCCACAATTAATTTTGTGTTTCTAATCACTGATGACAAAGAACTAAGCCTACATTGAAATCCTGTATTCAAATAATAAATGGAATACAAATCATAATGGCAAAGGCTACAGTTTGTTTTCCTTTTTTTCTCAGCTTTACAGTGTTTAATTGTTTCATTTCCCCATGAGAAATTACTAATAGCTCCTGGGATAATTATTATAAATTCTTTTAATGAAAAAATTATCTCATCCTTTGCTGATTTCACATGGCTCTTGTAATATAAAAATTGAAAGTTACTTCTGAAAGAATCTCTGAGGCAAATTGTCTTCCACGCAAATGATTATATAACAATAATTAACTAGCTATACATTATTATCCTGGAGGTTTTGAGAAAGAGATAACAATAATACCAGTTATTTATTGGGACCCTATCTATGTCTGTCATTTTGCTAGGAAATTTCTAACCTGTGCAATAGCATTACAAAGAAGATATTGTTGTTCTCAGTTTACAAATAAAAAAGCAAATACTCAGGAAACATGACTAAGACCACATAGTTAAGAAGTGACAGAACATGGAAATTTGAACCTAGTTACTATGACACCAAGATCCTTCTCATGTCTCCACTTCCCTGTGGATTTCTCCATACACTCTGTGGTATCACCTGCTTGGTGTATTGTAGCATCACTCTCCGGTAGTTTAGTATTTTTGTTGTGGGAAATGGGTTAGTGGTTTGTTTGAGGTTCAGACCCAAGCAAAGGGTCTAAAGGTTGTGTTTGTTCATTTCATCCTTCATTCACCCATTTCACATAACTGCTCTTACTACAAAATGGGCACAGAATAACTCTTTCACACCAATGCTGCCATGTTGTCCTGTCTCTCATATAACAAATGCATCTGTGAGTTTTCAAAAGCTGAGGAAAAGAGGCTGCTCAGTTCTGCCATCTGATTTTCAAAATTTCAGCAAAAACAAAATGATTACTATTACCTGCCTTTTAATTAACATCTTTTACCAAGTTACACTTGAGGATCATGGTGTTACCTGACAAATGGTCATATATTTAACATGAAAAATATATTTTCTAAAAAACAAATGGGCTATTAATAGTTATTTTCCTCTTACACACACCCACATTGGCATTGCAGAAATTGTTTTCCAGTACTTTTTCCTTTGGTTTCAACTACATCTGGTAATATGATCTGGTTTATTTCTTTCTTCCTATCACCTGGTTTCTAGCATGACTACAGTGTAGTCATCTATTAAAAATGTGGTTGTCCAGTAATAAGAGTCCTAACTTCAAGCTGTTATTTTGCTTGTCAGAAATGAAATGATTCTTTGATATTTAAATAATTTATCAAAATTGTATTTAGAAGTAAAAGAAATTTAAAAGTGTAATTTATCTACATTTAAAAAAAATTAGAGTAGCTTATATCAAATCAATTCTCCCTCTAATAACATTAAGGAAATCTGGACAAATACTAAAATGTAGCAATTTGAAGGCATTAGGGCACAATTAAGGGAAAAGGGAATTAGGGAGTAAATATTCTGGAAAGGAAAAAAAATGCAATAAAACAAGCTGACATTTGCTTTTGCTTTTCCCCTCGAAACATGTTGCCATTGCTGAACTGTGCAGGGTGAAAGGATTAGAAGACAAATACAATGACACACAAAAGAGGTTAGAAAGCCTAGCAAACTTTTGTTAATATTATGCTGCGGGGGAGATATAAATGGGAGTTCATGTCCCAACCAAGGATGAGAGGCAATGGTAAAAATTCTATTCTTTGAACTGAGACACATGAAGAATGATATGTTGAGGGTAAAAGTAAACTGAAAATAGCCAAACGCTCACAAAATTGAAATTAAACCCTGATTTCTCTCAATCCCCAAATGAATTCTACTCTAATTACCTTCCAGAAGAATGGCAAAGATTTTATGAAAGAAAATAATAGCATAAGAGCCTCTATGATTTCTCATAGGCAATACAAATTATTTAGTTGAAAATTACTGAGCATAACCTGGAGACGGGACCAAATGACTAAAAATCAAGAAATAAAAATAAAATAATAGAAATTGCTCCACAGGCAACCCAGGTGTTGGGAGTTATCTGAAAGAGACCTCCAATTAACTGTAATAGATATTTTTTTGAGAAAACTGATGACAAGCGGGAGAATAGGAAATTGGAATATTTAAATAAAGGATCTGATAGAAATATTAAGTTTGAAAAGTAAAGTATCTTAGGTTAATAACTTAGTCGATAGCTATAACAAAATATTAGACAGACTAAAAGAGAGAATTAATTAACTGAAACAGGTAAGTGAAGGAAAATTTAGATTGAAGCACAGAGAGAAAGGAGGATGACAAATGCAGTAAAGGTATACAGATATATAATATACAGTTTAAAAAAAGAACTAACATTTGTGGTTGGATTTAAAAATATAGAGGAACAGAAATAGGACAGGAGAAATATTCAAGAGATAGTTACTGAGAAGTTCCAAAATCTGATGAAACTTATCAGCTCATGTACAAGAAGCTCAAAGAACCCGAAAAGGATTAAATGGAAGAAAAAAAAACCACAAAAACAAAACAAAACCCAGGAACATTGTAGTCAAACTGCTGTAAAGTAAAACAAAAGGAAATGCAATTTACAAGTAGCTGTAATAAAAATCTTGTTACTTTAAAAAAATAATTTCAAATTGATTGCTTTGTAACAGAAGTCAGAAGATATACATATCTATAAAACGTGAAATAAAATAACTGGTGACCTAAAAATCTATATTTAATGAAATTATTAAAAAATCAAGGAGAATTAAATTTTTTTTCATGTAGAAAAAACGTAGATAAATAAATGACAGCAACACTACACAATAATAAATATTTAAAATACTTCTTCAGAAGCTAGAAAAATTATTTTGAATGGAATCACAGAAATGCACAAAGATGGGAAGAGTGCGGGAAAAGGTCAATATGTGAGTAAATATATTGACTATAGAAATCAATAAAATAAAATAAAGTAATAATATAAAGATAATATCTTCTGGGATTTCAAATAGATGCAGAATAAAAACACATGACAACACATGATAGCACAAAAAGCAGGAGGGAGTAAGTGGAGTTAAAATATTCTAAGTTCCATGTATTGTCTAAGAGAAGTAAAAAAATATACTAACTTTATTATAAACAGTAAGAAACCTAAGTGAACATTGTAATCTATACATTATCACTAGAATAATAACTAACAAACTAATGAGAGAAGGAAAATAATAAAAATACTTAATTAATCCAAGAAAAATTTGAGTTGAGAAACAAAGAAACAATGGGTTGCCTGGCCAGTGTGGCTTAGTGGTTGAGCATCAACCCATGAACAGGGAAGTCGTGGTTTGATTCCCCTTCAGGGCACATGGCCAGGTTGTGGGCTCAATCCCCAGTAGGCAGAAGGCAGCTGATTAATGATTCTCATCATTGGTGTTTCTGTCCTTCTCTCCTTCTCCCTTCATCTATCTGAAATCAACAAAAACATATTTAAAAAAAGAAACAATGGGTTAATAAAAGAAAATAATAGAATGGTTGAAGAAGCTCAATGACTACAGCAAAATAAAAATAAAGAAAAACTATACAAATTCATATTGTAATTAAATTTTAGAACACCAATAATAAAAAAATCTTAAAAGCAGCAGGGAAAAGATACATTATGCAGAGAATCAAATATAGAAATTGCAGCTGAATTATTTTTCAGAATCTATACAAGTCAATAGACAATGGAGTAAAGCACCAAAAGGAATATATATATATATATATCCTATCTAATAAAAGAGAAACATGGTAATTAGCTGTACCTCCGCTACCCTTCCCATTGGCTAATCAGGGCGATATGCAAATTAACTGCCAAGATGGCGGCTGGCAGCCAGGCAGCTGAAGCGAACAGGAGGCTTGCTTGCTCCAGTGACAGAGGAAGCCAATGTTCCCCGCTTGCCACTGCTGGGCTCTGAGCTGAAGTCTAAGAAACAATGTTGCAATTATAGAAGCTTAACAAGCTCCAGAAACATGCTTTCAGCCAGCTTCGGCCTCAGAGCTTAGAGTGGCAGCGGTGGGAAGAA
>NW_006285041.1:333622-343969 GCF_000327345.1 Myotis davidii
GCGCCCCACCCCCTTGATCTGCCCTGCTCTGTGCGTGACAGGGGGAGCTCCCCAACCCTCTGATGGGCCCTGCTCTGTGCGTGACAGGGTGGCACCGCAACCTCCCCATCAATCCTGCCTTGAGTGTGACAGGGGGTGGTGCCCCAACCCCCCAATCGGCCCTACCCTGAGCGTGACTGCGGGTGGCATCACAACCTCCTGATCTGCCCTGTCTGTGCATGACAGCGGACAGCACCCCAACTCCCCAATCGGCCCTGCTCTGAGTCCGACCAGAGACTGCACCTATGGATTGGGCCTGCCCTCTGCCACCCGGGAGCAGGCCTAAGCCAGCAGGTCGTTATCTCCCGAGGGGTCCCAGACTGTGAGAGGGCACAGGCAGGGCTGAGGGACCTCCCCCCGACCAGGGGCACAAATTTTTGTGCACTGGGCCTCTAGTATACATGTATTTAAAATTAGAATTCTATACCCGGAAAAAATATCTTTCAAAAATTAAGAAAAAATAAGAGAGGTTCTGTTCAAGATGGTGGCATATAGGCAAACGTGGTACTTGAATCCTTGTACAACCACATCAAAATTACAACTAAACTACAGAACAGTCATCATTCAGAACCACCTGAAATCTAGTTGAATAGAAGCCCTACAACTAAAGATATAAAGAAGAAGCCACATCAGATGAGTGGGAGGGGTGAAGACTCAGAAGGGCTGGTCCCACACCCACATGTGGAAAAAAAAAATTAGAAAGGGATATCTCAGATGCCAAGGTCCTTCCTGAGGAGCAAGGGGTCCAAACCTCACATGAGGCCCCCAGCCTAAGGTTCCAGTGCCAGGGAGAGAATCCTCAAAACTACTGACTGTAAAAGATAGCTTGGATTGTGGCTAAGTGAGACAGAGGGCTTCTGGAGCCCCAGGCATTCTTTTTAAAGGGCCCATCCACTGACTTACTCAGACTCACTCACTCTGAGTTCCAGTGTTGGGGAACCAGGGACATAAAGGGAGGGACTGAGTTGTCTAACACTGGAATGAGAGCTAGAGGGGCAGGTTTCTCCCAGACAGAAGTGCTGACAGAGGCCATTGTTCCTTTGCTGGACCTGTCCACCACTGAGCCAGCAAATGAGTGCCATAGCTGAGTTTCTGTCAGCCTGGCTAACACAGATCACTCACCCTGGTAATTCCCTGAGACCCCACCTCATCCAACTTGCAGGCCCAACCTAAGCCATTCCAGTGTTTTTTCCATACAAATCGCCTGTCTTGGCTCATATTTCAGATTTTCCTAAAATCTCTCAAACAAGCAACATCTGGCATTGGCATGCTGTGTACCTCTCATTAAGTGGCCCCAGGCTTGGCACTATCAGCAGCTGGTCTTAGTTCGCATCTTTGGCCTCTCCTGGTCCTGGATACTTTCAAGCCTAGCACAAGTAGCATCCATTTGCAGATCACTTTGTAGCTCATTCTGGATTGTTCTAGTCAGGGCACAGCTGATCTTGGCCTGCACCTCCTGTGAGTTCCCAAAGCCAAAGCACTAGTGGACAGCTTCAGACAATATCAAAGCACCACCAAACCTCCTCCACAAGGGACACATTCAAGGGGCAGATTCAGCAGGTACCACAGCCCTGCTGAAATAAGTCCTGTTTCGTGGGGTCTGTCCTTGTATGGCTGGTCCTCCACAGTGGTCACAGTCAGTCTTTGCAGCCAATTGGCCTGAGGGTCAAACCCTCCCATTGAGATGCCAACAGCAATCAAAGCTCAATTACAACAGAAGGGTATACAGGGCTCACATGGGGGATGCACATTGAGTGCCCAGCTTGGGTGATCAGGAAGGCTGTGCCACTGGACCCTACAGGATACCTACTATATCAAGCCACTCTACCAAGTCTGGGAGACATAGCAGCTCTACCTAATACATAGAAGCAAACATAGGGAGGAAGCCAAAATGAAAAGGCAAAGAAATGTGTCCCAAATAAAAGGATAGAATAAAACTCTAGAAAAAGAACTAAACGACATGGAGATAAGCAATCTACTAGATTCAGAGTTCAAAACACTCGTTATAAAGATGTTCAATGATTTTAGGGGAAGAGCAGATGAACTTAGTGAGAACGTCTACAGATAGAAAACAAAAATAGAAATAAAAACATAAAAAAGAATGAGTCAGAAAGGAAGGTAATGCTAACTGAAATGAAAAATACATTACAGGTAAACAACAGTGGAGTAGATGAAGCAGAATATTAGATCAGAGATTTAGAGAGAAGGAAGCAGAAAACACCAAATTAGAATAGAAAAGGAAAAAAGAATGAAAAAAAATGAGACTGGCTGGTTTGGCTCATTGGATAGAGCGTCAGCCTGTGGAATTCCTATCAAGATACCAATGGCATATTTCACAGAACTAGAAAAAAAATATTCTAAAAATTTATATAGAACCACAAAAGATCCCAAATAGCCACAGCAATCTTGAGAAAGAAGAACAGAGTTGGAGGAATCACACTACCTAATATCAAACTATACTACAAGGTCACAGCAATGAAAACTGCACGGTACTGTCATAAAAACAGATATATATGTCAATGGAGCAGAATAGAGAGCCCAGAAATAGACCCACTCTTTTATAATCAATTAATATTTGTCAAAGGAGACAAAAACATACAATATAGTCTGTTCAATAAGTGGTTTGGGGAAAATTGGACAAATATGTGCCAAAAATGAAACTAGACCACCTTCTCACATCATACACAAGAATAAACTCAAAATGGACTACACATATTCTTATCTAAGGCCTTTGCACTGTTTGTTCTCTCTGTCTAGAACACTAGTTTTCCCCCTTAAATTTGCGTGGCTTATTATCTTGCCTCCTAGAGGTCCTTGCTCAACTGTTACTTTCTCAGTGAAACCTTCCCTGTGCCATGATCTATCACCTTCTCTGATTAATTTTTCAATGTAGTACTTCCCTGCTACGCTTTTCTATTTAGCCCTTATTTATTTTTTCCACCCCCATTAAAATATAAGCTCTGTTAGGGTAAGAATTTTGCCTAATTTGTTCACACATATTCCTAGTACCTAAAATGATGCCTGGCACATAGTGGGCCAGCCTGCCCTTGCATATGCTTTTCCTGCCACCTAGAAGGCTCCTTCTTACCCTTCAGTTTTCAGCTTAAGTACCACCTCTTTTCTGACCACACTATTTAAAGAACTACCATTCTATCCTACATATTCTTTCTTCCAAGACCCTTTCAGTTTACTTCTCATGCCTGTACACATCTGAAATTATGTTACTATTTGCTTACTTTGTTGTTAATTTCTTGCCGCTATGATGTAGAGGACAGAATCCTTCTCCACTTTATTCACAGCTGATCCCCAAATCCAAAACAGAACACTATCACATGGCAGGCGCTTAATAAAAATTTGACAAGTGAATGAAGGGACTTGAGTCCTTTGCACTTTTCATTACATTTGTGGTAATATACTAACCTCTAAACCTTACTCTATGCCTCTGCTTTGAGTAATCTGACCTGTAGTTTTACAGAAAATAAAACCTCATACAGTTATCTAGTGTCTTCAATTTTCCTAAAACCCCCCAGTCTTAACATAAACAACAATACCAGCAAAATCCTAATTTGAGAATTTTATCCAACTACCCTGGGGCTAATAAGGATAAATTCCTCCTCTTCAATCTCCTGTTGTTCCATGGCAGTCATCGTACTTCTGTATCTTTTACCTTTCTGAGCTCAATTTACTCAGCAGCAGAAGTAAAATCCTTTAATCTTCCATTTGGGAGCCCATGTCTGAAATGGATTAAAGAGTCAAACAAAATGAGTTTCCAAACCTTCAATTTTCCAGGCCCGTGGGCATTCTCTCTCTCACGCAGAAAGGAAGGTGGCTTTGAGCCATCTGTTACTTCCTGTGAAACATTTCCCTCGGCTGTCACAGCTGAGTTCTCTATCTAATTATATTTTTTATATATAGGAGAAAAGGAGAGGGAGAGAGAAAAACAGATATATATGTCAATGGAGCAGAAGAGAGAGAGAGAGAGAGAGAGAGAGAGAGAGAGAGAGAGAGAGAGAGAGAGAGAGAGAGAGAGAGAGAGAGAGAGAGAGAGAGAGAGAGAGAGAGAGAGAGAGAGAGAGAGAGAGAGAGAGAGAGAGAGAGAGAGACCCCGGCCACCTGCATGCACAACTTTGCTTACTGGCCCTCTACTTTCCTGGGGAGACCCTGCCAAAAAGAAGCTCCATTTAGCTGACAACAGCCACTTGTCATTAAATCTCCAATTCAAGTATGACCCAAAATGGAAAACTGCAAAACAGGAAGCTTGCAAATTAAAGCCATGTTATTACACGTGGGAATAAAAGGCCCTTTCTGATGCAGGCTCTCAGGATGAGAACTAGAATTCTGTAGGAAGAATGTAGGGCTCTGGGTGCAGGGCTCCTCATCGTCGAGTTACATAGATCCTGGAGAAACATGTGCCTGCTGACAATAAGCCAAGTTTCTTTGAGAGGTGAGAATACTGACTACAGGTTGGGTGAACATGTGTCCTGATTTGTCAGCAGATACCGTCTTATATGATACCTATTGTCTCGTGGTAAAGAATGCCTCCTTTCTCTTTCAAAAGCATCCCTGTTTGAATAATCAAGTATACACTCTTCCAAATGAAAGGTCGATGTGGCTGATGAAGCAATAAAAGATTCCCATTCTCCTTTGGGGCAGATTGCAGACTTGTTCAGATGACAAAGAGAAATCTTGCCAAGTTTCAAACATATGCAACCAAGTGCATCCACTGATTGGCCTTGGCTGGCTGGAACCTTGGACACTCATATGAGACTGTTTGAATCTAGGCTTCTTTGCTTTGGAATCTCAAAAACTGAAGGCAACCAATCCCAGAGAAGTGTTTACAATTTGCCTCATGAGCCACCCAGAAAACTGAACTCAGATATTCTCTTATTTGGTTTCTTTCTTCTCTTGGCTTATTACTGACCCCTGTGCCCTTCAATGTGGTGTCCACTAGTCACAGATGGCTACTGACCACTTGAAATGGGGCAGTTCAAACTGAGATGTTTCTTAAATATAAAATGCACACTGGAGTTTAAAAACTGAGTACAAAATAAATAAGTACCTCAATAATTTTTATACTGATTACATATTAAAGTAGTGATATTTCAAATATATTGAACTAAATACATAAAATATATTATTAAAAACTAATTTCACCTGTTTCATTTTAACTTTTAAAATGTAGCTACCAGAAAATTTTAAATTACTTGTGTGGCTTGCATTCTTTTTCTGTAAGACAGCACTAATCTGGTGTTTTAATTTCTACCGAGGGAGACCCACTGAACTGGAACTAAGCAAAAGATTCAGCATTATTTCAGACTGCTATTTAGTTTGTTTTCCTTGTATCGGGTATTTATTAACATTTTCAGACTTAAGAGAGATAACAAATATTATCTACCACAGGTAGGAACTGAATAAATGTCAATGCACTTCTAATTCTACCTTCCTAAAGCAACTGATTAAATCTCTCTTAAACAGTTAATGGTTTTTGCTACAGAAAACTCACTCTTCCTGTAAAATCAGTAAGAAAAAACTGCTTCCACCCTGAACAGTTCAGCAATGACAGTGGGGAGGTTGCAATGGTTCAGGCAGGGGAGAGATGATGGCAGGTTGGATATACACTACAATAAAAGATTTTAGGGGATAAACAGGAAAAGAAAAAACAACTCATAATAGCAGTACTGTGGGGGTCCAGAGCAAGTTTCCCCAGGAAGTGCCACCCTGACATGCAAATTATTTTAAACTGAAAACAATTAAAGCCAAAAAAATTTAAAAAGGTTTCTTTTGCCTCCTCCTTTACCTGTCTAAAGAAATTCCTATAGAAAAACCTGCTTCAGGTAGGGAGCCTACACATGTTTACCTTAGCATATATGAATTCAGTGTGGCAGACAGGGCAGACCTGAGAAGAAACCTGTTCCCTAGATTCCCCTGTATCCCCTTTGTATCGGGGAGGCCTTGCAAAAATGTCCACGTGTTTACAGTGGCAGCCCATTCTGGCCAACCATCTCTACCCCCATGTAGGACTGACAGCAAACACCTTATTTATATCACCCCAATGTTACTGGACATGTGTCTATTTTTTGGGGGGGAGGGGGTTGTTCAGTCCCCGTCTTTCCCCCCTGTCATTTTAGGGAAGGAAGATGAAGTGATAGGCAGGAAAAGGAGGGCCTGGGACTCTCCTCTACAATTATTGGTGCAGCTCAGATGGAAGGTAAGTTAGATTTCCCTGACTCCTCACTCTATGCCCACCCCTCCACGCAGGACGAAAATGTTAGATTTCCCTGACATTTTACAGGAAACATGTCTATAATGTCTGGCCTCCCTTTGCTTCTGTTCTATTATTAACAACTAGAGGCCCGGTGCACAAAAATTTGTGCTCTCGGGGGGAGGGGGTCCCTCAGCCCGGCCTGTGCCCTCTCGCAGTCTGGGACCCCGCAGGGGATGACCACCTACTGGCTTAGGCCTGCTCCCCGGGGGATTGGGCCTAAGATGGCAATCAGACATTCCTCTGGCAGCCTGGCAGCTCTTGAGGGATGTCCACTTGCCAGCGGGGAGCAGACCTAAGCTGCAGACAGACATCCTTAGTGTATGGCTGTTTGCAACTGGTCACACCCCCTTCAGGGTGGGGGTCCCCACTGGGATGCCTGGCCAGTCTGGGTGAGGGGCTGAGGGCCATTTTCAGGCTGGTGGGGGACTGAAGCTCCCAACCTCTCCTTTTTTTCTTTTTTATTCTGGTATTTATTTACCTTCTATGGCTGTCACTAGAGCTGAGAACAGGCTCCAGCTCTGCGGCTCGGCTCCAGCTTGAGGCCTCGGCTGCTGAAAGCAGGTATCTGGGTTTGTTTGGCTTCTATAATTGGAACACGGTTGCAGCTCCAGCTCTGAGGCCCGGCTGGCTGAAAGCAGGTTTTTGGGTTTGTTTAGTTTCTATAATTGCAACATTGTTTCTTAGAGTGCCGTCAGAGGCCAGCAGCAGGAGGCGGGGAACCTTGGCTTCCTCCATCACTGGAGCAAGCAAGCCTCCTATTCGCTTCAGCTGCCTGGCTTCCGGCCTCCATCTTGGTTGGCAGTTCATTTGCATATCGCCCTGATTAGCCAAAGGGAAGGGTAGCAAAGTTACGGTTAATTACCATGTTTGTCTATTATTAGGTAGGATTAGCTAACTGTAATGATATCAATATGTTAATAACCTCTAGTAATTACACTTCCGGCATTCAACTCTGAGAATGTGTTAATAAAAACTTAATATCATTTAAAATAGCATAGTGTTTAATGCAGCCTAAAATGACACGCAGTAGGAAATAGTTACGTAACAATGGCAACTGTTAACAAAATATTATACAGATATTAAAGGTTATATCTATAAAGCACTTTGTAACATGAAAAAGGTTTTGTAATGTTAAGTTTATAAAGTTCTATTCTAAATTACATAGAAAGTATTAACACAGCCAGGCTAAAACTTACCTGTCTTAAATCTGGAAATGTTAATAAATACCTGACGCAAGGAAAACAGAGACAAGTTTACTCTTTCTCATTTACCTGTGAATTGTCTATCAACCCCATCCCCTTAGTCCAAAATGACATATACCCGGTATACCACATTTTGTCTCACAGTCTTTCCATGCTTATATGAATTTCCTGTGGGCATGTATTAAAATCTGATTTTCTCCTATTAATCTGCTGTATGTCATTTGAGTTATCTGACCAGACAAAAGAACTAAAGGAGGAAGGGGAAAGTTTCCCCATCGCACCCTCAGGTCCTTAAACACAGAGAAATTAATTTACTCCTCCACTCAGCAGAGTCAGCAGACCCAGGAGAAAGGAGAAAGACTTGATAGTCCTCATGCAATGGAGGCTGTGAAATTGGCAAGATATGGATGGACTTGGTGTTAACCATCTTTGTAGGGTTGAGTAGCATGCCCAGGGAAACAGAGAAAGTCAGGATGCTGAGAGAAAAGGGGATTAAAAAGAAGACATCAAGAAGAGAGGATTGTGGTCTAGGAACGGAGAGAGGAAGAATCCATGGGAAATCCTTCAAAATCTAGGCCTCCTTGTGTGGTGCAAAAGAAAGCCACAAAACACCCCACTGTGCCCTTGACTCTTTTAGCTTTAAACTAGTGGCTCTTACCCTCAAGAATACTTGGTAACGTTTGGAAATATATCTGGTTGTCATAATTAGGGGAAGGAGAGCTACTGGCATCCAGCAGGTAGCAGAGGCCAGGATACTACTCAGCATCCTAACTGCACAAGACAGCCCTCCACACCAGTGACTCACCAGCCCAAACGTCAATAGTGTCATGGTGCTCAGACCCTGCTTACACCTATGAACTGAACCCTTGAGTAAAGAACATTTTTTTGTCATTCTCAGCATCTAGTGCATTTACTGTCATTTTAGGGAAGGAAGATGAAGTGATAGGCAGGAAAAGGAGGGCCTAGGACTCTCCTCTATAATTATTGGTGCAGCTCAGATGGAAGGTGAGTTAGTTTTCCCTGACTCCTCACTCTATGCCCACCCCTCCACGCAGGACCTCAGTGGGTGAGTAGGTAGACAAGTCCACCATAGCGCAAATAAGTAAAGGGCCTACCATGCAGGTTACATTTTCATGATAATCAGAAAAATTCTGGTATTGGTTAGTTCCCAAACCATAAAATCTACTTAGTTTATGTAACCGGCATATAGTAATAGTTTAGATTATGGATTAAATAGTTATGGTTTAGGTTAAAAATACCTAAGAAATAACTCAAGACCCTAAGAATCATAGCATGGGTGCCATGGACAAATGTATTTCAAGTCAAAACTGGGCTGGGCCCTCGCAGTGTGACTCAGTTGGTTAGGCATCATCCTGTACACCAAAAGGTTGTGGGTTCGATTCCCAGTCAAGGCACATACCTAGGTTGCAGGTTTGATCTCTGGTCAGGGCACATACAGGAGGCAACCAATTGATGTTTCTTTCTAACATGGATGTTTCTCTCTCTCTCTTTCTCCTTTTCTCTCTAAAATCAATAAACATATCCTCAGGTGAGGATACATGAAATAAAATAAATAAAAAATAGCACATGTACTGCATTTCCTATCTCTTATGAGTAATGGCCATGTTGTTAACCCTGATTCAAGGTGAGACAAATATTATGAAGGTGAAGCTAGGTTAATTAAATTTCATGTTGCAGGCATTGCAAATTAGATTGCTTATTTACAGTCATTTATTACAGGTAGGAAGTACTGTCATCAAATTTGATTTAGATGGGTTTTATTGAGCAGAGGGAGTTGATTTAATTGAAAAAGTTTCTACTTCAAAACACACTAGAGTGTTCATTATCTGGTTTTGAACATTCAAGGCCTATATATACTGCTCTTCTAATATTTCCTGCATGTATTTGATTTAATTAAGTTGCATAATGAAACATGTAATCAGAGCAGAAATTTCAAATTAGAAAGGTATAAGAATATCACAATTATTTGAAAAGACATAATTATATTAACCTATTTTCAGACAATAATAGTCTACATTAACTGATTTCATGTCTTTGAGCAAAGGCCCAACCCTTAAATGGTCTCAAGAGAATCATAAGAATACATATGTATCCGAAGGACTCAGATCTTGACTTCAAGGAAGTATGCCAAGCTATATAGCTTCATTACACACTGAGTGCACACTCCATATTTCCCTCTGTAACTGATAGTTCAACACAGTGTGTATGGAAGTGCAGTGGGCACTGTATAGAATGCTTGGAGATTAGAGGAGAAAATTTCATCTGAGTATCACTTTTAACTGATAAAGAAGGTTCCTTCAAATGGCACCGAAGAAATAAAAAACAGACTCAATCCAATATAAAAACTAGCTACAAAGACTTCTCCACTTTGTATTTATTTTTCAGAGAGATACTTTTTGTGAAATCAAAAGTCCTTAATTAGGACAGTTTACTACTATAGTCCCCTCTCTCTTGGCATTTTACCTCAGAACCTATGTTCCTGCTGTAATGCTTCTCAGAGCATGCCGCACCTCATCATACTTCCAAGTCTCTACCCACTATATTCTTTTGGACTGGAATCCCTGCTGCTCCTCCTTCTCTAACTCAACCCAGTGAGTGTGTACTTATCCCACAGCCCAAGCTTCACATGACCCATGAAGACTTTTATAAAACACTAGAGGCCCAGTACACAAAAATTTGTGCACTCGGAGGGGAAGGGGGTCCCTCAGCTCGGCCTCTGCCCTCTCGCAGTCTAGGACCCCTCGGGAGATAACGACCTGCTGGCTTAGGCCTGCTCCCAGGTGGCAGAAGGCAGGCCCAATCCCTAGGTGCAGCCCCTGG
>NW_006285041.1:345007-345380 GCF_000327345.1 Myotis davidii
TATATATAGATAACTAGAGGCCCGGTGCACAAGATTTGTGCACGGGGTGTGGCTGTCCCTCAGCCTGGCCTGCACCCTCCCCAATCTGGAACCCCTTGGGGATTTCCGACTGCTGGTGGTTAGGCCCGATGCCTGCAGGATCGAGCCTAAGCCAATAGTCAGACATCCCTCTCACAATCCATGGCTGCTGACTTCTAACCACTCACCTGCCTGCCAGCCTGGTCACCCCCTAACCACTCTCCTGCCAGCCTGATCGATGCCTAACTGCTCCCCTGCTGGCCCGATTGCTCCCAACTGCCCTCCCTGCTGGCTTGGTCACCCCTAACTGCCCTCCCCTGCTGGCCTGATCGCCCACAACTGCCCTCCCCTGCTG
>NW_006285041.1:345901-347349 GCF_000327345.1 Myotis davidii
GGAAGGGAGAGAGACAGAGAGTCAGAAACATCGAGTAGAGAGAAACATCGATCAGCCGCCTCCTACACATCCCCCACTGGGGATGTGCCCGCAACCCAGGTACATGCCCCCGACCGGAATCGAACCCGGGACCTTTCAGTCCGCAGGCTGATGCTCTATCCACTGAGCCAAGCCGGTCTCGGCGTCTGGGTTTTTTTTTTAGCTTGTATTTGTTACAATGTTTCTTAAACTGCAGGCTCAGAGGCCAGCAAGGCAGTCGGGAACGTTGCAGTCCTCTGTCACTGAGGCAAGCAAGCCTCATGTTAGTTTCAAGCTGCCTGGCTGCCGGCCGCCATCTTGGCTGACAGTTAATTTGCATATCTCGCTGATTAGCCAATAAAAAGGGTAGCGGTCGTACGCCAATTACCATGTTTCTCTTTTATTAGTGTAGATTTTTACACTCCATCTGATAAATTCAAAAGAATTTACCATTCCCTCTGTATTAATTTGCTAGAGTTGACATGATGAAGTAGCAGTGACTGGGTGGCTTAAGGAATAGAATTTGATTGTTTCACAAGATAGAAATCCAAAATCAAGGTGTTGGCAGGATTGGGTCCCTCTTAGCACTATGAGGGAGGCAGCTGTCCCACTCCCTCTTCTTGGTTTGTAATTGGCCATCTTTGTCCTGTCTCATCAGACTGCCTCCCCTCAATGCATGTCCGTGCCCCAATTCCCCCTTCTTATAGGAATACCAGTCATAATACATTAGGGTCCATCCTAATAACCTAAGCTTAACTTGATTACCTCTAAAAAGACCCTATCTCCAAAAAGGTCATATTCTAAGGTACTGGGGGAGAGGGATAAGACTTCAACATGATTGGGGGAGGGGGCATAATTTAATTCATAATATCCACTTTTATTCTTATTTCTTTCTTTATAGTGTAATAATTCCTTGTACCAGTGTATCTTTTTCAGCATGATATCTTCCACTAGGGCATAAGAATGGGAACCACATTTGATTTTTCTTTATTCCCCTGAACTAGTATAATTCCTAGCATGAGAGGTGCTCCCTAAAGTCGATTGGTTCACTGGTAGAATGGTGAATGAACAAAGACCCAAAATGATAGTAGTAATGCCTCTCCATTTAATTTATAGGAAGAACTATAGAAATGTGTCTGGAATTGTACATGTACCTTCTTTATAGGCTATCTCTCTCACTAAACTGCATCTTTTGAGAACAGAAAACATGCTTTGTTATTGATTAGGAGAGAAATCATTAATTAGTGGCTTATTTAATACTAGAGGCCCAGTGCACAAAAATTTGTGTGGGTGGGGTCCAGCCGGCCCACCCCAATTGGGCCCAATCAGGGGTTGTCTGCCTGGGGGGAGGGGCCGAGTTGTGGTGGGGGAGCCAATCAAGGTTCGCAGCCAGGGCAGGGGCCATGGGAAGGTGGCTGGCCAGCCCCCCA
>NW_006285041.1:348452-365264 GCF_000327345.1 Myotis davidii
CTGCTACCTGCCCTCCCCTGTCGGCCTGCTCCCCCTAACTGCCCTCCCCTGTTGGCCTGGTCACCCCCAACTGCCCTCTCCTGCCAGCCTGGTCACCCCCAACTGTCCTCCCTTGCTGGTCTGGTCGCCCCCAACTGCCCTCCCCTGCTGGCCATCTTGTGATGACCATCTTGTTGTGGTCTTCTTGTGACAGCCATCTTGTGGTACCATCTTGTGATGACGTGAGGGTGGCCATCTTGTGATGATGTCATGGTGACCATCTTGTGGCAACCATCTTGTGATGACACCACATGACATCACCTAGGCTTTTATTATATAGGATGCACTTCATTTTTTCTTTTTACAAACAAAGTGAAATTTCATTGGGAGAGGCATTGTCTCAGTTTCCTGGCAGATAAATGAGGTCCATGTGATGGAATCCAGGCAATAAGATTAAGTGGAAGTGTGAATGGGACTGCCAGGAAAAAAGAAGTGGACTCAACTGCATGTTTTCTTGTCCTTTTCTGTTTTCCTTTTTCCTACCCAGAATGCAGAGACAATGCTTAGAGGTGAAGCAACTGTTCTGTGACAAGGCAAGTTGCACATAGGAAGAATGGCTAAGCAAAAAAAAAAAGAAAGAAAAGAAAGGAAAATATCTTTATTTTATCTCAATCTTGAGGGATGTTTCCTTAGTATAAGATTCTAAGTTGATGTTTATATTCTCTCATCATGAAGAAATTATTGTTGCCAATGTTGCTTTTAAGAAGTTAACCACTACTCTAATTGCCTTTTCTTTGTAGGTTGTTGTGTCTTCCAGATGGCTGTTTATCTAAAATCTTTTTTTCTTTGGTATTTTGCTTCACTATGACATGTTTACATATAATTTTATCTTTTTAAAATCATACTTGTGATTATTGACCTTCTTGAAAATGAGTATTAGAGTCTTCCAGTAATTAGGGAAAATTCTCAGTCATTATCTCTTCAAATATCTCCCTTTTCCCATTATTTTGATTATTGCCCTCTGAAACTATCATTCTGTACATCATCTATTCCTACTTTAGCCTTCATGTCTTTAACCTTTCTTTTATATTTTTTATTTCTTGACCTCTCTGAACTTTATTCTGTATAGCATTTTTAGTTTTATCTTCCATATGTACATCATCTATTCCTACTTTAGCTTTCATGTCTTTAACCTTTCTTTTATATTTTTTTTATTTCTTGACCTCTCTGAACTATATTCTGTATAGCATTTTTAGTTTTATCTTCCAGCTAGAGGCCCAGTGCATGAAATGAAATTTGTGCACTTGGGGGCGGGTCCCTCAGCCTGGCCTGTGCCCTCTTGCAATCTGGGAGCCCTTGGGGATGTCCTAAGCTGTCAGTTGGACATCAGACATCCTTAGTGCTGCCGCAGAGGCAGGAGAGGCTCCTGCCACCACCGCTGCACTCGCCAGCCTTGAGCCTGGCTCAGGGCTTCTGGCTGAGCAGTGCTTCCCCTGTGGGAGTGCACTGACCACCAGGGGGAAGCTCCTGCATTGAGTGTCTGCCCCCTGATGGTCAGTGTGTATCATAGTGACCAGTTATTCCTCTGTTTGGTCAATTTGCATATTAGCTTTTTATTATATAGGATAGATTAATTTCTCTTTAGCAGTGTCTGTCTTGCTGCTGTTTACATTGCCTAATTACTTTCAATTTGTGTATTTGTTATTTCTCTTAATTCTATAAGTTTTCTAGTGATTCTTTTACAAATATATTTTGTTCTTGTTTTAAAATTTCTAATTCTTGTTCATATTCTCAAGCTTACCCTGTATTTTTCGAAACATTAAATATAGTCTTTTGAAAAATCTTAGAATGTCTGGTAATTCTAATACATGAAGTCTTTGCAAGTCTGATTCTCCTGTTTACTGTTTCTGCTGGTTTTCTCTTATGTTGTCTTGGTTCCTTATGTGTTTTGTGAATGTTGACTGTAGGCTGATCAGTTTTCTTATAACATTATCAGTGAGCATTCTTTAAGGTTGGGATTTGTTTTGCTTGCATAATATGCCAAGAAGCATCACTAATCTGAGTCTACTTTATATGTTTTTTATGAAATAAAATCTAAACTATATTATAAAGCAACATGAAGTCAGGGTTGTTGTTTTGAGGTCACAAAAGTGATTACCCCATCCTCTGTCCAGCACCCGGCTTAAGCCAGGTAAAGGTACTTATTTTTCCTTCTGGATGAGGTTTTACTTCTTGTTTACCATTATACCAAAGGCCTATCCCTTTGGATGCCAGGGTTATGGTGGGTATTTTCTATTGGCTTCAGCTCCTTGTACGGACAATAAGTTTTACTTCCTGACGCCCACATCTCACCGAGTAGTAGTTCAAATTTTCCTGAATTCAGTAGAAAACCTCAGAAAGAAAGATAATTTTGTCAATCTCTGCTCAGCAGGTTTTCACTTTGTCTTTGACCTCTGAGGATTCCTTCTTTATGCCCCAGGTGATACACTCTATGTTTTCTCCAGCATTCTGGCTGTTTTAATTAGGGCATCACGCAAACTTAGCTATCTGGCATATTACCAGAAACAGAAGTAGAAATAATTGTTTACACTGATGAAAAATTTGAAAATAAGCTTAAAATCTACATATAAAAATTGGGGATACATATACACTATAAATGTCATGGTGCCATTTAAAGGAATATGGTAGATGCACATGTACTGACAGCAATATCTGTTACACACACTTTTAAATGAAAAATATGCATAATAAGATTCTTGTTTATGTAAATAATAAGAAATGTATATACTTTTGCAAGAACACATTTTTTTAAAAAATTTAAATGCACAGGAAAAGTTATAGATGCTTACAACTTAATTCAAAGGAATTTTTTTTCTTCTTACTTTTTGTAATCAGAATATATTTTTGCACTACTTGGGGTTATTTAAAAATAAACACAAGTTTAAAGGAATAAATGAGATAAGGCATTTGAAGCACTTAGTAAAGCACCTGACACATCATAAAAACAATAAATTTTCACTTACACTATTATTTTTATTTAAAAACGAAAGTTATTGATGGGGTATAGCAGGATATGATGGTGGTTTGTGATGTACTACAAATCAGTAGCAGACTTTGGGTTGGAAACCTTATCTTAAAATTCAAAGTACTGATCTACTCTCAAACTATAATTCATAGATCACTTATTTTACTTGCTATTTTCAGTTAGGTATTATTTTAAAAATGAATTTTAAAGAATGTGATCTGTAATAAAAAAATATGCTGAATTATACAAAGTCTAATAGTTTTGTTTTTAACAGGAGGAGTTGTCAAAGCTATAAAATTCCATTGTACATTATGAATATCAAAGAGGGAAAACTTGTATGAAACACTCCCTAAAGTCATTGAACCCCAGAATCTCTCTCTCAGGCATATTCAGGAACTTCTCCTCCATGAAATGCCTTTTAAAGAAATACTTCAGCCCTAGCCAGTTTTGCTCAGTGGATAGAATGCTGGCCTATAGACTGTAGGGTCCCAGGTTCAATTCAGGTCAAGGGCACATGCCCAGGTTGTGGCCTCTATCCCCAGTATGGGGCATGCAGTCAATGATTCTCTCTCATCATTGATGTTCCTATCTCTCTATCCTTCTCCTTTCCTCTCTGAAACCAATAAAATATATATTTTTAAAAAGAAATACTTCGCTAGACAATAATACAGATAACAAATATCACAATATCCATTTACTGACTCAGAAAAATTGCGAGTTTTTATAGAAAGGTTTTCATTATGCTTAATAAGTAGTACATTCTCTTTTTTCCCCTCTGATTTGTTTGGAACAGGTTCCACATATAAACACTGATTTGTCTTGTAAGTGAAGGAAAGAGTCCTTTACTGTCTGTGCCTCAGGCTTTTTAGGATTAGTATTGATTAATGGGTGGAAAATATGAGGCATCTAGAGTCCTTTCTCAGCATCCAACAACCTAAAGCCAAACAACAAAGGGCAGGCATGGGAAATAATAGAGAGAAGAACCAGGCCCTGATGTCCTTGCTCCTGCTGATGGTTACCACACAACCAAGGACCCTGCAGATTGGGGGAAAAATACACTACCAGCTGTAGTTAGATAAAAATGTTTGTTGCACATGCTTGGACTGCATAAAGGAAAACTCAGAAGTGTCAGAAGATTTCAAAATAAATACGCAATTGCTCAGCTGTAAACTATTAATAATGAGTGTATACTAGTATATGCTAAATATCTCCTTCCTCTATGTTTAACATCTGCCAATTGCATCATGTTTAAGGGGCGCTGTTGTCCTTGCATTCTCCATTCGTTTGAAGGTATGCCATTCAAACTTTGCTTGTTCTCACAACACCAGCTAACCAAAGGGCAAGCATGGGAAAGAAAAGGAACAGACCAAGACCCATGTCCCTGTTACACATGATTTACACAACCTCAGATACAACCATCCTCAAGGCACACAAATTTTGAAGACAGTCACAGGCTGGAGATGTAGAATGGGGGCTTGTGATGTATTCAGAAAAAAGTCCTCCCATTTGTAACTTGGGTTAGCACAGTTTTGCTTCTATAGTACGTTAACTGGGCTTGCCTTAGATATTTTAGCTTGTAAGGAAGCAGGGAATCCTTACCTTCAACAGCTGCCTACAAAGCAAAGGGCCCTCTGTGAGACATGACAGTTTAAGGCCTGTAGAGGGAAAAGATCTCTTTGATGACATCAAAAGGACTTCCTCCTTCTAATCCAAGGGAAATTTAATTTAATTGAATAGAATTGTCTTCACTGCCTGAAATTATACACAAATGTTTTCTTCTCAATTATGTTGAAAGTTGAAAAAAAATGATAGCTCTAACTGGTTTGGATAGAGCATTGGTCTGCGGATTGAAAGGTCCCAGGTTTGATTCCAGTCAAGGTCATGTACCTTGGTTGCGGGCACATCCCCAGTAGGAGGTGTGCAGGAGGCAGCTGATGGATGTTTCTCTCTCATCGATGTTTCCAGCTCTCTATCCTTCTCCCTTCCTCTCTGTAAAATATCAATAAAATATATTTTAAAAAAGAAAAACTTTCCTTAAAAAATGATAATGTGGATTCTTTAATATTTTTAAAACATAAAAATGCTAAGTACAGTCAGTAGTTCCTGACCCTTGCCTCATGAGTGGTGCTAAAGGGTACTGGTGAGAAGGAGGTATATGGTGCATTGTCTGTGTCCAGGAAATTCTAGGTTCTGATAAAAGCTCAAGTTAATTATGCAATAACAACAGGTGACAGAGCCTGCAATATGTCTCCTGGTGTCCTATATTTGCTAAAATTGTTTATCTGTGTTCTCTTACTTCCCGTGAAAGTTACGGTGAAAAAAAGCTATCCATGACTACAAAAGTAAAATGCAGTGTCCTAATGATGTTTGAAGCTCCCTGCAATGCTGGGATTTTTAGCAATCATTAATAATAAATTACCAACTATGCCATGAGCAGCTGATAGCTCTTCTCTTTGGTAGGTAAAGCTCTCCATTATAAAATACACTAGGTCATATGTCGCAGCTTCCAGCAGTTTTATTAAGGTTATTTAACCTGTATCGTCAACATTGAATTCATTTTCCAGGTGGGAAAACCAAGGCTATTCTACCAAATAATTGTTCAGGATGAATGACAGTATTGCAACTGAGATCACCATCTTAACTCCAGGTTTCACATGACAGGCACAAGTGGAAATCACTGGTTAATGATTTGGGGTTGGAGTGGAAATGGGGTTTCATTAATCACAAACTCTAGGTCATTTGTTTCATCCATCAAATTCAAGAACAAGCAACATGATAAATTATTAAAAGGTGAACTTGGCCCATGTTTTTCAATATATGGTTTGGAGACACATGGGGAGTAAGCAAGTGTTCTCTTAAAGGAAAGGAAACTAAATCAAAGCTTGCCAACATGAAAGCAAGACTCAAGTCCAAGACCTTTGTCCATCAGCTCAAGAGCTTAATACTCAGTTTTCAGTGTATAGGAGGGGTCCAAAGCAAGGAGCTAGTTCAGACACCTTACTAAGTGCTCTAAGATACTCCCTTACTCTCAGTCCCCTCAATCCCACTCAGCAATTATTCAAGTACCTGATGGCTTTCTCCTAATTACAGAATCAGCAGGACTCTAAAATGGGAATAAAAGTGGCTGAAGCACACTCAAATCCCAGACCCCACGGAGAGGGAGTTCATGTAGAATAGTTCTTCCCAGTGCTGTCATTTGAGACTTTCTCTCTGTTATATGCCAGATCAGTCTGTTAGAATAAAGACTGGCTCAAGCTCTTGGCTATTTTCTCTGAAGAAAATGTATGAGATGAGTTTTGAGATACAAACCATGTGAGTTTTACCAGGACACTTCCCCTCTGGGACTTTATTTCCTTACTAGAGGCCCAATGCAGGAATTTGTGCATGGGTGGGGTCCATTTGGCCTGCCCCAATGGGGAGGGGGGGGATCGGGGCCAGGCCTGTTGGGAGGAGGAGATGGCAGGAGGTTGGCCAGGCCGACTGGGAGGAGGAGCTTCAGGCAATTGGGGGGCCAACCAAGGGTGAGCAGCTGCAGGAGGGGCCATGGAAGGTTGGACAGCCATCCCCACCCCTGATTAGTGTAGGGGGACAGGAATCAGGGGAGGAGGTGGGTGAGCAGAGGGGCTGTGGGCTGATCGAGGTGGTGGGGGTTGATCAGGGGTGAGGCCAGCCATGGGGAGGGGCTGTGGGCAGTGGGCTGGCTGGCCCCACCCCCAAAAGGAATCACGGAGGATTGGGGGCCAGCGGCCTTGGGGAGGGACCATGGGTGGTTGACCAGCCAGCCCTGGCCCTGATCGGAATGGGGGGCTGATCAGGGGTGGAGCTGGCTGGGAGGAGGGGCCATGGACTGATTGGGGTGATGGGGGCCCATTGGGGGCAGGGCCAGCCAGGGGGAGGGGATTCAGGTGGTTGGCCACAGGCCCTGCCCCTGATTGGGATTGGGGGACTGATCTGGGGTGGGGCCGGGCAGGGGGAGGGACTGCAGGAGGTTGGCCAGCTGGCTCCATCCCTATTGGGGTGAGAGGGAGTGATCAGGGGCAGGGCCAGCTGGGGGGACTGGCTGCAGGCTGATGGGATGGTGGGGGGCCATTAGTGGTGGGGCCAGCCAGGGGGAAGTGCTGTGGGGGATTGGCCAGCCAGCCCCACCCCCCGATGGGGCTGGTTCTCTAGCCACAGTGGGTGTCATAGCAACTGATCATTCCAGTCATTCCAGTCGCTGCCTTTTTATATATATAGGTACCACAATAAAATTTCTTACCAGACCTTAATAGATAGAAATTCAGTTTCTTCTTTTAAGTTAAGCAACCCCCTCCCTTGGAATTAAAGGACATAATGCGGGTGGACACAGGCAATAGTGTGGTGAAGGCCTGGAATGGGTGGGTGCAGGGTGGAAGGGGTCAATGAGAGAAAAAAATGAACATCTGCAATACTTTCAAAAATAAAGATAATTTTTTTAAATAAAGGACATATGGGGGCAGAAGGAGGGAAGAATAAGTGTTGGGGGGAAAAGGGGCCTGATACATTTTCAAATATTGAAAGAGAGAGGTGGGGGGAGAGAGAGAGCCATGAATATACGTTTTCTTTTTCTGGGTGCGAATTGACTGTACAGGCTATTATCTCCACTGTGTTCTTTCTCATGGAAAGAATTTCAAAACAACTTGCCAACAGGATCTCAAACACCCTGGCATCTCCCATCCTCCATCTCTAGCAGGAAATTGCTTTGGGAGAGTTGGTTGGCCTCTCCTTCAGGCAACACCTGACTCATATCATTGGCAGGTTTAATTTTCAATGGAAGGAGAGCTCATTAGTGTTTCTCTGAAACAGCCCTGTGTACTGGGAGCCAATTCCCCTAAATTTCGCTTGCTCACTCTTGTGCAGCATCTTCAAGAAAAGCAACCCTGCCGCATGTGCTGGCCTTTAACAACCAGATCCAGGAAAGTTCTCTGACACATTTGGACTCTAACTGGGGTCAGTGTCCAACATCCTGCAAACACTCCTGGGGATCACGATAAATTTTCCATCTTCTCTCCTGTTTGCGTTACTCCCTGGGAAGGTTCAAACTAGGCAAATGTCAATATTTTGATGCAATGACATGATAAATAGTCACAGTCAGGGCCTACAATTGCATTTTTGAAATATTAAACTGAAGGAGGTAAGAAAAGTAAATAAAGCAAACCAAATTCCACAAAGAAAAATCAATTAAGAGCCTTGATAAGACAATTCTATAAAACTATCTCTAACAGAAACACACACACACACACACACACACACACACACACGCGCACACACACACAAAACAGCAACGCTCAATCTCAATATGTTGAAAACTGAATTTATAATCCTTCCTCAAATCCTGACCCTCTTCTGGTGTTTTGTTTTTGTTTTTTGTTAACATATTCTATTGATTTTTTTTTTTTTTTACAGAGAGGAAAGGAGAGGGATAGAGAGTTAGAAACATTGATGAGAGAGAAACATTGATCAGCTGCCTCCTGCACACCCCCTACTGGGGATGTGCCCGCAACCAAGGTATATGCCCCTGACCGGAATTGAACCTGGGACCCTTCAGTCCCCAGGCTGATGCTCTATCCACTGAGCCAAACCAGTTAGGGCTCTTCCAGTGTTTTTAATTTCAGAGAATGACATCACTGTCATTGCACAAGCAAAAACCTGAAAAGAGATCCTTGATGTCTCCCTTGCCCTCAGTCATTGTAGAATCTTTCACCGAGTCCTGGTGATCTGACTTCTTCAGTGTCTCTTAAATCTAACTCCTCTCCATATCTACTGTTTACACTATCATTCTTCATTTGGTGAAAACTACTGAGTTGTTTTTCCTCTGTTGATTCTTACCTTCCACAGTCCCTTCTCATGCCACAGCTAGAATAATTTTTCAAGTATAAATCCACTAATAATATAAACCTTTCTTAATATTCATAATTGCCTTCCCATTGCTTTCTGGCTAAATCCAAAGAACTTGAACATGGCCTACAAAATTCTCAGTGTTCTGCCTGTGCCCACTTCTCCAGTCTGGGTCTAAGCTACTTTCCTTCATACACAGGGCCTTGGCCACTTAGGCTTCCTTTCAGTTCCTCAGACTCAAATGCTTCCCCTGCCATAGGGTTTTTGTAGATGCCATGAAGCCAGATGTATGACTCTTTACTCCATGCTTTTACTTTCACTCTCCTACTTACCCATTCCTCATTTCTCTGATCTGAGATGTCTCAAGTCTGAGATCAAGTGTCACTTTCTTGTAAAGCCTTTTTTGATTACCTCAACAAGGTCATGTACATTGTCATAGAACTGTCTTCCTTTCCTTCCAAGCACTCAGCTAACTTGCAATAGTCATTCATGGGCTTATTTGGTTACTGTCTTCCTCACTCTGATGCAAGTTCAAGACAGACAAGGATCATGTCTAATTTTTTCTTACTATTTTTTTTTTATCAATTTCAGTGAAAAATACTTTTAAAAGCTTCCACTGTGCCCTGGTCAGGAGGTTCAGTTGGTTGGAGCATCATTCCATACACTAAAGAAAGGTTGTGGGTTTGATTCCAGTCAAGGCACACATATAGGTTTTTGGTTCAATTCCCACTAGGGGTGCATGCAGGAGGCAACCAATCCATGTTTCTCTTTCACATCAATGTTTGTCTCTTTCTCTCTCTAAGAATCAATAAAAACATATCCCCCGTGACCATTAAAAAAAAGTTTTCACTGTGTTTGTGGATTTGCCTATTTCTCCTTTAAAACACTGCCAATTTGAGACCCTCATCATCCTAGTAGATTGACTCTTACATTTTACTTTGTTTGCTATTAATATAACGACGCCTGCTTCCTTTGGTTAGGGGCTGTGAGGTATGTCTTTCCCCATTCTTTCACTTTTATTCTTTCTATGTTTTTGCATTTAAGATGTTACTTTTGCAAGCATTGTATTATGGGGTGTTGTTATTTTTTAAACACATCTGACAATATACATTTAAAAATTGTTTCCATTTAATATAATTGCTGTAACATTTGAGTTTAATTTTACCATCTTATTATACTTTTTCCAATTTATCCCATTCATTTTATGTTCCTTCTTTTTCTCCTTTCTTTCTTTCAGGTTAATCAAGTAGGTTTTATTACTTCAGATTTTTCACACATCTTGGCAGCTCTATAATCTTTTGCAGTCTTTCAGAGGCTATATTAGAGATTTAACATCACCCTGGATTTATCCTAAATAATAAAAAACCTAATATGCAAATCGACCAAACTGCAGAAAAACAGTTCCACAGGGGGCAGGGCTCGTGAGCAGGTGGAACCAGGCCAGCCAAGGCGGGTGCCAGCAGGCAGAGGGAGGGGAGAGCGATTGGGGCGGGAGGACGACAGCAGTGACCAGCGGCAGTGGAGGGGCAATCAGGGGGTGGGGATGGCCACTCGCCAGCTGGCGTTGTCCCCCAATCGGCTCTCTGGTTACCTCCCTCAGAAGGAGGCCAGACTGAAGCTTAGACTGTGGGAAGTGAGCCTAAGCCATCAGTTGGACATCCCCTGAGGGCTCCCAGACTGCAAGAGTGCACAGGCCAGGCCGAGGGACCCCGCCTAAGTGCATGAATTTTCATGCACCAGGCCTCTAGTTAAAATATAAAATAGTACTTTTATTATCAATTCCCACTGCCATAAAAGGACCTTTGGACACTTTAAAATTACTTATCTTCTTTCTGACTTAATATATATAATTGATTTCAGAGAGGAAAGGAGAGAGAGAGAGAGATACATCAATGATGAGAGAGAATCATTGATTGGCTGCCTCCTGCATTCCCCACATTGGGGATGGAGCCCACAACCTGGGCATGTACCCTGACTGGGAATGAAACTGTGATCTCCTTGTTTGACCCTCAACCACTGAACCACACCAGCTGGGCATTATTTCTGATTTTTATGCTATATTATTGTCATATATATATACATATATATATACCCCATAAAACATTATTAACACTGTTTAAGAGAGTCAATATTTATGTCGTTTTATTTACATATACATTTTCCTTACTTTTCTTTTGTATAATTTTTTTGCTGTTCATTAGCCTCACTTTTCTTCTGCCTGAGGACCTCCCTGTGTAGACATGATATAACAAACATTTTAAAATAGACAAATCGAGAAATGCACATTTGGATAACCAAAATATAAAGACAAGAAAGAGATTGCAATAAAAGTGTGATAAAAAGGCAATGGTTGCTCTTAGGGAAGGTAGCACATTGCAATTGAGATAGCACACAAAGAGATGTTTCTGAATGGCTGGCAAGGTGTGTTTTTTTTTTAACAGTGATTGCACCTTTAAATAATTTGTTAAGTTATACATTTGTTTTGGATTGTTTCTGTATCTGTACCTTATCTAATCTAATAAAAGAGAAACATGCAAATTGACCATAACTTTACTACACCCCAAGGTACGCCCACCAGCCAATCAGAGAAATTATATGCAAATTAACCCAACCAATATGGCAGCCGGCAGCCACGGAGCTGGAGCAAGCAGGAGGCTTGGTTGCCCTGGCAATGGAGGAAGCCAAGCTTCCCTGGCCGGTTGTGGCCGCCTCAAAAGGAAAAACTGCCCCCTGGTGGTCAGTGTGCTCCCACAGCGGGAGCTCTGCTCAGCCACAAGCCAGGCTGACGGCTGCCAGTACAGCGGTGGGGGTGGGAGCCTCTCCTGCCTCAGCAACACTAAGGATGTCTGACTGCAGCTTAGGCCTGCTCCCCGTTAGCAAGTGGACATCCTCTGAGGGCTCCCTGCTGCCAGAAGGATGTCTGACTGCCAGCTTAGGCCAAATCCCCTGGGGATCAGGCCTAAGCCAGCAGGTGATCATCCCCCGAGGGGTCCCAGACTTTGAGAGAACACAGGCCAGGCAGAGAGACCCCCCGAGTGCACAAATTTTTGTGCACCAGGCTTCTAGTTTTATAATAAAAGATGTAAAATAAAAAATAAATGAAAAATTAGTAAATTTTATTTTCTGTGTTGAAAGACAATATTTAAATTCCTGCTTTGAAAGAGGTATTTTGCACCTAGGATACTATAATTTGTCTTAAGAATTTATCTGTTTGCCTTATTATCCTCCTCAAAGATAATGTGTCTTTTTCCCCTTTGGTTGCTTTTAACATTTTTATCTTTGTCTATGGTTTTCAGGAGTGTTATTATGGTGTACCTTGCTATAGTTATAGGTATTTGTCCATCATGGATTTATAGGGTTTTTTTTGTATCTGTTTCTTGAGCCTTTCATCAGTTTTAGAAAATTCTCTTCAAATATTGCCTCTTCCAGTCTCTTACTCTCTGTGGCCAGCCTGCAAACAGCCATCAGCCCCTCACCTAGGCTGGCCACACCCTCAGGGGTGAGAGTCCCTGCTGGGGGGCTTGACAAGCCTGCAAATAGCTATCAGCCCCTCACCCAGGATAATTTACATAAGATAATTACATAAGATAATTTACAATGTCCCATACATCTCTTACCTTCTTTTCCTCTATTCTGCATTCCTTTTTCCCTTTTTGATTCAGTCTGGATATTTCCTACTGACCTATAGTATTTGGGTTCATTATTTTTCTATTTAGCTATGTTCAATTCACTCTTAATTCATTTATTGAATTTTCACTTTTATTTATTGTATTTTTCAATTTTAGGATTTCCTTATATTCCTTTTTATCTATTCCACTTGTCTGTTGAAATTCTCCATCTTGTCATCAATTTCCTTTGATACTAGAGGCCCAGTGCATGAAGTCATGCATGGATGGGGTCCAGCCGGCCTGCCCCAATTGGGGGGCAAACAGGCTGGGCCAGCATGAGGGGTAAAGGGGAAGGGGCTGATCAGGGGCAGTGCTGGCTGGGGGAGGGGCTGCAGGCAGTTGGCTGGTGGCTGGCCCTGCCTCCTGTTCAAACTCCCGTGGAACTCCTGGTTGAGGGGACAATTTGTATATTAGCTTTTAATTATATAGGATATTTAACAGTATTTAAAGTATATGTTTGCACAGGAAGAGACTGCATGGTGTGGTTTTTGGAAGAGGGCCATATTTTTTCAATGCCGGGCACCACCATTCCTGTGTTTGGCCTGCCCCCACCCCCACATGGCATCAGCCTCAGGAGATGAACTAGCCCCTCTCTACTACCTCCCTGAGGCCCCGCAAGCCAAGCTTACTCCCAGCTCCCAGCTCCAAGCTCCCAGCTCCCAGCTCCCAGCTCCAAGCCAGGAATCTTTGGGTCCTAGCCCGTCCATGTTGCAACCTTTCTTGAAAAACTCACAAAAATTTCAGGCAAAAGCAGGGGCTGCCAGAGACACACACTTGTGTGGCTTTCCCAGGTGACCATTTTCCTGAGGACAGCACCACCTTCCTATGTTCAGCCCACCCACACTCTACATACATGTCAGCCTGGGGAGAGGCACTAGCCCGTCCCTGCTAACTCCCTGTGGGATCTGCTGGCGACAGCCAGCCTGGGCCTGAATTGCAGTCTTTCTTGAAAAACTCCAAATGCGCCACCTTTTCTGTGCACAGCCCCACTCACATGGCCACATCTTACTTTGTTCTAATCTGATGAACTCTGTTGGCCTGACTCTAACAACTGCCTAAGACACCGCCCCACCAAAAAGATTTGCAGACTCCAGGCAGGTAGCAGCTGGTCTTGGTGTGTGTACCCTGACTTTTGCTAAATGGCCCCAATCCCAGCAATGTTGCAGTTTGAATCTGTTGAACACCACTCACCCCTATCTGGTGACTCACTAAAAACCTGCCTCACCCAACTCATTACTGTCTGAGGCCACTTTAGTATCTGAGCCTAAAGGCAGCTGGCAGGTGGCAGTATTTCTCGGGGTGCCTTGGGCCTTTTGCTGACCTGTCCCAGTCCTGGTACTACTGGCAGCCAGTCTCAGTACACAGTGTGGTTCTTCCCACACACACCCAAGCGAAGCACAAGCTGTTACCAACCGTGGATCATTTTATAGTTCCTGTTAGCGAAGTACCAGTCACAAGCAGCATCTTACATTGACATGCATTCCCCCAAGAGACCCCAGAACCAACATACCTGGTTGCAGCTTCAAACTATAACAGAACATGATTGGACTAGCTCCACAAGTGGTATGCCCAAAGGAAGTCCCTGCATGCACCAGACCCTACTGGGGTGATAGCCCCCTCATAGCAACTTGTACTCTGTGATCTGGGTCAAACATCACAGTCAGACAGCCTGATGGTCAGCCTTATTCACATTTGGGGCAACAGCAATAAAGACTCCACTACAACAGGAGGACTTGCATAACCCACACAAAAGACATTCCTGGTGCACCCTGCCCAGGTGATCAGAAGGACTGCACCACTGAGCCCCACAGAACACTTACAACATAAGCTACCCTATCAAGGCTGGGAGATAAAGCACATCTACCTAATAAATAGAGACAAGCACAAGGTGTTAGCCCAAATGAGGAGACAAAGACACGTGCCCCAAATGAAAGAACAGGGGACATCGCTAGGAAAAGAACTAAATGAAATAGAGACAAACAATCTACCAGATACAGAGTTCAAAACAATGATTATAAGGGTGTTTCAGGCACTGAGGAGAAGAATGGGTAAAATAGTAAGAATGTCAGCAAAGAGATAGTAAACATAAAAAAGGATATAGAAACCATAAAAAAGGAACAGTCAGAAATAAAGAATGTAATATTTGAAATAAAGAATATGCTAGTAGGAATCAACAGCAGATTCAGTGAAGCAGAGGATCCATCCAATCAGCAATTTTAAAGACAAGGTAACAGAAAACACCCAATCAGAGCAGCACAAAGAAAAAATAATTTAAAAAAAAGAGGATAGTTTAAGGGACCTCTAAGACAACATCAAGTATAGCAACATTTGCACCATAAGGGTACCAGAAGAAGAATGGAGAAAGCAAGGGATTGAGGACCTATTTGAAGAAATGATGACTGAATACTTCCCAAACCTTGTGAAGGAAAAAGATACACAAGTCCAGGAAGTGTAGAGAATACCAAACAAAATAAACCCAAAGAGGTACACACAGGGCATGAACTTTACACTTAAAGAAATTAGAAAAAGAACAACAAACAAGGCCCAAAGTGAACAGAAGGAAGGAAATAATAAACATCAGAGTGGTAATAAAGAAAATAGAGTAAAAAGGAAACAAAACAACAACAAAAAAACATAAAAGATCAGGTCAATGAAACTAAGAGCTGGTTTATTGAAAAGATAAATAAGATTGATAAACGTTTTACCAGATTCATCAAGAAAAAGAGAGAGATAATCCAAATAAATAAAATTAGAAATGAAAGAGAAGTGACAACTGACACCCTAGAACAGTGGTCGGCAAACTGCAGCTCGGCAAACCATGGCTCAAGAGCCACATGCGGCTCTTTGGCCTCTTGAGTGTGGCTCTTCCACAAAATACTGACTTCTGCACATGGGCTATGAAGTTTCATTTGCACTGTACATGCATGCCCACATGTGGTATTTTGTAGAAGAGCCACACTCAAGGGGCCAAAGAGCCATATGTGGCTCACGAGCCGCAGTTTGCCAACCACGGCCCTAGAAATATAAAGGATTATAAGAAAATGCTACAAACAATTATATGGCAACACATTGGACATCTGAAAGAAATGGATAAATTCATAAAAACATACAATCTTCTGAGACTGAGTCAAGAAGAAACAGAAAATTTGAACAAACTGATTAAAACCAATGAAATTGAAGCAGTAATAAAAAATAAAAAAAACTCCAACAAACAGAAACCCTAACTGGATAGCTTCACAGATAGATTCTACCAAACATTCACAGAAGAGCTAACATCTATCCTTCTTAAACTATTTTAAGAAATTCAAAAAGAGAGAAAAGACTACCCTGCTCATTTTATGAGGCCAGCATTACCCTGATTCCAAAACCAGGTAAAGATATCATTAAGAAAGAAAATTATAGGTCAATATCCCTCATGTGGTACATATATACAACATATGCATATATATGTATATACAATGGACTTGGTAGTAATAACTTGGCTATCAAAATGGATTAAATCTTACTATTTGCAATAGTATGAATGGACCTAGAGGGTATTATGCTAAGAGAAATAAATTAGACAGAAAAAAGACAAATACCAAATGATTTCACTTATATGTGGAATCTAAAGAACAAAATCAACAATAAAATAGAAACAGATTCATAAATACAAAGAACAGAATGATGGTTGCTAGAGTGGAGGGGCCTTGGAGGGCCCACTGGAAAGGGATGAAGAAGTACTAATTGTTAGTTACAAAATAGTCACGGGGATGTGGAATAGAGTACAGGGAATATGGTCAAAAATCCTATCTAATAAAAGAGAAACATGATAATTAGCATACGACCACTACCCTTCTGATTGGCTAATCAGGGTGATATGCAAATTAACTGCCAGCCAAGATGGTGGCCAGCAGCCAGGAAGCTTAAACTGAAAATGAGGCTTGCTTGCTTCAGTGACGGAGGACTCCAACATCCCCCGCCTGCTGCTGCCGGCCTCTGAGCAGGCAGTTTGAAACATAGTAACAAATATAGAAGCTAAAAAAAACTCCAGAAACCTGCTTTCAGCGAGCCGGGATCTCAGAGCTGGAGTTGATACAGAGTTTCGATTATAGAATCGAAACAAACCAGATACTTGCTTTTAGGAGCGGAAGCCTAAGAGCTGGAACCTCAGAGCTAAAGCTGGCCCACAATAAAAAAAAAAGAGAGAAAAAAAGGAGCGGTTGGGAGCTTCCGTCCCAACCCGAAAACAGCCCTCAGCCCCTCACCCAGACTGGCCAGGCACCCCAGAGGGAACTCCCACCC
>NW_006285041.1:365865-376423 GCF_000327345.1 Myotis davidii
AGAACAGTAAGCATTTAGAGAGTGTTCTGAGCTCTATTAACTTGTATTCTTACGTTTTCTAAAGAGACTGCCAGTTGCCCCACAGATTGGCCCTGATCACTGGCCAGGCCGAGGTACCCTTCCTGTGCATGAATTTTGTGCACCAGGCCGCTAGTATCAGAATAACTATGTACTGTTCCAGGTGCTTAATTGAAATATCAGAGGATCACTGTGGAAAGTATATGATTGTCTGGCCACTACGCTGGACATTTGAAACTAATACAAAATAGTGTTGAATGTAAACTGTGATTAAATATAAAATTTTAAAAATAAAGGGTGTATTTGATAACTCCCACATGTGAATAGTATCTATGTTCTCTATGGATCTGTTTCTATTGTCTTTAAATGATTTTTGGTCATTGATTTGTCTCCTAGTATAGTATAATTTAAAAAAGTGAATCCTGAACATTATTTTATGAAAAATTATAGAGATTACTGAGGCACTGGGTAATGTTATCTTTCTTATTTGAGGTAATTTCCAGGTAAACTAGGTGAATTTCATTCCTCCAATCTAGATTGAAGCTGTTTTTAGTTTCTGTGAGAGCTGGCCTGTACCTAAACTCCCTTGCTCTTACAGTGCTGCACTACATAACTCCCAATTCACAAGCCCAGGGTGTTTCTCAGTGCCCCTTGCCCTCAGCAAGCCTGGGATGCCAATTTGTCCCATGAAAGTGCTGAAAACTACTCCACCCACTAATGAACCTGAGGATGCTTCTAGGAGAAAGTAGAGCAGCATTTTGATCTTATCTCTGTCTATTTACCTCCTCTCTGGAATCTTGTTTACAAAAGCATTTCATGCCTTTGGGAGCTCTTGTGTTTCTTGAAACGAATTCTTTTTTTAAAAATGTTATCCAGTTTTTCCCAATTATTCTTTGTTATAGTTGAAAAAAATGTATTTTTAAATAACTACTATTATTGATTACTTACTCAGAGGCCTTCTTATTTTCACATAACACCCTGAGTTTTCCTTTATAGAATTCTCCACAATTTATTATTAATTATTTTTATGTTTCCTTGTTTGGCATCTATCTCTGCATCTAGATTGCAAACTTGATGAACCTGGAGAAATCACTATTTTGCTCACCATTAAATATTTGGTGTCTAGCTTGTATTAAGCTCTCACTAACCATTTTAATGAATGAATACAAGTTGTTGAGCTAAGAATTTTATGTACATTATGTACTTTAATTCTCACAATAACCATATGAGGCAAATATTGTTATCCTCATTTTAGAAAAGAAAAATAAATAAATAAAAAACTAGAGAAGTGAACAACTTCCCAAGGTCACCATGTATTAAATGTTCTCTAAAACTCCTCTTCTTGGACACCTAAATATTATGCTTTTGCAACACAGATATGCAGCAGTCTTTTTATTGTTTTAGTACCCAGACTCTTAAAGCAGCCTTCAATTCTTTCCCCTTCTTTTCCTCTCCTTCCTTTTCATATTCTATGACTTGCTTTCTAAGGCCTTCCGTGCTCATAAGCAGGTGAACTGGAAAAAATAAAAGGTGGTGAAGCTCACAGTAGCTGAGCAAGGTCTCTACGCTCCAACACACCAAGAGAAGAGCCACACTCCTTTGTCCTCGTGAGCTCTGAGACGTGGGCTCACTCATTTTTGTTGTTGTTGTCATTTTATTTTTAAAATAAGCTTTACTTTTTAGAGTGGTTTTAGGTTCACAGCAAAATTGAGTAAAAAATACAGAATTCCTACATACTCCTACCTACACACACACACACACACACACACGCACACACACACACAAATACACACACTCACTTGCACAGAGTGGTACGTTTGTTGTCATCCATGAGTTCACATCAGTTCGTTTATTTTTATCTCGCTGTATGAAGCCATCTGGGAATGAGCTTTTGCCCAATTTCAGCAATTTTGTGTTGAGTCCTCTTTTGACCTGGAGTTAAAATTTAAAAATCTCTGCTTCTGTGTCAGCATTTATTCTGTTCTTAACATGCTGCAGTGAAGCTCACTTATCCTGAACTTTGGCCCTCCTAGCACATTGCAGTGTTTGCATACTCAAAGCCAGGAGATTAACTTTAATATTGCATTCTTAAAGGAAATCAGGTGTGATCTCTAAAAGCCATGGTGATCACATTTCGCATTGAGTCTGAAATCTTTGTGACACCGTTGACACTCCCGGTGCCCTCTCCTCCTGCCCACCAGACCAAGGTCGGGGCTTGGTCCCACCACATCTGTGAAGCCTGTCCTAACAAGTTCCATCCCACAGCAATTCTCTTTTTCTCTTCAGCACAACATCTGGAATCAAACTGTCCTTGAGGAATTCATTACCCACTCTGAGCCTTAGGTCCCTCATTTGGAAACACAGATCAAAATACTTCCAGGTAAGTTTGTAGGTGAATGCAAATGTGTTCGCATGTGTCCATGGTGACACACAATAACTATGCAATAAAAATCAGTACTCCCGCTCTCCTTACCTTCCAGGGTGTGTCATGAGGATAGATGCACAATGAGATAGACAAAACTGAAATTATATCAAACATGCTTAAGCATAGATTATAGCAGATATCAAGTCCTTTCCGGTTTTGTGAAGAATGGGGACACTGAAGTAGCTGAAGCAGAGAAACTGAAGGAGAGTGGAGCTACTAAGGAAAAGGAGAGGAAAAAGTGGGGACAAGAGGCACCATTTTGCTCAGGGATACCTATTAATCTTCAAATGGCAAAGTGAAACAGCACAAAATGATTGTTCACCAAGATAAATGGCTACATGCATATCTAAGTGGAGACTGTGCTTCTGGCTCAGTAGTCAGGAGACATGGGTAGGACTTGGGCACATATCAAGGAGCAGGAGAAGGATATCTGAGAAGGGGATGCAGAAGGATCCATAGCTCTAACCACAAAGTGAAGCTATTTCAGGGATATCATAGGACAATGAGCAAACCCATTTGACAGCCATGGTGTCCCTGGAAAGTCTGATAGTAAAGTGCTTGAATGTCTGGTTAAGGAGGATGGAATTTATCCTTCAGTGACCTAGGAGCTACTGGGAAGCTGACATGTAATATGATGACTGAGCTACCTGGACAGCACAGACTGCAGGGGAAAGGCTGGAGGCTAGGGAACAAGTACAAAGGTCTTATAACACTCCTGGGACAAGCAGATAAGACCTCACCTCAAAGTGGGGATGGGAAGAAAGGGACTAATGTTCAAGCACTATCTTCTAAGATCTTTCTGTGGCCTCCACTTCTTTCGGATCTCCCCCGTCACTATTATATGACAGATTACAGATGTTTAAACATGTTATTTAACTTGATTAGCATTAAAAAATCTATTTGCAGGTAGAAGGGGTTAATAAAATGGATGTATTCTAAGGGTTTATTTTAAAAATATTGTAAGAGGATGAATTAGCAAACACTCCTCTGCCACCCACTACTAAAGAGCAATGCAGAATATAAGTAATTATAAGCAATGTAACAGCAAACTGGGGCTATTCCCTCGGGAATCAAAGGGCATGACTACGACAAACATTGTGACCTCTTTTATAAAGTAAACAGGCTCAGCACAGGCAGAAAGACACAAATGCTTCTTCCTATTAGTGAATGTGTCGTCCCACAATGGGCAAAGTGAAAGTATGGTGATGGAGAAATAAAGTGGCCTGGTAAGGGAATTGGCCATGGCTGTCTCAGGTGAGAAGGAGAAGGAGACAGAACTGGGAGACCAACACCCTTTGTCCTTGTTCATGGAACCATAGCCCAACGGTCCCTGTCCTCAGTATAAATTGACTAAACAAGAGCTGTCTAATGAGCATCCCACTGAAGAGCGTAAGGAGGAACATGTTTGGGTGTTTCAGGAAGCAGAAAATGACCCCAAAGTGAATCATCTCATTTGGGAGAAAGTTAGAAATTTCTAAGGGCAAAGCTTGGGTTATTGAATGTCAAGACGAAACGGAGCTCTATAGTGAGGGGACTGGAAACAAGAGGGCCACATTCTGAGTTCAGGAAGTCTCCTGAGAGATCCTCTCCTGCAAAGTCTGTTTCTAGAAGGTTCCTTTTCTCGTGCCTTCTTAAAACAGTTCAAATAGCTAGCTTTTCCCATTATCTATCAGAGATGTTTGAGAGGCTCCTGGAAACTTGGATCTTGTTCTTTCCAATCATTTCTTTAACTCTAGCAGCAGAGCATTTCATTCCCTTACAATATTTTTAAACTAAGCCCTCAGGTACACATCCCTCCAAGCATCCATTTGTCTGCCCTGTTATGCACTGTTATGACACTTAATATTATGAAACATAATGCTTACCAAGGGAAAAAAGGACTCCTTTAGGCAGTGCCTGTGCTTTGTGCATTGTTGACCTCACTTGAGTCATGTTTTTTCATCCAAAATATAACACTCCTCCCCCGCACTGCTGCCCCTACCCAACCCAGGCTTTCTTGGGAAAAGCTTTTTAGTGTGGCTGGTGGGCCTTCAGAACTGAATGTTTCTGCTGAAAAAAAAAAAATCAAAGTAAGGAATTCAGTTGCACTTTGGACTCTGTCCTTTAGCCTGGACATAGAGACGGAAGTCCAAGTCTCTGAAACCTAGAAAAGGAAGAGTGTCTGCAGCTAAGCCAAGGTGACTTTTTGACAAGAAACATCCTTTACTGAGGCAAGAAACAGAATAGCTCTGATCCTTTGCGGAAGCTAGCTGCGGCACTTAGAAACCATTTCCCCACTCTCCACCTGGCTGACCCCTGCTGGGAGCTCAGGAAGTCCCCAGTGTGGAATTGCCCTCCCAGGACACTCACCTCTTCACCTCCCGACTGAGCTCGGACCTCTCCCTGTGTTCCCACCACACCAGGACTTTCCCTGCCACCATGCTTGCTTGTTATGTGACTTCTCCCCTGCTAAACTGTGAGCCACTTAAGGTCAGGAATGGCTCTTATTACTCTAAGAATCCCCCATGCTATAAACCCTTAATAACTGCTGAGTAGATAAATGAATGAAGGTGGCCAGTTCAATCTTCTGTGGGGAATATAAGAGTAGAGTTCATATCTGAAGTACAGAAAGGGTCAGATAGCTCCCACCTTAGATTCCAGAACCTTCTCTCCTCCTTCCTATATCCCTCAGAGTGTGTTCTTTCTCAGATAGTCCCAGTGATGGTATCAGAAATACCTCGAGAAGCTCACCATCATCAATGAAGTGGGAAACTTCAAAGAAGCTCAGACTCTGGATTCGTGCCCATGCTTCATTCTAGGAGACTGAGAGCCGAGGGCACAGAACTGGTATCTTCCCAGCAGGGAAGAGCAAAAGTGCAACCTCAGAATCCTGTTTGATTGTTTCTCTTTCAGGCACTTATGGCTAGCGTTGCTCAGGGCTGGGGAAACAAGAATCAGAGATGCCTCCTCCATCCATCAGTGTGATGTCCTTGAGTTAAGGCCAGTGTGTCAGAAGTGCAGGTTAGAGGTGCCCGGGAAACCTGGAGCCAGCCCTGGGCTGACACCGCACAGGGCGAGAAGGCAGACACTAGGGAAGCGAGTTCATCTCCCTGGAGCAATAGGACAAAGCAAAGGGTAAATGAGGCTGCCTGCCCCAGCCCAGCCATGCCCTGCTCCACTTTCTGCCAAGCGTTCCCTCTGAGTCACCCCTGGCTTGCACGGAGGCCAGGAGCTGCTGCAACCATGAAGGTGGGTTATTTGCCCACTCAGTCCTTTCCTTCATGGATCTTCACCCTGCAGGCTGCACTGCTGGCTCAGGACGGGGCGGAGCTTCCTGCTCCCAGAGCCCCCAGGTACCTGTGAGGTGCTGCTGCCCCAAGGCCCTTTTCTCCCTGTGTGTGCCCTCTCTGCTTACTCTTTACCCAAGGACTCACTAATTTGCATGTGAAACAATAGGGTGAGAGGGTTGGTGGCCAGAGACTCAAGGTTGAAGTCCCTGATCTTGCACTTGGGTGAGTTCCTTGTTACCCCAGGGCTCTATTTTCCTCATTATAAAATGAAGCTAAAAATCCCTGCATTGCAGATTGTCATGAGGTTTAAACCTGTGGTTCTCAGCTCTAGCTGCACATGAGAATTCCCTGGGAAGCCTCAAAATGCCAATGCCCAGGCTCCACCCAGATCAATTAAACCAGGTTTGGAGGGTGGCCAGGCATCAGTATTTTAAGGCTCCCCAGGTGATTCATATGTGCACCCAGGTTGTGGTCACTGACTTAGAAGTAATGCATATAACCTAGAGAACAAACTGCCTAAAGAATATGATATACCCTTAATAATAACACCGATATTACTTCTTATTACTCTTTATTGCTGCTGCCCTTAATCTTACTTCTGCCAGAAAAGGAAGTCTGCTTATGGGGAAATCTGCTTGTATCTAAATTATAAATAAGAGCACGTACAAGCGATTATCACTAGCCTCTAAGCTGCTCAGTGAGACAATGAGAGTGACGTGAAACAGCCAGTCAGCTGTGGAGACCCCAGTTCCTTAAGATAAGTGCATGCCTCATGCCCCGTGGTAGGACTCCCTCCCGGCCTGCTTCATCCAGACCGTGCCAATGGACACATTTCCAGTTGAAGCCCAGTGCCCTCATTTCCAGGTATGAATGATCTCCTGGGAGGCAGCTGTCAACTTCTGCATTCTGAGGTACCTCTCCTCTGCGGTAAACGGATGAGTCACGGTTGGTCCCTGGGCAACTAACAAGCAGCCATGGCCCATTCTGCCTGGTGACTTAGGCCACTGACACAATGCCCTTGGCGTAGATGAGGGAGTCATAAACTTGGTCTTGACACTGTTTAAAGTTATCTTGTTTGCTGATTGTTTGGCTGGAGGGAATGATGTTGAGTTATTCCTGGCTTCTTTATGGCCCCAGAATGATAAGCATAATTAGGGTAAAAGGAGGGCAAGCCGCCCTTCATTAACTGAAGCAATGGGTCAAGTAGATTAGCACAGATAATTGACATGAGTAGACAACTCCAAGCTCCACTTTAGAAATCAGTTCCCTTCTTTTTCCAAACTAAATATGTTCTGAGTGTGGTTAGCAGAAGGGCAGGCTAAAAGTTAAGGCTTCTACCTATCCCATCCCTCTCTGGGTGGTGATGCAGGACTAGTTTTGATTTTAAGCCAAACATTTAAATTTCTCTCAAATGTACCCACTTCTTTGCCTTTAAATAGCCCAAGTCTGGTCATACTCCTCAAGAGAGGATGCATTAACGCCTCCTTCCTGCTCCTCCACATTCCCTCTTTCTACAGAGCGGCCAGCATGTTGTTTCCTGATGTCAAATTGCATCATCTTACTGCCCTACTTGAAACCCTTCAGTGATTTCCCATCATTCTCAGGATCAACCTCACCTTTTGGCCTGTCCTTGACGCCTGCATCAGAATCTGGCCTCCATCCACCTTTCCACCTCATGGTCCTACACACAGGCTGGAGGGGAGGCGCTCAGCTCCTCTCAGCTCCAGGCTTCTTTTCCTTCCAGGTCTCGGAACCACCTGGAGCACTTTCTCCAATATGGCTAATGCCGACAGTGCATTAGTTTTCAGCTCAAACTCCATCTCCTCGGGGAAGCCTTTCCTCCCTCCTTTACCAGATGCTGACATGTCCTCACACACTCAGTTCCTGATCCTCACACTTCTCAGACACTTGCTGTTACCACTTGTCTAACAAGAATTTAAGTTGCATGAAGAAGGGACCCATCCACACTGCTCTCTGTGCACCCCGCACTCTGCTCCTAGCACCTAGCCAGTAACTACATCCCGAATGAACCTCCAAAGGCAGGTATTTGTGATCCCCTAAACAGGTACACTGGGAAAGGTCAAAGCAGTGGGGCTAGCAAAGAAGGAGAATATTGTTCAAAGAAGAAGGAAGAATATTCAAAAGAATGTTAGATATGTTATCTATCTGAATTATGCATTGTATTGGTAATTGTAATATTTTTCAAATAACGCTTTGCTAGGCTGTCAAAGAAGCCAGGCCACTGTTAACAGCTCGGAAGAATGGGGATTATAGCTGATGATGATTTAGTACCTACAGTGTGCCAAGCACAACAGCTCTATGAGGTAGATGCTACTATTACTCCCATTTTGTGAATGAGGAAACCAAAATGCATAGGGAGTGAAATCGTTTGCCCTATGCTGTGGTGCTGGTGCATTGAGAAACCAGCACTGCTATTCCAGGGCAGGCTCTGTTACACTGTCTCTCTCTGTGGAACTACTACCTTTCAAAATGTAGGGCCTCCCACGTTTGTAAGAAGATATCACAGGCTGAGGATGTCCAATAGAGTTTGCATCCCCATTTTATAAGTGGAGCTATTGCTAACTTCTCAAAACATGAAAGGGTGTGGCTTGATTTCCCAGCTCTGTTAATTATTTCTGAAAGTTTATTGTATTATTGGTGACCAAGTAATTGTGGCCGTGAGGAGATATAAAAGTGTTTCATTGCAGATGGTGTAATCTTTAACTTCATTTAGAAGACTGGTGCCAGGCGGGGACCTGAATTGGGGGGAATACTTTGTAAATTATATAATTGTCTAACCCCTATGCTGTATACCTGAAACTAAGATAAGATAATATTTAATGTCAACTGTAATTTAAAAATAAAATTATAAAACATTTTTAAAAGACCTGAAGCGCTATGGCTTTTCACCTATTTTGTGACCAAGAATTGTGCTGATAGGAAAGTGCTCTGTGACTTTGGAGAGTGTTTTTTTTTTTTAATTTAAATCCTTTATTGTTTAAAGTATTACATAAGTCTCCATTTTCCCCCATTGACTTCTCCCTGGCCACCCTGACCGTTTAGCACATGCCCTCACCTTCCCCCATCCTCCCCGCCGGATCTGTGTCCATTGGTTATGCTCATATGCATGCATACAAGTCCTTCGGTTGATCTCTTACCCCCTCAAGCCCTGTCTTCCCTCATAGGTTGGACAGTCTGTTCAATGCTTCTATGACTCTGGTTCTATTTTTGTTCATCAGTTTATGTTGTTCATTATATTGAGGGGAGTGATTATTATTTGGTACAGCCACAAGTCCTCTTGGGAGGGTCTGAGGCGGTCCATGATATCTGGCTGGTCTGGAGGATTCACAGTGCTTTGCCTCTCTCATCTAAGTCAAGAGCACAATGGGACGTTATTATAAGTCTCCACTTTAATTAAATTTCCTACAAAGGGGCATCTGCTCTTTTAGTTTGGCTGGTGCTTCTTGTATCCACTGATCCACTGCCACACTGAGCAGGGTTTTCCCTTAGTAATTGTTAGAGAGATGGAGATGCTCCAAGGGCTCAGCTGTCAACAATGCCACGATTATTACATTTATTGGTTAGATGTCCTCTTTTGCATGCTTTGTATGCCTTGTGATTCCGAGTTTTTGGAATCAAGTTGACTTCCACTAATAAGATCACTTCCTCTTATTTTGATGTAGTACCATTTGCTTATTTTTTCCTTTGTTTCTGTTGCACTAGGCATTGTCTCAGCAAAAATTGTTATATGAGAAGTCTGATATTTTGCTGTCTATGTTTTCTTCAACGATTTTTATGGTTTCAAGACTTACATATAAATCTTTTATCTATTTTGAGCTTGTTGTTTGTGTGTGGTATAAGTTGGTGGTCTATTTTCTTTTTCATTTTTTTTTTTTGGCATGTATCTGTCCAATTTTTCCAACACCATTTATTGAAGAGATTGTCTTTACTCCATTGTATTCTCTTGCCTCCTTATCGAATATTAATTGAGCATGATGACTCAGTTTGATTTCTGGGTTCTCTTCTCTGATCCATTGATCTATGTGTCTGTTCTTGTGCGAGTACCAGGCTGTTTTGATTATAGTGGCTTTGTAATATAGCTTGATATCTGGTATTGTGATCCCTCCAACTTTGTTCTTCTTTCTCACTATTGCTGTGGCTATTTGGAGTCCTTTTTGGTTCCATATACATTTTTGAAGTGTTTGTTCTAGATCTGTGAATTATGCCATTGGTACTTTAATAGAGATTACATTGAATCTATAAATTGCTTTGGGTAATATGGACATTTTAGTGATGTTAATTCTACCAATCCATGAATGGTATATTCTTCCACTTGTTTATATCCTCTTCTACCTCTTTTTTAAATGTTCTATAGTTTTCTGAGTACAGGTCTTTTACCTTCTTGGTGAAGTTTATCTTAATTTTTTGTTGCAATGGTAAATGGGATTATTTTTTAGTTTTTCTTTGTGAGAATTATTATTAGTGTATAAGAATGCCAATGACTTCTGAGTGTTAATTTTGCATCCTGCAATATTGCCAAAATCCTTTATTAAATATAGTAGTTTTTGGTGTAGTCCTTGGGTTTTCTATGTAGAATATCATGTCATCTGCGAATAAATCTCTGCACAGCAAAGGAAAACAGCATCAAAATGAAAAGAGAACCCACTGTATGAAAGAACATATTTTCCAATGATACATCTGATAAGGGGTTAATATCCAAAATATATTAAGTACTCATACAAATCAACAAAAGAAAAACAAACAACCCAATCAAAAAATGGGCAGGGAGACCTAAATAAACATTTCTTCTTTTTTGTTAAGTTTCAGCATTTTTATTTATTTATTT
>NW_006285041.1:377239-396206 GCF_000327345.1 Myotis davidii
CTAAGTATGTGCTAATTTAGCCTCTGGCTGAGTCTACCCAGCAGGAACTACGAAGAGATCTGCAGATTCCCCTTCCTTTTTGGGGGGTTTGGAGGTGCCCAGATGAGGCCCACCTGTGAAGCAATGCAAGCCTCCGTGGGGCCTTGGGCCTTCTTTTGGATGTTCTGGGTCTCTCTGACCCAGATGCAGTTTGTTAGGTAATTTTAGATTGCAAAGGGCCAGGCCATTCATATGCAAAAGCCTCTGTGCACAGCTTGGGTCAGGCAAGGTCTCAGGGAATCAACAGGGCAGAGCAAACAGCTATGGCTGATTCTCAGTCCTGCCCTAAGAGGCCCTGGTCTCAGTGTCCCATGGTAATTACTGCAAGCATCTCTGAGAGAAAGCTGCCCTCCAGTTCTGCCTGCTGCCGGACAGTCCAGTTTCTCCCCGTATGAGTCTGGGTCCCCAGAGACTCACCCGGAACTGGAGTCAGGGCCCTAGGGAGCTTGTGTATCCCTTCTGATTGAAAAAGACAACCATGTCCTCAGTTGCCAGCCCTTTCCATGTGCACCTCTGTACCTCTGCACTTTGCTTCTGCACCTCCTCTGAGTCTCAGTGTGCTTTTCTCTTTTCTTCTAGTTGTATAATTTCTACTCAGCCAGCCTTCCTGTGATTCTGGATGATGTCCATTTTGTCTTTTAGTTGTATTTTTGAAGTGGTTGTTCGAGGCAGCAATTTCAGGTGTTTACTTATGCTGTCATCTTGGTTTTTCTTTTTAAATAAACATGTCTTCAAAGTAGACATACAAATGGCTATGAGACATATGGAAAAATGCTCAACATCACTAATCTTCTGAGAGATGCAAGTTAAAACGACAATGAGGTACCACCTCACACCTGTGAGAATAGCTGCCATCAATAAATCAACAAACGACAAGTGCTGGGGAGGATGTGGAGAAAAGGGAACCCTAATACACTGCTGGTGGGAATGCAGACTGGTGCAGCCACTGTGGAAATCAGTATGGAGTCTCCTCAAAAAATTAAAAATGGAACTGCCATTTGACCCAGTTGTCCCATTTCTAGGAATATATCCTAAGAAGCCTGAAGAACCAATCAGAAAAAATGTATGCACACCTATGCTCATTGCAGCACAATTTACAATAGCTAAGATCTGGAAATAGCCCAAATGCCCATCAATAGATGAGTGAATAAAAAAGCTGTGGTGCAGCTACACCATGGAATACTATGCAGTAGTACAAAAGAAGGATCTCTTACTCTTTGAGACAGCGTGGAGGGACCTGGAGAGTATTATGCTAAGCAAAGGAAGCCAGTCATAGGAAAACAAGTATCATATGATCTCACTCATATGAGGAATCTAATGAACAAAATAAACTAATGAATAAAATAGATCCAGAGACATAGAAGCATGGAACAAACTGTCAAATCTCAGAGGGGAGGAGGAGCTAGGTGGGTGGGTGTAAAGAGATCAACCAAAAAACTTGTGTGCATATATATGCATAACCCATGGACATAGACAATAGTGTGGTGAAGGCCTGGGGTGGGGGTGGGACAGTCTAGAAAGGGTCAATGGAGGGAAAAGGGGATATATGTAATATTTTCAACAATAAAAAAATTTTTTTTAAAAAAAGGAGATGAGTATGGCAATGTCTAATGCAAGCTCAAGGTTAAAATGAGTGCAGCACCCAACAGGCTCATACATCCTATTAGAGCTCAAAAATGCTGCAGATGCATACCCTCTTAATCCCTTTTAATAATAGGGTACTTTTATGAAGTGTTAGACCTTGATCCCCTTTCTACTCTTATAATGCCAGCCAAATTACTACCTCTTAAAGTCTTGGTTTTATTTCTTCAACATGAATCTGATGATACCTGTTCTTCCTCTAGACTCTTCAAAGGTACAATGAAATAACTTGGGAAAGCTTCCTAGCTTGGGTGGCCAGCACATAGTAGGCCCTCACCAGTTATGGAATCTAAACCTAACATGTTAGCAGGCTCACTTAACACTCCAGGAAGTGTTGACCCTTCCTGTAAGATAATTTGTTAAAATGGGCATATGCTAGGTCTCCAATACTCAAATTTCCAGAGGTGTAATAAAAGTGAAGTTTCAGTCACTACAATGAAACAAGCAAATAGACAAAATGGGAAAAGAAATGATTTGAAGACTGTCAGAGAAAAAAAGTGGTCATTTCTAAGAATCTTTCTCTTTCTTCTAGATCTTGGATTTGGGGGTAGATTGTTCTTATTTTTAAATTAACTAAGGTTAGTTTAGTTAACTTTTTTCCAGTTGAACTATTTGAGGTTAAAAGGAATGAGGAAAAGTCTATCATTCAATGTTGGACAACAAGTGTAAATCATAGTAAATTTTCAGAATAAAATTCATTTATGCCTTTAGGGGCAGTGACTATTATGTGGACAGAACTCAGAGGAAACACTTTAACAGCATTGTCTTGTGCTAAATAAAATTCCTGTTATTAAATCAAAAACATTATTTTCATGGGCCATCTCCCAGGGTAGAAAAAAATTTTGTTATTACAGGCTCAACTTTCTGGAGATGAATTTGTGAGAGGATTTTGTGAGCAGTCTTTTGTCCTTTTAAGATAAATGTTGATGAATACACTGAGGAATCAACCATCATCTTCAGGGCATGTGTGAGATCAGATTGACACTTACATGAATGATCATATCTTTTTCCCCTGAGAAATGGGACTCTCTCCTGTGTGTCTATGTAATGAAACAAAAGTTTACTTTCTGTCAAGCTGTATAGTATAGTTGGGGGGCAGAGACCATAGTGTTTGGTCTTTCATCTCTTTGCCTTTTTCCTCTCCCTGGAAGCATTGAGACTTCCTGAAGAAATGTATCAAGGGAATCCTGCTCCCAATAATCTGGACTTCCAAAGGAGTTGTTTTTCTTGTTATTGGCTTACAATTCACTAGAAGGAAGTGAAAACTGATTCTGTGCCTCTGTGACTATTTAAATTCTTGAGAACTGCTTATGAAATAAAGCCAAACTGGAGGGGTCCTCCATGACAATGAAAGAAGCTCAAGATCAATTATTTAAATTGACAGAAGAACGCTGACTGGAGGTACTTCAACCAGCCACTTGAAATGACTGCCACTTCCCTAACTGTGCTGCCTGTCTGAATGTCACCAGAGATGCTGGATTGTAGGGTAGGTGTCATTTTGCCTTTAGAAAAAAGCAAAGAAAAAAGCATCTGAAATACCTCTGCTAGTATTCACTCATTCATTTATGAAATATTAATTCAATGTATATCTGGACAAAACCTGGTGCTGGTTACTATGGTGATCAGAGCTAGGACCAGGGTGAGGTGAGTGAGGCACTCACTTTAAGCACAACATTTAAAAGGAAGCCAAAAGCACTCAGGAATAAAGAGAACTAGCATGTTAATGCAATAGTTGCTTAAAAAATCAAAACTAATACAAAAAATCTATGATAAAATGTCAAAATCTTCAATAAAGGCAGTTCTGGCCTGTATTAAAGTCTGACCTAAAACAAAAAACCTGAAAGGAAAAGGGGAAAACATCGATCCTGTCTCTATAGAAAATTTTGATGTTTTGTTCATCATAGATTTTTTATTTTTTTAAATGTCACATTACAATGTCACTTATCTGACTGAGTCTTGTGGGTTCCCCTTAAATTTTGTGTCTGAGGTAAGTGCCTCAATTATCTGACATAGTCCCAGGCTTGATGGGGATATGAAGATCCTGCCATTCAAGAGTTTATGGTAATAATAGGATCACTAAGTGCTCCTTCGCAGATTACTGTCTTACAAAAGAAAATGATAAATGCAAGGAGAAAGGTTATGGAGGAATGCCATAGAAGCTAAAAGGAAGGAGTGATGGTTTTCACAGTGAGGGCCAGTAAAGGCTTTGGACAAAGTTGTGTTTAAACATGACCTTATCATGCTCTGGCATAGTAGAGCAGTAATAGAGAGAAGATCCTAGCACATGAAAAGCTGGTTGACATCACCAAACATCATGGAAATGCAAATCAAAGCCCCAATGAGATATCACCTCACATCCATTATTACAGCTATCATAAAAAAGACAAGAAAAAACAAGTGTTGGCAAGAATACAGAAAAATTGAAACCCTTGTGCAGTGCTAGTGGGAATGTAAATTGGCACAGCCACTACTAAAAACAGTATGGAGGTTTCTCAAAAAATTAAAAATAGAACTACCATGTGATCCAGCAATTCCATTCCTGGGTATTTATACAAAGAAAATGAAAACACTACCTTGAAAATATATATGCACTTCTATGTTCATTGTAGCATTATTTATAATAGCCAAGACATGGAAACAACCTGAGTGTCCATCAATGGATGAATGAATAAGGAAAATGTGGTATACATAGAGAGAAGGGAATATTGTTCAGCTATAAAAAGAAAATCCTGCTATTTGCAACCACATGGGTGGACCTTGATGTCATTATGCTAAGTGAAAGAAGCCAGACAGAGAGAGAAAGACAAATATTGTATGAGATCTCACTTATATGTGCTATCAAAAACCATAAGAACAACAAACTGAGCTAACAAATACAGAGAACAAATTGGTGGCTGCCAGAGGCTGGGGAGTGAGAATGAGAGTGAGGCTGAAATGGCGAAGGGGATCAAAAGGTACAAACTCTCAATTATAAAACAAATAAGTGCTGGGGATGTAATATACACATTGTATTATATAATAATAAATAAAACCCTAATATGCAAATTGAACGGCAGAACAACTGGTCACTATGATGCACACTGACCACCAGGGGGCAGATGTTCAATGCAGAAGCTGCCCCCTGGTGGTCAGTGCACTCCCTCCAGGGATTGGGCCTAAGCCAGCAGCCGGACATCCCTGAAGGGTTCCAGACTGCAAGAGGGCACAGACTGGGCTGAGTTATATATTTATATATTATATTTAATAATACTATATTATATATTTGAAATTTGCTATTGGAATAGATTTTAAAAGTTGTTATCACAAGAAAAAAATTGTTACTGTGTGATGATGGATGATCATTTCACCATATATATATGAGAACACCCCAGAAATCTAGTCCAGATTTTCAGTGAAATTTACAGGTTATACATGGAGAAAGTGTGCTGGGTGTTGAAGAAAGTGTATGTTTATACAGTGCAGAGCATGTCTGGGATTCCTTCCCATGGCAAAGGAGGAGGCCTTGCAGGATGGATTCATTTTACAACACCTTTATATAAACAAGACCTTCTCTCCAGTTCTGTGGATAGAGACAGAAACTGGTGTGTGGAAACAAGTGAATAAATCATGATCATGAATGGTGAAGGAAATGCCTTGTACCTATCTTCATTCATCAAGTGAATTCTCACCTCAAGGACTGGTTTCTAATTCAGCAAGCAGAAGTCTGCCATGGTCAAGATCTGGGTGAATATTCATAATGACAAAATTCCTAATATAAAAATCCCAACTGCTGTGAGCCATAATTACACCAACACAGAGGAGAAAGAATGAATTCAGAATTTTTAAAACATTTATATCCAAAATGGAATCAGGGCTTAGCTAGATAGTTTGATTCTGAATCCTATAATTCATTCAGAGTCCACCATCCTGATTTTGTTGTTGTTGATGTTCTTTGTTGTTGTTGTTGTCATTGTTTTCAGTTTTGTAGCTCCTTGTGTACAGCCATTATCCTTTATTTACTATGAACTAACTTCAATTGATCAGGTTCTGGAATAGAAATTCCAGGAGGTTGTTTTGAGCCAGTTTCCTGTTTTGAATGAGCTAAGGCATTTATGAAACTGTACCAGGCCAGAGGGGCAGATTGCTGCCAGAGAGAAGGTGCTCCATACGCAAAGTGAACGGGAGGGTTAAAAATAATTAGTGAAGATCACATAGCATATAAAAAGTCTAACCGGGGCTGTTTGGGGGAGAATGATGGTATGGTTACCATAAGCAATTATTTGTTAAATTAATAAACTAATTGCACAAACCTGAAGACTATATTTTTTCTTAAATTAGCTCATAGTCATGAACTATTTCATTGGGAGCGGTAGAACTAAGGCTCCTAAAGATGAAACCTACGGCATTTGATGCCCCCAAAGGACGTTCACATTTTTTTTCTAGAAGGAGCCAGTTTTTGTCTTCAACTGAATTGATTTAACATCCATATCATTAAAGCTTTCACCTTACTCAGAAGCTCTACTTTCTTAGAAAATCAAATGATCAAGTGGCCATACCAGAAAAACAAACTGTTTTAAGAATGAAAAAGTTGGGATCTTCGGTGTGTTCATTTACCTGCTTTCACCAGAATGATAGGGAACAAGTTTTCAGAGGCTCTGAGGATGTGAACATTAAAAGGGAGAGTGGACATTACCCAGTCCACTGGCTTTTGGACACTTCGGAGGACTGGCATTCTTCTCCCAGGGCGGTCTATCTGCTCTACAGCATAGAAAAGAGACCAAAGGGAAAGCTACACTGACTCAAATGGAGAAAGGAGCTAGAAACTTCAAATCATGGCTTTCCCCTAAACACAAATGAAGCCAGTTAAAAACAAATTCCCAAGCACACAGAAGCCCAGAGAGTTTAAATGACTTGCTCCAAGTCACACAGATATAAGGAGTGGGTTTCAAAAGTAGCTCCTGACTCCAGACCCCCAGCTTTTCCTAGTATACCCACATTAGGACACAAATGCAAAGGGAATCATTTCCCATTGCAGTGTATGCATGCCCAGAGGTTCATTGATTTGACCTAATTTGACTAAGGTCAGTGCCCTCTGACTTTTTTCATAACAGGATCCACTGTTATGAGGCACACTGGGCTAATGGCTAGAAGTCACTGGTGCAGGCACTTGGGTGTTGTGAACCAGGCCCAGTCCCTCTGAAGGGTGAAAGGAATCACTCCTCACACCATAACCCAGTGCTATGGGAAACACAGGCTGGAAAGCTCTAGGCTCTGCAGGCTAGCTCACCACTCCTCCAGAGAAAATAAAGAAAGGAAAAGACTTAGGCCTGATCATGTTCTAGCTATGCCTTTGATGTGCTGTTTTCTAGCCCATGTTTAGGAGCAAGATCAACATACTCAGGACAGGGTCATTTGCTCAGCAAAGTCAGCAGAGCCTTACTATACTAAGGCATGTGCCCATGTTATTTCCACTCCACACAGTTTTCTTAGCTCTTGTTTGGTTAAATCCCTGTTCTAAAGGCTGTGGTGACAATGAAATTGAAAGAGGTCATGAAATAAGTGTCTGATCAATGCTATCAAAGGCAGATCAGCCAGGTGTTCCCAGAGCACAGGAGACCTCACTGAGGAGAGGTGACTGGGCTGTTTCTTGAAAATAAGTAGGGTTTCAGCAAGCAGAGAAAGGGGAAGGGCTATCTCCCCCTGGGTGAAAGCAACAGACCGCAAGTCTTCTCAAGGGAAACGTTTGTTTCATGGTTTGCAAAAGAATAGAACCCATGAAGAGGCATCCCAGAGGGATGAGGTGGACCAAGATTATGGAAGACCTAGAGTACAGGAGCAAGAAGAATGGACTCACCCTCTGTTCATTCCTAAGACAATATATTAGACACTCACTGGATGCTAGGCACTACAATAGGTAAGGTAGGTGTTGGGAAAGCACATGTAAGACTGCAGTCTTGGAAGTACAAGAGAGATGTAAAGAAACAGCGTCATAAATACCATGATTTAAATCTGTATCAAAAATAACAAGTAAGGAGTAGGGGTGGTCAACTCTACATGAAGCTTAGGAATGCCTCCAGGGATGCAGCAGGAGGGCAGATCAAAGCCTACAATTTAAGAAAACAAGTCTGCTAAGCCAGGAGCATGGGTAACGCTGCACTAGGCTGTATGGTATGTTTTAGAGAGAGGAGCCACTGGAGATAAGGATCCCACTTGGGAGGTCATTGCATGGTCCAGGAGAGAGACATGAGGGTAATGGTAGCAGTGATGAAAAGGGAGACATCAGTGGCTTTGGTCTGTCCAAGTGTCATAACAGATAATTCATTGCATAGCAACTACCTACAACAAGGTCTAATTCACATAATTAACCTATGAGACCACAGTTAGGCCTTTTTTCTGCCAGCAATATATGAGTATTACGAAAACCTGATATAATCCAGACACTCCAACTCACAAAACTTTCCCCATCCCTATACTTATGAACTGTCACTTATGCACTCAATCCTAAATAAATGACGCCTCTTTCTAAATACATCCCTTTTAAACTCACCTCCTGGTATTTTGCTAAAGAACCTTTGACTATCCCTCCACTCTGCTTCCAAAGTATACAAATCTTGCCAAAGAAGATTTATGGGAAATAGGATAGTAATCTTAAAATATTTAAACATTTAACCATGAGGCACAGATACATACTTTTGTGTAAATGGAAGAATAAATCTTTTTGCCTCTGACCCCCAAGGGCTTCTTTCTATACATAACAACAGTAAATCCACCAAATCTCTCAGCAACCTTCTATGCAACCCCCATACACACTATAGCTCAGAGATGAGTGGAGAAAGATGTTTTCAAGAAATTAACCTGGAAATCAGGGCCCTGAGCTAGGGGTGAGATAAGCTTGGAGCAGCTGCAAGGAGGGTGGACTCAGGAGCAGCCTTTTCCTCCTCAAAACGTGAGAAGTTTCCTCATGACAAGTGTGGGAAGAGCCAGCATGTTGACTATAGTTGGATCACTAAATGTGATTTATGACCAAAATGGTTCAATTTGCACACAGTAGTCAGTCAATAAATATTTATAAAACTGAATTTTAAAGGGGCAGATTTTAGGTAAATATAGAGAAAACCTTTCAATAATTAGAGGTGTCCAATCATAATGAATAGAGAAGCAAAAGATCTCTCTAACCTCTTTTCCCCTTCTTCTCTCCTCCTCCTCCTCCAACTTCTCCTCTTCCTCCTCTTTTTCTTCTTTTTCATTAACAACAACAACATGATTGAAATGATCACTTTATGAGAGAGAACCCCTTGGAGCTACAGGAGATACAAAGTCCCAACTGCCAAAGAAATGACGTGTGTGTGTGTGTGCGCGTGTGTTCGGGGGAGGGGTAAGAGACCGAGAACTAGAGATAATTGTAGAAATTACAGTGAGATGCAGCAATTTCTGCTCACTGAATGACAAGCATTCAAAGGAAAAATGTTTACATCTGATTGAGAGAATCAGGGAAGACATTTGTGGAGGATGACCAGGACCTTGAAGGATGAATAGCTTTTTAATAAAATGTAAAAAGGATGAGCAAAGCACCACTTATCTATCATATTTTGGCTGGGGCATAGGGTACAAGTAGCACAAAGCTTTCTGGGATCTTATGGAAAGGCTCATTAGGGGCTGGAGTGAGGAGTTTGCACTGGATCTGGATAAATATTTAGGGTTTTGTTACGATAAGATTATAGTATTAAAACTATCTGGGGGGAGATATCTGTCAGCACTGAAATAGAAAGATTACAGGGGAAAAGAGAAATGAGCAGGGAAATGAGTGGACAGACAATAGTCCATATGGAAGTTACTGAACTAAAGATGAAGCAAAGGGAACAGATATGAAGAAACAGTGAAGCAATAAGGGACACTAATATGGCCCTTGGACACTGAGTCTAGATAACTACAGGTAAGTTAGTTCTACTGATGGTAATAGAACACAGAAAGAATCATCACACAAATAAAGGATGGAAAAGAGAGGAAAATGCAGAAGAATTTCTCCTTTGGGAATAGGATGAATATATACCCAGGATGCCTACTTCATTTAGATTTCAAACACATCTGAGTAGCAGCTCTTTGGTATCTTGCATGTAGTTTATTAAAAATAATGGTGAAAGTGCTTGAAGTTAGCACAATGTGTACTATCTACACTAAGAAAAGACAAACATACAAATTGACCATACCTTCGCTATGCCTTAAGCCATGCCCACCAGCCAATCAGAGTGACTATATGCAAATTAACCCAACCAAGATGGTGGCCAGCAGCCACGGAGCTGGAGCGAGCAGGAGGCTTTCCCTCCTACCTGCCCTGGCCAGCTCTGAGCTCCTCTCAAGGCTTCAAAGTTTCTATTATAGAAGGTAAATAAATCCCAGAATAAAAAAAAGAAAGAAAAAAAGGAGAGGCTGGGAGCTTCTGTCGCCAGGGGGGCTTGGCCAGCCTGAAAACGGCCCTCAGCCCCTTACCCAGACTGGCCAGGCATACCAGTGGGGACCTTCCACCCTACAGGAGGTGTGGCCAGCCTGAAAACAGCCATCAGCCCCTCACCCAGGCTGGTCAAACCTCCATGGGGTGAGGGTCCCCACTGCAGTGGAGGGGGTGTTACCAGCCTGCAAACGCCATCAGCTCCTCACCCAGGCTGGCCAGGCACCCCAGCGGGACCCCCCACCCTGATCCGGGACACCCTTCTGGGCAAACCAATTGGACCCCACCCATGCACCAGGACTCTATTCTATATAATAAAAGGGTAATATGCAAACTGACCCTAACAGCAGAAAGACTGAGAATGACTGGCCCCCCGGGTAGAGGGCCTAAGCCAGCAGGTGGTCATCCCCTGAGGGGTCCTATACTGCAAGAGGGGTCCTATACAGGCCGGGCTGAGGGACCCTCCCCCCTACCCTGAGTGCACTGGGCCCCTAATTTTAAATAAATGAATATGGATTCAATATCATAGCTGAAATAACCACACAGTATTCACTCACATTCTGATAGGCCTTCCTTAGTGGAAGAGAAGGGATTGTGTTTGTAAGAAAATTATCATAGGCCTAGCATATCATTGGGTGTATATCATTCATTAGAACAAAACATGCCACTAATTTAACATGTGAAAAGTAAGGGAACCACTGGCTTAAGAGATTAGAGCCTGTGCATTTTTTCTCTAATAGTGTCAAAAAGTGTTGAGTGGAAAAGTAAGAAATAATTTGATTTGGCTTTAGGTCCTAGTCAGCTTATCAGGATTAAGGGTGTCTTATGTTCTGTTTGTCCATTTGGCAATCACTTGGAAGTACCTGAACTTCTCCCTCTTTCTTACATGAAAATGAATGACCCAAGTCTTATAACAACTTATCTTGCCCTGGAATCTGAGTTAATCCAGATCCATCTTCAACCCATGGGGGCAAATTATGAATTATAGGAGCATGCACTTTGGAGTCAAAGAGCCCTATGTTTAAAGTCTGCTGTCACAGTTAGTAGCTGGGAGAACATAAGTTAATTGATCTTTCTTTGCCTTTTCCTGATCTCTAAAAAGAAAAAGAGTACCACCCTCAGAAGATAGTGGTGGAGATTGGAAGAGATGATGGATGTCTAGCATGTTGCTGGTAACAGGAAGTGCTCAACAAAGAATGATTCTCTCCGTCCATCAAGCTCACTCCCAGAGCTGTGATCAAGAGCAGGCCCTAAGCCACAGGGTGGCTGAGAAAGCTAACCTCCAGAAAACTAGGCCTGCCCAAACTGTTCAAAAAGAGGAAACGGGAATTTCGCTTTAGACATAGCTTTAAGGAGAAACATTATTTCTCTTTCAACTAATATGAATATATTTAATATTTGAGATGTTGACTAAACATACTCTTAATACTGTTTTTAAAAAAATCAAACAAGAATAAACCAGAAATTGAGAAGTGAAGACTTTTACAGACATGCTAACCACCACACTACTTATCTAATGTACTTTTTGCTCGAAGATTAGCTGTAACAGTTCCAATTCATTTCAAATTGTCCTATTTAAAATCATGTGTGGCTAAGCTAATGCACTTTACATAGCTATTTTGTTTAGTTTTCCATTTCTATTTAAATACTATATAAGATATTGCACCATTCCCTGTGTGAATAACAACCAGTCATTGTAATTTTACTTTGTAAACTTACATAACAAATAATCCACAAGTCATATGATTCTAACCAGTTGTGACCTTGGGTAATTCACTTATCTTCTTGGCTCAGGTCTTCAGCTGATAAAATAGATTAATAATGTCCATAATAATGAAAATTAATTGTTGAGAAGATTGAGACATGTACATAAATTTCCTAGCATAATGTTCTCCCCAGCTTCCCATGATAAGGCAAGATGATAATAATTGATTCTGAATGTTTCAGAACTATTCTGGGTGCTTTTTTCATACTAACTTACTTAATCTTCTCAAGGATCTTATGAGCTAGGAACTATGATTTTTTCCATTGTACAGAAGAGGAAACTGAGGTACAGGAAAGTTAAGGAACTTACACAAGTGGAGTTATGTCCAGGCAGTTGGTTCCAGAGGTTGAATTCATGTGCTCTATGGCCCTTGTCAAATCTGAGTTTATGACATTAATATTTTGGGATTATTCCATATGTCTGTGATCCATAATTTTTTTTACATGCCCTTGACTGGAATCAAACCTGAGACTCTTCAGTCCACAGGTCGACGCTCTAGCCACTGAGCCAAACTGGTCAGGGCTGATTCATAATTTTTTTGAAAGAATGCCAGGATCTCTTTCAATGGAATAAAAGTGCTGGATAGAAGGTTAATATTTCTTTTGATTTGGTCTCTTTACCCAGGTAATACTACAAGGCCCAAATAAGACAGTAAGTGGCTGCCCGGCCACCTCCTCCTAGTTTGTTAAATGTAACCAAGGTATTAGAGAAAAACCAAATCTGTCCATTGAGTCTCAAATGAATTGCCCTACATTCTATCTGAGGGGGCCTGCATCCCTTCTGAATGCATTAAAAAGGTGTGCCTCCAATTCACCATAGCTAAGATCTGGAAACAGCCTAAGTGCCCATCAGCAGATGAATGGATTAGAAAACTGTAGTACATCGACACAATGGAATACTATGCTGCTGTAAAGAAGAAGGAATTCTTACCATTTGCGACAGCATGGATAGAACTGGAGAGCATTATGCTAAGTGAAATGAGACGGTCAATGAAAGAAAATACTACATGATCTCACTCATTTATGGATAATTAAGACCATTATAAACTGATGAGCAAAAATAGATACAGAGGCAGAGCAACATCAAACAGACTGTCAAACTACAGCGGGAAGGCTGGGGAGGATTGGGGGGTGCGAGGGGGGGTCGTAAGAGATCAACCGAAGGACTTGTATGCATGTATATAAGCATAACCAATGGACACAAGACACTGAGGGGCATGGGAGGCTAGGGGAGGGTCAAGGGGAGAAAAAAAAAGGAGACATATATAATACTCTTTGTAATACTTTAAGCAATAAAATATTTTTTTTTAAAAAAAGGTGTGCCTCATGATATCGCTGGTCAAGTTCTAGTTCTTCTCATTGAAATATTGACTCTGTGTATCAATATGTGTATCATTTTATTGTCCACTGTGAGTGCTCTCTACATATGGATCTGGATATAGAAAATCCAGAAGGATCCTTTGATTCTCTCTCTCTCTCTCTCTCTCTCTCTCTCTCTCTCTCTCTCAGTCTTTGTATGTACTTTATTTTAATTTTTAAGTACTTTATGTCCTTTATGGAAGACTTAGAGAGGTTTACTTCATAAAAATGTAAACAAAACAATTAAAATTGATATGGTATAAATATTTGTTTTCTATCAACTGAGGCCTACTACTAGGTAGTTCAACACTCTCCCTTCCCTTTTACCTCCACCTTCACTAGCAAAAATTACTATGCTTTAATTTTCTTATACAGAGCATAAGAAAATTACCCTCTCTTTGTTCTATTTTTTCCTTCCATGATTTTCTTGGGCCTAACCTTCCTGCCTAACTGTTTACCTCAGGCTGGCTCATCAAGTAAGAGAAATTTTGAACTCAGCTGCTAACATAGTCCATTTTTACCCCATTCTGTTCCATTAAGCTTTTCCACAACCCAGTGAGAATTCATCTCTGTGAACAACCAACCTTGTCAATTAGGTGGCAAGTGCTAATAATATCCCATCATAAATCTTCTTATGTAAGGGGGGAGGCAGGGCAGCCACCTCTTGCCTCAGTGCAAAATATCAGAGCAGGATTTATCCAGCCTTACATGATATTCTATCCCAGAAATTGCCACTTCTTGATGAAGAAGCTGTTTTAAATTTTCCCCAACTCTGAGGCCATTGGTTGGAGGGGAAGAGATGGGAAGTGAGGCAGGAGCAGCAGTTATCTGAGAGACCTCTTGGTACCAGGGGTTGAGAAAGAACGGGTGCTGATGGAAGGACGCATGAACAGAGTTTAGGAGACACTACTGGAGGTGAATCAGAGAAGGGAGCATGGGAAAAGAAAGACCAGAAGCTTCATTTGGCTGGGAGCTCTACAAGGGTATGGAGGCTGAGAATCAGGTCGAGTTCTATTAGATACTCACCTCGTTTTATCTTTTGCTGAAGTTCAGCAAGCTGCCCTTTTTCTCTCCTCTCCTCCATTGCTTTACTTCATGGTCAGCACTTCAAGCCAATACTTATTTAATACCAAGCATGGGGTAGATATTTGGAGAACAGACTGAGAATAAAAGACTGGGCCCTGCCCTGGAAAACATTTGGTGTCTTTTCCTGATTCTTCTAGGTCCACTGTGCTGGGTGCTTCATAGCCAGTGTAAAACCCACTTCTCTCAGATTCATCCCAACCATCTTCAAACAGGCCAATAAAGAACATAATAGGAATTAGTGAAGTTCCCAATTATGCCAAATTCATGGACTTTGGCACACAATAGGAAGAATGTATTTGTAAACGTTAAAAATGCCCCAAGAAGGAACTGGCTTATGAAACCCTCTGAAGACTGCCAGCCCCTGGGAATGTGGACTGTCTGGGCACTGACAAGGGTGCCCAGGCACCGTGAAGTCTTCCAGCAACACTTCAGAGTTTACTCCATCAGCCAGCTTCTCCTCATGGAAACCATTTTGCCATCAAAGAAAAATTCTACTTTCCCCTCATTTAATTATGTGGACATTTGCTAAATTAAATGCACTAAAAGGCTGGGAGCCAACATCTACAAAGGAGAAATCTCAGACTCCTCTGTTTTCTGCCATTCTGGGCTTCCTTGAAAACAGATACTGGGCAGTGGAAAATGTGGTAAAAGTTGTAATGTTTATGCTCAAAGGAAAAACACCTTTCCTTTCCCTTCCATTGGCCAGCTGCACCTGGCAAGGCGAAGACCAGCTGAGTGAAAAGTCACTTGTGCAAAATCCAGCTGAGCTGTCCCGTTGAGCTCAGCAGGCAGTGACTTGGAAATTTTTACATGTATTCTTTCTAATACTAATATGTATGTGCATATACTAACAACAGAAAACATATTTTAACATATGTATTTTATTGTGTTAGAATATATACATATGTATTCAAGTTTTTTTGAATTGATAAGCAGGTCATTCATCTTCAAAGAAATGTTTTCAAGAAAATATCCTGAAGTATGCAATTTTATTTTATACTAGAGGCCCGATGCACAAAATTCATGCACTCAGGAGTGGGATAGGGGGGTCCCTCAGCCTGGCCTGCACCTTCTCCAGTCTGGGACCTTTTGGGTAATGTCTGACTGCCATTTAAACTGCAATCCGGGACCACTAGCTCCTAACCGCTCACCAGTCTGCCGGCCTGCTTGTCCACAACTATCCCCCCTGCCGGCCTGATCGCCCCAACTGCCCCCCCTGCCAGCCTGATCACCCCTAACCGCCTCTGCCTTGGCCCCACCACCTTGGCTTTGTCTAGAAAGACGTCCGGAAGGTCTCCCTAATTAGCCTATTACCCTTTTATTAGTATAGATTATATTAATACCCTGTGCATAATACAAGAAAACTAAAAGCAGTGAAGATAATTCTCCACAAAGTAGGAGCTATTTGCTCTAAAATCTCCAGTGTGATACCAGTCCTTGGTGAGGTGCATTGAAGAGACAGGAGACAGGGGGTATCTAGTAACTCCTAGACATCTTCTCTCTAATTCAGCCAGAAAGGAATTTACACGCTTGCTTGATCCTGAAACAATGTGTCCCCAGGTGGGGAACAGAAGTCTGGGTGTGGGGAGAGGATGTTATTCTGCTCTTAGCTTTTCCACGTGGTTTTATTAAAAAATTGTTTAACTTTTTTTGGAAACAATTCTTTATTTGAAAAATAGAAATGTAGATGGTTCCAAACAGACCTTGATTGTCATGTGTTTTGAGATTGAGGTGAAGAAAGAAGAGACGTCTCTATCTGCTCTCCATGAGCATGGTGGGACCGCAGTCACTGCGCAGCACTGTCCAAACACCCAGGCCACTTTGAGATGCTCTGGAGTCTGCACACAGTGTTAATGAAGGCTGCAAAAGCTCTCCCTGATGTAAAATTCCTCAGTCAACTTCTAGGTCCCTTTAAACTGTGAACAAGACGACCCTTGTTCTGGAAAATCTATCACCTCTTGCCAACACACACACATATACAAAAACATGACTGTTGGGCAAATAAATCTTTCCAGAGAAAACAGATTCCTTTCCAATGCAGTCAACTGCACTGAGCTGGAAAGGGAGAAATGTTATTTTTCCAGTATGAAGGGAAAACAAGATCTCTCCTTGTTTACCCTGTCTAGCCCATTTCAAAAGAAGGTCAATTTAATTCCTTCACTTAAAAAAATTGAGGTGTTATTTATCAGAAGACACTTGGTTCCTTTCAGGCTGGAAATCACATATTGGAGCTCTGTGCCTTTTCTCTTTGACCTGAGACACATGAGGCAGGGCTGAGTCCCCTGCTGCTCTGGAGATGTCAAAAGGGTAGGGACACAGTCTGGTGATGTGGGACTCTTTGCTATTGGCCACCCTGTGAACCATTCAAATCACTGAGCATGAGATATTGAGCTTATGAATTGATCTCCACTTTATTCAAGGCTTCACACTTATTCTGTGCTTACTTTTTACCTACGTTACCATAATTTGTGAACCTGAATCATCTTCTAGGAGAGTGAGAAAACAGAGTAATGAAGTGCCTGGCTGAGGAAACAGATTTAAATGGCATAATCTTTAGAGCTTACTGAAGTTAGTCTCAAGGAAGTACCAGCCGTGACTGCACTAACTTAAGACTGAAAATTCAGCTTTCTAGCTCCTCAACATGAAATTAGGCTTCACATGTATAGCATGTAGCATAGAATTGTTGCTCTGTAAAAGCAAATGCATTTAAAAAACTGATAAATTTGGAAGATTAAACTTTAAAAATATTATTAAAAATGTTCTGACAACATGGATGAACCTTGAAGACAGCATACTAAGTGAGATAAATCAGTCACAAGAAGACAAATTCTGTTTGATGCCATTTATATGAGGTGTCTAAAGTAGCCAGACTCTTAAAAATGAAAAGTAGAGTGGTGGTTACCAGGAACTGGGAGGAGAGGGGACAAGAAAGTTCTGTTTAATGTATATAGAGGTTCTGGAGACCTGTTTCATAACGACATAAATATAGTTGACACCACTGAACTGTACACTTAAAAATGATTAAGGTGATAAATTTCATGTTATGTGTTTTACTATAATCAAAGAAATGTTATTTATATAATTATTTCAAAAACTAGAAAGTAATAGACTTAAAATGGGTCCGAGAGGAGTCATCTGGTCACCCTCTCACCCAAAGCAAGATATCTCATTAGCTATTGCAGAGAAAAGTAATTATTTCATACATTTTCATTTGTTTCAAGTATTGTTAATACTTATCTTACCCAATGTGTGGTTACCATAAACTTGCACAGTATGTATTTCTTTCTTCTCTCATTCCAAACCAATTCCCAACAGAACAAATGCTCTGTTTGATTGAATTGGAACTTGAGTGAGCTCCTAATGGAAAAAACTGCCTCCTTCCCTCCAATTTGTTTAATGGCTGGTGTGGTTTGGATCTTCTAAGGTCTGGGAGGACATTAGATGTGTTTTAAAATTAATATTCTGTGTCGAAACCACTTTGGCTCAGTGGATAGAGCATTGGTCTGCGGACTGAAAGGTCCCAGGTTCGATTCCAGTCAAGGGCATGTACCTGGGTTGTGGGCACATCCCCAGTAGATGTGCAGGAGGCAGCTGATCGATGTTTCTCTCTCATCGATGTTTCTAACTCTCTATCTCTCTCCCTTTCTCTTTGTAAAAAAATCAATAAAATATTTAAAAAAATAAATAAAATAAAATTAATATTCTGAACCCCGAGGAGAAGAGTCAGAAAACCTGCAGTCCCCTGAGGGTGCAGCTAACACTGCTCTGTGGACACCTGGTCAAGGCTTCATCCTTCCAAGGCCGCATTCAGTGTGGCTTCAGAGACTATAGGCAAGGAGGGGGCATTTTGCAAAGACCTCTTTCCAGAAGCACTAAACATCTAATGACTGGTCCAAAGAAACCTCCATTTCTAAAGACTGAGGTGGGGGGGGAAATGCCATGTTGTTTCTTAGACAAAGTCTTATGATCTGAAAATGATACAGAGAAATTGTTGATTTTAAAGACACTGTTTAAATAATGCAGAATTTAAAGCATTTTATCTAGACTTGTTCAGTGTAGTAGCCACTAGCCACATATAGTTATTAAGCACTTAAAATGTGGCTCATATGAATTGAGATGTATTCTAAGTGTAAAATATACACCATATTTTGAAAACAATACAAAAAATGTAAAATATCTCATTAATAACTATGTTACTGGTCACATGTTGAAATATATTTTATAGGAGAAACTAAGATGGCGGCATAGATAAACACCGGGAAATTGCTGCCTCCCACAACAATTGAAAAATACATGAAAAACACAAAACGGACCCAGGAAGGCTGGCTGAGTGTAAATTCTACAACTAGAAGGAAAGAAAAGCACACTGAGAGCCAGAGGAGCTGCGGAAGTAAAGTGCAGAGGTAGGGGGCTCGCGCGCGCGGAAAGGGTCTGGCACCTGAGGACACGGCTGTCTTTTTGAATCCGGAGGGAGTCACAAGCTCCCTACGGCTCTGAACTCCAGTTCCGGGAAGTCTCTGGGGACCCAGGACTCATACGGGGAGAAACTGGACTGTCTGGCAGCGGGCGATCTTGAGGGCGGCTTTCCCTCAGAGGTGCTTGCAGCCGTTACGGGGACACTGAGACTCGTGGCTCCTTAGGGCCGGGATGAGG
>NW_006285041.1:398039-398974 GCF_000327345.1 Myotis davidii
TATTATTAAAATGAACTTGACCTGTTACTTTTACTTTCTTAATATGGCTACAAAACAATTTAAATGACATATGTGTCTTGCATTGTATTCCTATTGTTCAGAACTGCTATAGACTATTCTGTGAAATTTAGAATGATGGCATGATATAATAATAATAGATAGACAGCTTTTATGACACTTCTACTATGTGTCTGATATTTAAGCTATATAATTTTATTTCATTCTTAATAACATTCCTGGAAGGTAAATATTAATAGTCTTATATATTGAAAGGCTATGCATCTTGCCCAAAATTGCATAACTTGCTAGTGGTAGAGCCAGTATGTAAATTCAGATATTCTGGCACCAAAATACATGAGAATTTCAATCTCTTAAACATTCTTTACCTCACTTGAAAAAATATGCCCAAGAATGTTGACATTAAGTGACTTGGAAAAAGTAGTCTTCCCACTCAGCTCCTAACTATAGCTTAAAAGTTTTGATGCACTGAAAAACAGTGTTATGCATTAATGCTATCTAATAATAGACAAATATGGTAATTAACCATACCTCTGCTACACTTCCCATTGGCTAATGAGATATGCAAATAACTGCCAACCAAGATGGCAGCCGGCAGCCACGCAGCTGAAGCGAACAGGAGGCTTGGTTGCCCCGGCGATGGAGGAAGCCAGGGTTCCCCGCCTGCTGCAGCCCAGCTATGAGCTCCGGATGCAATAATGTTGCAATTATAGAAGCTAAACATACCCCAGATACCTGCTTTTAGCCAGCCAGCCTCATAGCTGGAACCGCAACAAAGTTTCAATTACAGAATGCAAATAAATCCCAGAATAAAAAAGAATAAAGAAAAAAAGGAGAGACTGGGAGCTTCAGTTGCAGGCTTGGCCTGCCTGAAAACAGCCCTCAACCCCTGATCCAGGCTGGCCAGGCACTCTAGT
>NW_006285041.1:399094-439607 GCF_000327345.1 Myotis davidii
AAAGACTGGGAATGACTGGTCACTATGACACACACTGACCACCAGGGGGCAGACGCTCAACGCAGGAGCTGCCCCCTGGAGGTCAGTGTGCTCCCCCTCCATAGAGGGAGCTCTGCTCAGCCACAAGCCAGGCTGACTGCTGCCAGCACAGCGGTGGTGGCGGGAGCCTCCCCTGCCTCCTCAGCAGCACTAAGGATGTCTGACTGCAGCTTAGGTCTGCTCCCTGCTGGCAAGTGGACATCCCCCGAGGGCTGCTGGGCTGCCAGAGGGTTGTCTGATTGCCAGCTTAGGCCCAATCCCCTGGGGAGCAGGCCTCAGCCAGCAGATGGTCATCCCCTGAGGGGTCCCAGACTGTGAGAGGGCACAGGCCGGGCTGAGGGACCCCCCCCCCTCCCCAGTGCACATATTTTTGTGCACCAGGCCTCTAGTTCTTTTATAATTGAGAAGGCTTAGTAGAAACATTGATCCTTAAACTATAAAAACTAACAGAACTTAAGTTAAAGAAAATTACAAATTAAGATTCAATCTTTCCTAAACACAGAAGAAACAAAAATTTATTTGATGGGGGAAATGTTAATATTGATTGAATACCTACTATTTGCACTAGAGTGTCCCATAACTTCATAATTCTTGACAGGCCCAAAATGGGAAACATAATCTTTATCTCCAAACCAGTTCCTCCTTCTCCTTCTTCATTCTCTATCTTGGACTCTGTCCTCAGAGTCTACCCAGAAAGTTAAGCCAGAAATCTTGTTTCCTCTACTCCTCTCATTTCCTTCCCTCCTTTCAAAATGGCCATTGCACAGGACTCAGGTTTACTTACTTAGCCTGAGGAGCACAGGCTGTGCTTCCCAGTGGCTGTGCCAGTCCTTGCTCTCACCCGCAGAGCAGAGCCTAACATCCAGCCAATGCAGGCATCATTCAGCCTGCTGATGTCCCAGTCAGATAGGTTCAGAGTTACAGCTCATTGTACTAATTTGCTGAGCTACTTAAGATTTGTTAGATTTTTTAGTTTATTACTCTGTAAATTTCCTGTTGATATACTTTGCCCATTTTTCTATTGAGGCCACTGTCTTTTTCTTGTTGATTTGTTTGATTTAATTTCTCGTTTGAGTCATGTTTTTCTGTATTCTAGATAGAAATCCCTTGTTCATTTGAAACATTATAAAGGCTCTTCTCCCGTTTTGAAATATGTTTCTAACTTTATTTATGTGTCCTTTGTATAACAGAAATCTTTAACTTTGATGTACTCAATAACCAATTTTATACCATATGATTTTTTTAAGTTTTTGCTTAAGAAGTCCTCTACTGCCTCAATACCAGACAAATTTTAGAATAAATTTATCATGGATATCAAAGATCTAACTGGAATTTTGGTGTTATTAGACTGTATTTACTATGATGTGAGGAGAGTTGATATCTTTATAATATTGTCTTCTCACCCAACAACTAGGAGACTCATTCATTCAGTTTTTTCTACATCTTTTGTTAGAATAAAGTTTCCTCAAGGAAGTCTTAAGAATTCTTGGTTAAGTTAATTACCAGACATTTTTAGTTGTTATTGCTTTGTGAATAGTATCTTGCTTTTTAAGTATAATCTCTAGTTGTTTGCTATGGGAAATGCTCTTAAAATTTGATCATATCCACCAAGTTCTTATCGTTCCCCTGCTGATTCTATTGGTTATTCTGAATAGCTAAATATATTGCCTATAAACACACACACACACACACACACACACACACACATACACACACATGCCTGATAGTTTCTTTTTTTCCAATCCTCTTACTTCTCTTTCTTTCCATCAATGTTGGTCAGGATTTCTAATATTATAGCATTGGTTTTAATATAGTGGTTTCTGACAATGAGAATATTTGTCTTGTTTCCAGTCTTAATAAGAATATGCTTAAAAAATTTAAAGTTTCTGCATTAAGTAGAATATTTGTTGAGGGTTTTGAAATATAATCATCATCCATTTAAGAAAATTAAAGAAATCCTTTTCTACTCTTAGTTTGCTAAGAGGTTTTATCATAAGTAAATAATTTGTCAAATACTTTTTCTGCATCAGCTGAAATTATTATTATGAGTTTTTAAAAAATAATCTACTGATGTTCTGAATTATTTTGGCAAAATCTTTAATGATGAATCATTCATTAATCAAGCTGTATTATTTTAAAATATACTGTTAGGTTTAATTACCTAATATTTTAAAGGTTTTTATGTACTTACATTTATTTGATTATATCAATATTATGAAATGAGCTTGGCAGGTTCGTATTTTGCCTTTTTTGGAATAACTGATAGTATAGATGAAAATTTATTGTTTCTCAAGAGTTTCATATAATTTACCTGAAAAACCATTTGGGCCTACAGTTTTTTTGGGAGGGGAGGTTGTCAATTACAATTTATTCTCTGTAAGACTTACTGGTCTATCCAAGTTCCCTATTTCTTATGCCAATTTTAGCATTTGATATTTTTCCATTTTTTTTTGCATTTTCATTTTTTTAGTTTATAAAAAATTTTAGTATTTTAATGATTTTTGAAAATGATACCCACAACTAAAAAATGTATTTATTGATTACAAGAACATGCCCTATGGAATTCTGCATATAATGGGAATGGAAACACTACAGCTAGCCTGGTTTCTGACATCTACATCAAGCTATCAGAATGTTATCAAATGCATGAGTGAGGAAATAAATTAATGTGCAATGGTTATGTGCAAACACTGTTCTCTGAGCTACTTACATTTTGTTTCTATAATCCTCCCCAGGCCTTTGCAAGAAAGACAGTATCTTCCCTATTTTACTGTTGAGGAAACTGTAACTTGTCCGGGGTTTAACAGGTGACAACTGACTGGTGAGTTCTGGCTCCAGATCTAACCCTGACACCTGCTCTGTTTCCACTCTGATAATCAGAACAAATGTCCCACAACAAGGGAAAGACAAAAATGCAAAAGGGCCAAAAGAAATACCAGAATTTACAGTTTCTTCTTTGAGCAAAAGTGCCTTCTAAACACCAAGCCCTGGGGTAGGAACTGGATTTTGCTGACTCATAATTAGGGTTCTTACTACGTCTCTCTGCTAGGCAAACAATGAGACTGTGGTCTCATGCTTAGCCTGCGCTCTGGAAGGTGGGGCAGGATGAAAGGGGGATAAAAGAAAGGTGGTTCCCAGAGGCTGCCCATGTGAAGACAGGAGGAGAGGGGCAGTGCTCCACAATGACAGTGACGAGCAGAAAAAAAGGGGCCTGTGGGAGACAGAAGTAGAGCTACATCCTTAGTCCCCTCTATAAAATGGTACCCATTTGGGCCCACCAATTAGGAAAAAGTGCCCTCTCTGGGATGACCAATTAGAACAAGTTCCCCTTTCTCCTGCACACACCTGCACTGAGCAAGAGCAGATGTCAGTCCCTATTACATCAGCTTGTCTGGGTGCCCTTGTCAGGGCAAAGCCACACCGCCACCCTGCCTCCTGAGGAGAAGCCCCGGTAAGACCGTCCTCACTTTAGTTTATTTAAGGTCACTTTAACAAGTCATTAGAACAGATCACATTTGGTTTTATGATATCTGTCATTTAAGATGAACAAATATGTCAATAAAAAGAATTATAACCCAATTAGGGGTTAGGGATGCAGGCAGGATAGCTTATTTTCTGGTGATTTGCATATCACCAGAAATCCCAATGAAAGAATTTCAGATTTCTTAACATTATTTTCAAATATCACCAATTTTTTCTAAAAAGACAGTACTCTGAAGGAGGGTGTATTTAAACAATGGGAGACCCTATTCATATTTTTCCTTTAAATTCTAAATTTTTTGTTGAAGTATGTAATACACACAGAAAAGTGCACAAATTGTAAGAGTACAACCCAATAAATTTTTACAAAATGAATGCATCCAGGTAGCCAGCACCCAAGTCGAGAAACAGAATTAGCACTCGTACCCAGGAACCGCCGCATGTCTTCTCGTCACTGCTTTCGATCCACAACCCCCCCGCTGCCTTCTCATGCCCCAGGCTGGTGTTGGCTGTTTGTGAACTCATGTAAATGGACTCATTCAGTGTGTACTCTTCTGTCTGGCTTCTTTTCCTTAAATTTATATTTGTGAGGCTGATATGTGTTGCTGCCAGTAGCAATAGTTTGTTCATTCTCACTGCTGTACGTTGTGCCCTTGTAGGAATGTACCACAGATTATTGAATTCATTCTGCTATTGATGGAATTTGGGGCATTTCCATTTTGGAGCTAAGAGTGGATAATCGCCAGCCATTTTTAATATTTGATCGTTGTTACATACCCCCGCCAAAAGCCACACCAAATGTAAACATGAAATTCGAGGGCTGATACATTGCTGTGGCTGTAGGAAGCAAAAATAATTGTAAAAGGTATTTTTCCCTTGCTTGGAACATTTAAAGGTATGGTTACTGTATAAGGCAGTTATATGCAATTCACTGCATAATGCTAATCATTAGCCAGTGAGATGCAAACAAGATTGAAGAATTTGCAAGTACAGACTCTGAGTCTATGCGAGCCCAGCTGGTTATTTTTCTTTACACTCTTCCTTTAGCAAAGCGTGGGAACTTTTTCATGATACCACAATAATGTGGCACTCCTCGGCTTTAACATGTTCCCCATGCTGATTGGCTTAAAGCTCAGTGAGGTGGGTGGCACGTGGCATTGCTCCCCTTTTCCGGAAAAAGGGGGTTTAGGCCAATCTCTTTACCTCCCTCCCACCTGTTCATGATAGGGAGTCAGTATTGGCTTCAGGCTGTGAGCTGAGAGCTGTCTCCAGCAGTCCCCCCATACAGCCAGCCTGCCTGGCAGGATGCCCAATACTTGTTGCCAGGAAGGCCGTGGGAGGAGCTGCAGCCTTGAGGTGGGAGGAATTCTGGAATTCTATTAATACCTTAGATTTTCATAGCACTGCCTCCAGAGAACTTTGGGGATCCTTTCAGAAGAGCTGGCCAAAGTTTGTAGCTTATATGCCAGCATTAGGAGAAATTATTTGGAGATGGGCCTTCTGTTGGCTTCTGCAGTGGCCTCTGGATCTTTATATGGACTGATTTCTAACCCATGGCTATTAGGTTTACAAAGGATTGCACAGAAAGTCAGTTATATTGAAATGCACTTATCCAGCTACTAAAAAAATAAAATAAAATAAACGCCCAAATTTGTGATACAGCAACATATGTGCTTCCTTATTGGCACATAATATAATAAGATCTAGAGGTGAAAAAATAACTAATAAATTAACATAATTTCAAAGTAATTTTGAGTATTTAAAATATTTGAAGATTCTATAACAACTATAATATGCATTAAAATATTTTAATTTCTATAGGTGACAAAGTCAATGATGCTAATATTTCTCTGGTTTGCTACCTAGATTTGTAGTTGAAAAATTTTTTTAAATTTTCATTAAAGGTTAATAAAACTTAAGATGTATTCCTTTCTCCCTATCTAAATTCATAGCTCCCTAATAATAATAATAATAAATAAAATAAAAATAAATAAATTCATAGCTCCCTGAATTCCATCAAAACCCCCTTAAATTTATTCCCACATCAACGCTCCAAAGTAAGCCCCTATGCTGGACACACATACACAACTCTGAACAGCATTAGGTGTCTGGAACGCCTCTCCGGAAGCTGGATTCTGGGCCAGTCCTACAGTCAGGCTGGAGCCTGTGACTATAATTCTCAGACTTTGCTAGCAAGGCCAGACAAGAGCTGACCTACAAGTTAATTGCTGCCTCCTCTTGTCAGTTCCCAACATGGCTCCCTGCGACAGGTTGGGAAACAAGCCTTCGTTTCAGTGATGTTCTTGCTCTTTGGAAACAATCAGGGAAGTTGAAATCCAGGAATTATTTTAAATTTTAAGTTGATACTAATCAAGTCATGAAAACTATGTTTGTACTTTTTTAATGTATTTTATTGATTTTTTACAGAAATGGAAGAGAGAGGGATAGAGAGTTAGAAACATTGATGAGAGAGAAACATCGATCAGCTGCTTCCTGCACACCTCCTACTGGAGATGTACCCACACCAAGGTACATGCCCTTGACTGGAATCAAACCTGGGACCTTTCAGTCCTCAGGCCTTTGCTCTATCCACTGAGCCAAACCAGTTAGAGCAATATGTTTGTATTTTTTAGAGATGCATTCTGAAGGATATAAGGATAAGTAACATATCTGGGATTTGTGATTAAAATGAAAGGGGAATAAATGAAATAAAGAGAGTGTTGGAAACTTGAGAATTCTGTACTCGGGGTGATTATTATATGGAGGTCAAACTATTTTCTACCTTAGTGTATGTTTAAAATTTTTATTATTAGAAACCTTAAAAATAATTTTTAGACCAGGAAATTAGGTAAAGAATGCTTCTTACTAGTCTTAATTTGCTTTTCTACAATAATTATTATTTAATTTACTTCTATGCACAATACAATGATTCAACTGTATTGTCTTTCTTATAGTAAAACTAGAGGCCTGGTGCACAAATTTGTGGACCAGTGAAGTCTCTAGGCCTGGCCTGCGGGATCAGGCTGAAACCAGTTCTCCAACATCCCACGAGGGGTCCCGGATTATGAGAGGGCACAGGTCAGGCGAGGGACCCCATGGGTGCATGACCGAGGCCAGGGAGAGATATGGGAGGTAGGCCAGCTGGGGAAGGACCTTGAGAGGGCTCCAGTGCATGTCCAGCCTGCTCGCTCAGTCACAATAGGACAAACCCCAGCAGGAAGCTAACCTACCAGTCGGAGCATCTGCCCCTCGGTGGTCAGTGCACATCATAGCCACTGGTTGATTGGTTGACTGTGCCTCCTGGTGGTCAGTGCATAGCATAGTGAGCGGTTGAGCAGCCTTAACATATCATTAGCATATTATGCTTTGATTGGTTGAACGGATGACCAGACACTTAGCATATTAGCCTTTTATTATATAGGATACAAGTTTTAAAAATTGGTTTCACTCATACCCTTTTGCCAGTTGTTGGGAATGGTCTTGCCCTCCAGGAGTTTATATTCCAGTTGGAAAGAGATAATTATATATATATTTGAAACTACAGTTGGGAAACAACATAAAACAGAGTCTGGTATAAAGCCAAAACATGTCTTAAGATGGAAAATGTGATAGGAATTTAGTGGAGATCAGTGAGGACTGGTGGCTTTGAGTTAGAAGTTGTTGTCTATCGATCTCAGAACTTTGGGTTTGTTGCCTCTTGCTGGCTTGGGCATCTTTCTTTGCTCTCCTCTCTCCACAGTGGAATTCTTTCTGGGTTCTTAAAGCTCATAAACACAGCATTCTTGCTCCCAATATTTCCCCACCCTTTTCCCCAAGGAGACTGCATTTGACACACCCTAAGTCTCCATGGATGTGTGCCCTCATTCTGCTTAGGGCTACTCTGCTTCATCTTTATATCCCAGATGGCTCTAAATCCCAGATGCTAACTACAAACCTGAACATTCCTACCCACTCAACCCAGTGTAGATCCTGGCTGTGTGTGGTGGTAGCCAGGCAGGCAGCCAGAGGACTCTGTGCCTGAACCCCACGGTGGCCTCCAAGGAGGAAGGGGCACTCTGGCTAGCAATAAAGTTCCACAAGGATCTGCCACAAGAAGTCAGTGACAGCAAAGGGGTGGATGCAACTAGGACAGCTGTGGGAGTCAAAACCATAACCCTGGGAATGGGCTAGAAAACATCTCTCAGAGCAGGAGAAAAATCTCTAGATGGCATTTAAGAAGAGCTAAGTCCTGCATAATCAAAATAATAATAATAATAATCATGATCATCATCATCATCATCATCATCATCATCATCATCTATACCAGTGGTTGGCAAACTGCGGCTCATGAGCCACATGCGGCTCTTTGGCCCCTCCACAAAATACCACGTGTGGGCATGCATGTATAGTGTGATTGAAACTTCATGGCCCATGTGCAGAAGTCGATATTTTGTGGAAGAGCCACACTCAAGGGGCCAAAGAGCCTCATGTGGCTCGTGAGACACAGTTTGCCAACCATTGATCTATACTAATAAAAGGGTAATATGCTAATTAGAAGGCACTCGGATATTCCCCAAGGGGTTCCAGATTGGAGAGGGTGCAGGCTGGGCTGAAGGACCCCCCCCCCCCACGCCCCACACGAATTTCTTGCACCAGGCCTCTAGTAATAATAATGATGATGATGATGAAATTTAAAAGTTGTTTTTCACATTGCTTGGGTCATTTAAACCAAAGCAAAAAAATTTTGTTTTGTTTTTCTTTTTTATCTGCATTTATTCTCATTCTGAATTAGCTGGGACACTGTAACCCAGTTACCTGGCCAGGCTGAGTTGGCAGGGAAAGGAGTTGGGATGCGCATGTCCCTAGGCTGCCATTCACACAAAGCTAGAGACTGCTGGGACTGAAGTAGCCTTTTGATTCTCTCAGGGCTTTCTTCATGGCTTGGGATCACAAGTTTGAAGTAAAAGGGAAAGCATCGAATTTATGGTACTTAGTAGTAGGATTCAAGGAATCTGTGCACACACACACTTGATTGACAGACATGCAAAAGTGCAGCCTGAGTGGCCATCCCTCTGTGGACAGCCTTCCCTGGCCTCCACATGCTCCCCATAATGTCTGAGATAAGGGGGCTTCATAGGAGATGCAGATCTACAAGGTTTAATTTTGTTCTACCTCCTATCTTTAAGGGGGTGGCAACTAAATCCTTTAACAACAATACTGTGACTGCTGTTCTGTGTCTAGGGGAGAATCTTCTCTAAGAAAAAGACATCAGGGTGTGTGGCCTTGGTTCATGAACGTGACCTAGAGAGTGACCTAAGGTGACCTGAGAGGCCAGGCCACAGGAACACTGAGCTTCTGCTGAACAAACAGTGGTCTCCGAGAGAGATGAGCAGGTCTAGTGGAGGTGGCAGGCGTGGGGCAAGGATGGCCACCACATTCTAAAGAAACATGACATTTGATTTTCTATTTTAAATAGTTTCCATTCATTGTGACCCCTTCCATTACCTCCAACCTTCCTATTCATCTGTTTCACCCACAGCTTTGATTGAGGGGAGTTTTGGGGGAGAACGGAGATGCTGTTCTGTGTGAGGGAACGACGGGATCGGTCAGCAATCACAGGAGCTGTGTGGCTGTTAAGAACAGGCTACAGTAGAGAGAAGGCTAGAACATGGGTGACCCCAACCCAGGAAGAGATGTGAGCTGACCTCCTTTCACTCAAAATACACTGGACGGAGGTGACTGATGGGAGCGTGGGAAGGGGAAGCTAGTTCTTATTGGGAGAAGGGCTATACTGGCAGGAGATACTCGGATCCTTATGTAACAAGTGAAAAAAATTCACATTTGCCTGGTTTGAGTGAGAATCCCCTACATGCATGCATGCACAGCACATGGGAGCTCTCATACACACACACACACACACACACACACAATCATTCCTATTTCTTGTCTCCCCTAAAGTTCTATTTATCTTCTGATGTTGGGGAGCACAAGAGACTTGGTTGGAAAGTGGTAAGGAGGACATTCTGAGAAAAGGGAAGTGTGTGGAAGGCCGCCTGCCCTGTTTATCAGAATTCTGACTTAGGGGAGACTTAGGGGAGTGTCGAAGGCGATGGCCCTAGTTATTCCTTGACCTTTCCATACAAATCTGTACATATGCAGCCCCCCGGGTGTTTACTGGAATCCTTGTGCTTAATCCCTGGATGCCCTTGCCTAGAGGACAATGTAAATGCATGTGTCCTCCCAAGATTACTCACCCTATTGATTGTATCTAAAGATAAAAATTCCAATAAAACCCTAACGAGGCAGGCAATGGAGGCTGCTTGGACCCTTGAGCCAGGCAAGCCCCTTAGCCCTCCCTTTCACAGTGAAACTGTAGGAGTAATCTGCCCATCCCTTGTTCAGGGGCTGCTGGTCAGCCCCGGCATTCCATTATAATTTATCACATGATCCTGTATTATTTTGGGTGTACTCATATGTTTTTATAATTATACCTGTGAACTTTTTCTTTGTAAGCCAGTAAAGTGCCTGGCGTGTGTTAAGAAGTGCTTGTTGAAGAAATATTTAGTTAAATGGCCAGTATACATGCTACTAACATGTGTTTGCTACCAAGGTAAACATGTACAGAATCAGCATAATCAGGTTCCATTTATCACCAGGGAGCTGATGCCTGCGATGCCCCCACCTTTCTGCACACCCCTTTATGTACCCTGGGCTCAGGAAGCATTGGTTCTGTGCTGGCCCACACCGTGGATCCACTGCACTCCTCCATGGGCTGTAACTGCTGCCTGCGGGGAGGTGTGGGCAGGCTGGTGTGGGCATGTGACTCGCACTGGACCTAGCAAAGCTGGCCCAGCGCCACTGCCCCATACCAGGGTCAGCTTATCTCCAAGAACAGCAACAACAGTAAAAGGAGTGAGCAGGCCTGGCTATTGAGTCATCTGGCGAGTGCCTGGAAGCTTACTGTCCCTCAGCTCCCCACATTGAGCTTTCCTTTTCCTGTCACAGAGCCCCAAATCCCATCTTCAGTAGTGAGTCATGCTTGGGGGTATTTCAGAGATCTCAATTAGTGAGTGATTTCTTAACTTGGTATCTGTGAGATTCTGGAGGCAGGAGGGAGATGTGTTGATAGGTGGGGAGAGGACAAAATAAAAGAAGTAAGAGGGAGATATAGACAGACATTGCCCCCTTCGCAGTGGTTGCTTATGCAGGATAATACTTTCTGGAATACCCGCAGCCCTTCCAAAGTTGCCCAGAAAATATTGGGAACCCTGGGAGGTCAGGACTCACCACACAAATTCTTAAACACGTGCGTTCTCTTCCAGCCATGGAGCACCCGAAAGCTCAAGCTCATGAGAGAAATGAGAGAGGAGGAAACGATCAAAACAAAGTGTGTTGCTTAAAAAAGCACCGCAATCTTGACATACCAGACCAGGCTCCCTTCTCTACCCAGATAAGACCTAGGGTCTGCGAAGAGCGCTTTCTAACTGAAGGCTGAGGACTCAAAAGGCAACACAGTATTTTCTTAATCCAAAACGGAATGTCGTTTCAGACATATATGTAAACCTTCTCCTGTGAAGCCTTAAAGAGGGAAGATAAATTGCCTTTAGTTGACATGTAATAAATCTCCTTTATTAACTAGTGGATTTAACTTCATTGACTCCTAGTCCAGGAGACGGCTGACAAGACCACTTCTGGAGCTGCTTCTAGTAACCACCTAGACTAGGGGTGGGGAACCTTTTTTCTGCCAACGGCCATTTAGATATTTATAACATCATTTGTGGGCATACAAAATTATCAGCTTAAAAATTAGCCTGCTATATTTGGTCAAACATCTAATTAACTCCCCCGTAGTGCCTTGGCAGGGCCAAACCAAATGATTTCTCAGGCCTTATCCGGCCTGTGGGCCCAGCATTCCCACCCCTGACCTAGACCATCGCCATATGCACAAGCCAGCTCCTGGTGTCTGCATTTCATTTGCCTTCCATAACCAGCATGAGCCAGTAATTTTGTAGCTAACTAGTTATTAATAAAAGGAGGGAGTGAATGGAATCAGACATTAAGTCTAATAAATTAGGGAGCTGATTAGGACCTTGGGCCTGATTTACTAGGAAGCTATAGTTCTCACGGGCTCCCCAGGGGACCACCACACCATCCTCTGTGAGGACTTAATCCCTGAGTGGGCAGGAAGAATCTCCCCAGGGAACCACTGATCCCTTCTCCAAAGATTGGGGGTGGGTGGGGAGGGAGAACCAGTAAGGGGGGAAATTACTTTGCTGGGCACATGCTCAGCTCAGTAGAAACCAGATGACAAGACAGAACTTTGGGGCATGCAATAGGAGCCAAAGAATGAACACAAAGGGGCGGAGCCTTATCTAGGGAAAAAATCAGGATAGATAAGGGTAGAACCAGAAGGTCCAGGAAAAGGATTGGTTTGGGGGAGGGCATCCCATAAGCCTGGGAAAACCCAGGAAATAGGTTGGATAGTTCAAAAGAAAAGCCTGCTTGTTCCCCCAAAACAAGAAAATATGTGGATTATCAGGGATCCTAGGGTAGTTGCTACCAGAGCCTGCCTACCCTTTACATCCCTAGGGCATGTAATTTACCTTCACCCCAATAAATCGTTCCACTACACTTAAACTTCTCCCATGCATGTGCCCTTTGAAATTTCTCACAGCACCACAAGAACCCATTTTTACCAGCAACAATTTGTTTGCTTTCTCTTTTCATTGTAAGTAAATATTCACTTTTGTATATAATTTTGCATATGTAATTTTGTGTTCCTTTTCATCAAGAGGCCCCCATATCATATAACTTTCAGTCCCACAGAGTTAGATCTGTCCTTATGAACTCATGGTGTGTACATTCATAGTGTGCATAATTACATAAGAAATTTCAATTCATGAGTTTCCCGATAACTGAAATTCTTAGTTAATGAGAATGTCTGTTTGTTTGTTTTGCATAATGCTCTGGAAGCAAGTAATAAATAGTAGGGATTCCTAATTTTAGAAACATAGCAATTGTTCTACTTGGCCCCCAATCTTTTCTACATCTACAGGCACAGAAATGCATGATAAGAGCTAACACTTTAAGCAAATTTCCTAAGGTTATGCCTAATACACAAGATGCAGCTGAAGGTTGACCCGACCATCGAGGTCGAGCATCCAGAGTCTGGACCTTTAAGCTCTATAACCTGTGTATGATCATTGTTTATGTTTGAAATAATATCCCAGTTTCACATAAATAATATCTATACTTTATGTTGTTTTTTTGGTGTGTTTTAGTTGTTGTTGCTAATCCTCACCTGATGATATTTTTCCATTGATTTTTGGTGAGAGAGGATGAGAGGGAAAGACAAACACTGATGTGAGAGATACACATCAATTTGTTGCCTCCAACCAGGGCCAGGGCCTGAGGAGCCTGCAACCAAGGCAAGTGCCCTTGACCAGGATCAAACCCAGGACCCTTTGGTCTGCAGGCCACCGCTTTGGTGCATGGGATGATGCTCGACCAAGTGAGCCACACTGGCCAGGGCTGAATGTTATTTTATATGGCAAAGTTTTAGTGGATGTGACTAAATTAAGAATTTTGAGATGAGAATATTACCCTGAATTATCTGGGCAGTCCCTAAATACTATTGAAAGTATCCTTATGAGAGAATAGCCAAAGGAGATTAGACACACCGAGAGAAGGCAATGTGAAGACAGGCAGAAAATGAACATCAACGAATGCTGGCAGCTTCCAGAAGCTCAAAGAAGCGAGAGACTGACTCTCCTTTAATGCCCCTACAGGGAGCATGGCCCTGCTGACACCTTGATTTCAGATTTCTGGCCAACATAACTGTGAAAGAATAAATTTCTGTTTTTTTTTTTAAGCCATCAGGTTTGTGGCAGTTTGTTACAGCAGCAATAGGAAACTAATACAGGGTCAGTACATGACAGGCAATAGTTTGAGGGTAATAATAGTTACAGCTTCCATGCACTGCACCCCTACATAGTATTGGGTATGTGCTGTGTGACGGACAGCCCTCCACTTAATTCCCATGGCTAAATGGAGAACCTGAGGTCACAGAGCCACTAAGTGGCAGAGCAAGGATTTAAACCCAGATCTGTCCAACTCCAAAGGCCCTGAACAGAAATGCTCTATTAAACTGTACATTCCAGCACCTTTCATGGAGATTTATTAACCTAAAATGACGGCCAAACTCCAACAGTTCTTCATGATTTCTCTAAGGCTAGGTTTATCAATTAAATTTCCCCTCATTGCCCGTACACCTGTTGGTGATCTCACAGTTGTTTATCTGTTGGTTAGTCCTAGTGTCACTTACAAAAAGGTGAGGTACAAACCAGGATTAGCCCATTTTCCAAATGGAAGAAAATGAGACACAGAAAATTAAGTCACTTGCTGGAATGCATCCCACAGCGCCTGCTCCTAGGACTTTTGCTCTCATACCCGCTAGATGCCCCTGCAGAATCTTGGTCTGAACCTGTGAGAAACAGCTGGCAACTTTCCATTTTAAAAGTGGCTATTAGTACATGGAGTAGGTGTACCTGTTCTCTGTGCACAAAGGTTAATTAAACCACTATAAAATGCAGAAGCAGCCAAATCTTTGTCACCAAGGAAATAAAATCACAAAATGATTCCTGTTCAAAATGAAACAAGTAAAAATCTGTTGCCAGTGGGTTGTGTGCATTTTTTTTTTCTGTTTTAACAACATGTACTTCTCTCTTCACCAGAAACATTAGGTCACAAAAGCCAATCTCATCTACATCTTTACAATGTTGTTTATAATCTTCCTGCTTGTGGGAGACAGAACTGGTAATGAAGCAGCCAAATTGGATTCCCAGGAGGATTTGTCCTGACTTAGAATACTTTCAGAATCTGTTCAGAATGCCTCTGATTTATTATTAAACCCTCTGAAGCCATTTATTTTGGGCCAGCTTTTCAGGGATAGGACATCAATTGTGGCCAGTTCCTTGGAATTATGAAACAGCTGATTAAGTGTGACAACACAGAGTCCACTGGACTTGCAGGAGATTACAGGAGGGTGTTGCAGAAGTTGTCAATTAAGATGAAAATGTTTCTGAGCAGAGAGAGCATGAAAATGAGGAAATAGATTCTATCCTGTCACTAACATGTCTCTTATGGTCTCTGGGTTGAGCTTATATAAGTAGTCCCACTCCCACAATTCCTTGTTCCTGCCCCTGAGGTTTTTCACCCTCCAGAGAAATCCCTTAAAGTTGGAGTTCAAGTGGGTATTAGGTTGAATAGTAGGATAAAAGAAAGGATAAAAGAAAGCATTTTATATCTGCCTTTTCAAAATACGTATACCTATGTCTTACCCAAGATTTAGTGAGTCTGAATTTCCAGAGGTTGGGAATCGGAGATAGAGAGAAAGGCCAGAATGTGTAAAAGTAACCAAGGTGATCTAGCCACTCTTTCTTCAAGAGACGGTTATGAAAAGACAGCTGTAATGATGATGATGATGACAATGGCATTTACAATGTGCCAGACACTCATCAAAGGGTGCTAACATAAACTAATTCATTTCATCCTTACAATTACCTACAAGGGAGATGTGTGTTAATTATTATTACCTGCATTTACAGGTGACAATAGAGAAGTTAAGAATCACACCCATGATTATAGAGCTAGCTAGTGATAAAGTCAGGATTTAAAACCCAGTCTAGCTTCAGAGTCTATATGGAAAGATGTGACCCAAAGCATGCGAAAGAGAGCACACACATGAGCTCAAAGTAAACTTTTTATGGCCAAGTTTCTCACTTATCCTGTCCTGTGATAAGACCTAAAGAGTTGTTCTATTTCTCAGAGCTCACCCCTTGCCTCCTCCTCATCACTGAATTGTTGTGTATCTGGAGAAATAATTCTGAAAAAAAAAAATGCTCTTACTATTTCTTTTTCTCCTTCCTCTCTCAGTCCCTTCCCTGCCATGGAAACAGGCTCATTTTGCTAACAGAGAACTGTACCGAATCTTCATTAGAATTCTGCAAAAATGGGCTAAAATCTTATAATGTTTACTTATTTTTTATATGATCCTAACAGATGTCACTTTTGAGACCTGTCTTTAAAATTAGCCTCTGAGTACTGGCTTGCCTCTGAAATCACTTCCTCAAGGAGAAGAGGAGAAGGAGACAAGCATGTAAATGTTCTTTACTCTAAAAAGGCTTGTTCTCAGCCTACAACATGGAAATTAAGTCTTCTTGCCTTCAAGAATTATGATGTTGTGTGAAGAAAAATATCCTAAGAGTTAAGGGTTCATTCTGCCACTATTTAACAGTGTGTCTTCAACCAAGCCACCCGACTTTCTAAAACTGTTTCATCATTTGTAAAATGGGACCAGTAACTGCTGCTCTACTTACTTCACAAGGTTGATCCAAATAAGAATTAAGATCTTCTGGTCATGATGTCCATCACTCCCTCCATCCAACATCCTTTTATTTCTTCACTCATTCATTCAATATGTATTGAATCTTCCAAGAGTTAGCTAACTGAAAAATATGTGTATGTTGGGAGGTTGGGAGAAGAAAAGGAGAAATGCGCCGCAGACTGGGAAAAAGCTTTGAAAGCAAAAATAAATAAATAAAAAAAAATAAAAAAATAAAAATTAAAAGCATAGTAGGATCAGGGACCTACAACAGCCCATGACCCCCACATTCTAAAATTTTACATGCTATCCATGTCCTCTGAGAGCCATCATTATATGTGGCACAAAAATGATTACTTTTCAAGATTTCCTTAAGACAGAGCCATCTTTATTTCATCCAGTCAGGAGCCTTCAGCTGCTCTTTTCTATCAGACTTTCTCACCAGGCCCCTTTGTTAAGTACAGCAACTGGTGAGCAGGAGAGCAAGGCTCACAGCCACCCCTGTTTCTCAGATCCAGCAAAATGAAAAGGTCTCTTTGGCGTGCTTTATATCCATGCCTGATACAAAGATAGCCTTAGTTATTACAGATTTTATATAAAGTACAGATTCTATGTGACCTAAAAAAAGATTTTAAAGGTAATTAGTGGTGCACATCTTGGTATATAAGGAACATATATTAATACTGCTTTGAATTTGTAAAGTGTTTCTCCATGTACTGTTAGATTTATCTTTGAAGCATCTTGAAAAGGTAAAAATTATTAGAGTATAGAAGTCATGACTTCACTGGTCCTATTTTATAAAAGAAGGAACCAAGTCTGGAAGCCACATGCGGAGATTCCACAGAGGCCCAGTGTGAACTAGACTTCAGCTTCTTTGACTCCAGGCTGACTTCCCCGTCTGCAGTGTTTATTTAGTATCATGTTTTCATCCTCAGATGATGGAAGTCTTCTTCTATTCTGATAATATTGCTGATAACTCTAGAAACAACTCATTCATCATAATTTATTAATTACACAGACCCTTAACTGGGGAAAGGGAGTGGAAAGTATCTAGAGATGGGGCTGGAGCAGTCATCAGGAATCCAGAGCCTCCATTGCCTGGAAAGCCAAGTTCAGTGTTAGGCCTTTATCCTGAGGGCAAAGGGAAACCACGTAAGAGTTTTATGTAAGGAAAAGTTCTGAGCAATTAGCTGTAATCACTCTGAGCTGCAGTGAACCTGACTGGAATGAACAAATCTCAGAGCAGGAAACTCAGCCAGAATGATGGCAATAAAGCATGTGAGAGATGGCGGTGGCAGCCATAAGAAGCAAAGTAAATGGGTCATATCAAAATGAGAACCGAAGTGTGGTTCTTTCCCCAGATCCCACTGTTTTCCAGAGTTCTAGTAAGAGTACAAATGTGCTCCCGAGTAGGAAACTCATTTCTGCTCCTTTCCCCAGCCTCCCCTATTCCCGCGGGGTTAGACTCTGCCCCTGGAACATTCAGGACTGAGATCCTGGGTTTTTATTACCACGTCCCACACCAGATTCCACAGCCTTAGAGCCAGCCATGTGGAGGTTTCACTGTGCTCCTCGTTCTAAAGCCGGGCCTCTGCATGCCCATAGGGAGCACTTCGATATGTGCTGAAGGCCCACTCTGCTTGGTAGGCCCTCCAGGGGGCTGAGTGGGGAGCAGCTAGGCCGGCTGCTGCTCCCTCTTCCCCTAGGGGAAGCTTTGCCCAGGGGCAACCCCATCCTCAACTCTCACAAGCCCACAGACCTATGCCACTCAGCCCAGCACCTGCCCCCAGGGTTCTGCCTGGAGAAGGCATCCTGAGTCTCCTCCCATTATTAGCATCTCCTGCATCTCCTGGCTGTCTCTTCCAAGTGCTTCCTTTTACTTAGAGTCATGAATCCAATCCCACTGCCATTCCCCGGCCTACAACTGACTTGCACAAACACTTTCTCTTTGAATGCTTACCCTGTGAGAGGGACACGACAAGGGTATTCAGTTTTACGAAGCAGGACAAATAAGGGTTCCAGAGGTAGAGAATCCACGGGCTGGAATTTTAATAGTGGTTCCAGACAGACCCGTGTTTTCTGCTTCATGGCATTGGATCAGTTGTTAAAATCAATCAAAACTTATTTCTTCATCTATAAAATGGAGACCTTGCAGAACTGGTGTGAAGAATACATAAAGTAAGAAGAGAAGAACCTAGTACAAGGACTGGCCTGTGATATGCTATAAATTAGTAGTATGTGCCTAGCTGCAAATACTCCCAGGTCTTCTGACTTTTAGGCTCTTTTTGCTAAAGCAATGAGTCTCAGAGGTCCAGAGAATTCAGAGGTTCAGGGACATATTGAAGGGATTCAGTGAGTTCTCATATAGGAGAAACACTGCAGGAAAACATATTCCTCTAAGGCAAATACTAAACATTATTTCTACCACCACTGCTATTACTATCACTACCACTACTACTACTATTACTACTACTACCAATAATATCATATATTATTTTGGTCAAGTTTTTTCCAGGCACTGCTTTAAGTGCTATGTGTACATTAAGTTATTTAATCTTCACAATGACTTACGAGTAGTTATATCCTATTATAATTCTTATTTTATAGATAAAGAAACTGAGGCATAGAGAAGTTAAGTGACCTACCCATATTTAAAAAGCTAAAAATTGTTGGAATTTAGGTTTATACCCAGGCAATCTAACTCATGCAGCCACATACATTACTATTTGTGCTATACACTATGTATGACACAATGTGACAAGAGCTCTCTTTGATAAGGAATGCTTTTGCTATCATCTTCGACAAGATGCCTCTGACTTGTTTTAAACTTCCAAAGGGCAGGAGAAATAAATAACTAAAAACAAAGAGACGAACCCAAGCCCTGAACTGTGGATAGGCTACATATGGACTGATTACTGGAAACCCGTGTGTAGGCACTATATTTGGAATTCCATTTTAGCCGAGTGCTTTGGACTGCCACAACTCTCAGTGTGTCCACGGAAGTACCCAAATATGGAAGAATGGCTGAATGACATGGTTGGGATGGAATGTAGCAGTCATCTTATCTGACCACATAGATACCAGGCAGGAGAGGAATGCCTCACTTCCTCGTGATAACTTTGAGGACTTTCTGAGAAGGTAGTAGTATTATCCAATTACCTCACAATCACAAGGAGTACTGCAGTGACTCCAAACCCTGTATGCCACATGCAACAGGTGTCACAGAACAAGAGAAAAGAAAGATTGGGAGGGAGGTGAGAGCTGTAGACCAGAGGAGACCAAAGACTCAAACAAAGTGAGATGGGAACAGGATTTCATTGTCCTGGGAGGAGAAACAGGAAATACTTACAGGAGAAAGCTGGAAGCAGTTCTCCCTGGGAGCCAGTCAGCATTCCCGCTAAGTGCACTGGCCTCTATAGCTGTGGTAGCCTTGAACTACACAGCACACTTTCTTACACAGCTTATTTTTGTCTAGAGCAGATTTGGCTCTTGCCCAAGAAAAATACCCAGGTTCTTGGGCTTCACTTCTCTCTTCTGCCTTCTCTTCCTTCACCTTTCCAGGTAAGCATGAGAAATATGCAGTGTGAGGAGGGATCTGAGTGGAGGCTAAGTTTTGACTAAATTTAGATGACATTTGAATCTGACTGGTAGCAAAAGGAAGATCCTTAGGGGGCAGGCCTGTGTTCTTGTCCCCTTCTCTGTCCACATCTTTGGTAGGGGGAAAAGTCATCCTTGTCTCTGGGGCAGGGAAATAGGTAAGTACATCAGACAACATGAGACACATAGGGATGCTGGGAATTGGGTCACAACTTGAGATGATATTTTGAGTGACCAGAGTAAATGTAGTCTCTATTAGGGAGGGTGATCTAAGACAATTCTAGTAGAGAAACATTGGTTGTGATTTTAATGGTGAAAATATAGACATAGACAGGTGATGAGGCAAGAGGCTGGAAGCCAGTGACACCATTTTCTTGGGAAATAGAGTAAAGGGTGGCATGAGCAATAAAGCCTGAGGAAAAGGCTGTGGATTAGACAGTTCAGAGGACAGATAGTGGGTGTTGATCACATCCTGTGGGTATTGGTCACATGTATCAGGAGCAGGACAGTAGAGATAAAGGTCCAGGGACAAAGAGCCAAAAAGTGTGACTCTCATTTCAGAAAGAAATCCCAATCCACCATCCCATAAGCCCTTTCATCACAACCAATTAAAGATTTTCTCCATGATACAAGTAATATCTGTGCTTTGGTATTCATTCTGGGACATTTATTGTGCGTCTACATTGTGCTGGGCTTCTGCTAATTAGCTATAAATACTAACCTTTCACAAGTGATCCTATAAAAGGCTATTTCTGCACAGCACCCCAAGCATTTATGATCTTAGTCAAGGAGAAGGAAAGAAGCAGTGGGCTTAGCAGACCCTTCTGAGTAGCTTTGGAGACATATGCCAGGGAGACCCAGGCTGAGATAAGGAAAATAGTCCTTTCATTTGGTATCTGGAACATTTACATACAGACACTTTGATGTTCACCTTGGCACCATCATTAATGAGTGTATTTGCTAACTCTTAGTTTGACCCATGTGAAGTGCTGATATTCAATCTTTATTGATGCACAAAAATGATAACCTCACATGGCTTAACCTTATAGAACCCTGAGATAAAAATCCTATACTAGGGAATGTCTAATTTAGTTGATTGCAGAGGAAAACATTGAGGAATTTTGGGGGTCTGGGTCTTTATAGGAGTGAGTATTCCTAGCTGTAAACAAGCTATTAATAGTATCTCTAGTGAAAAACACTAGTGTTCCAGGCAGGGGGAATGGCATGTGTGAGGTTCATAAAGAAAAGGAGACTCTGCCGAAACCGGTTTGGCTCAGTGGACAGAGCGTCGGCCTGCAGGCTGAGGGGTCCCAGGTTTGATTCCGGTCAAGGGCATGTACCTGGGTTGCAGGCACATCCCCAGTGGGGGATGTGCAGGAGGCAGCTGATCGATGTTTCTCTCTCATCGATGTTTCTAACTCTCTATCCCTCTCCCTTCCTCTCTGTAAAAAAATCAATAAAATATATTCAAAAAATATATATATAACTATTTTTTTTTAAAAAAAAAGAAAGTCACATCGCCTTCTAACAGATGTGACTATATGGCTGTGACTATAAGTTAATAAAAATATCTCATATGAACCTTATGAAGTGTAATTGATTTTCTGAAATATATATATATAAATATATATTTCAGAGAGGAAGGGAGAGGGAGAGAGAGAGAGAGAAACATCAATGATGAGAGAGAATATTGACCATCTGCCTCCTGCATGCCCCCTACTGGGGATTGAGCCCACAACCAACCCCAGCATGTTCCCTTAACTGGAATCAAACCTGGACCTTTCAGTCCTCAGGCTGACACTCTATCCACTGAGTCAAACCAGCTAGGGCGATTTATCTGTCATTTTAATCCAGAAGATCCTACCACATGAAGAGGAAATCCATTTCACTCATTTATTCAGTACATAATAAATAATTGCCATGTTCTTGCCACTGGGCCAGATACTAGAAATTAAAGAGATAAAAACCTCATGAACCAAGCTTTGGTAATTGATAGTGTGATTATTCAGTTTAAAGAGAGAGCAGACTAACAGACTTGGCAAGGAAGAATTAGGCAAAATGTAAGATAAAAGAACCCAGTGCACTGGCCTCTCTGATTGCAGAGGTCTGATGTGGCTGAACCAGGTGCCAGCGACAGAGGCAAGATCATTTTCCTCTTCTGGCTAAAAATATCATGTGGTAGAGACTTACCCAAGGCCATGAATGTAAGAATCACAATGAGCAAGATGGCTTATTATTGCACAGGCAAAGGAGGGGAGCACTCTACAAGAGTTGGGTTCCCTAAAAGCAGACCCTGAGAGAACTCTTGTCCAAGTAATTTATTGATGTTGTGCTCTGAGGAGAAAGGGAGTGAGGGGAGCAGAAAAGGGCAGGAGAAATGCCAGAATATGAGCTCAGTGGAGAATAGCTGCAGTTTGATCACCCTGAGCTTGGGAATGGTCCCACCATAAGGCAAGGAGACTGACTCTTTGTCTCTTCATAAGGGTCAGCCCTTGGCTGTGGGTGGGCTATTTCCTGGGCACAGGGAACCATAACTGCCTAGTGAACACATTGTTTCAAAGGAGGGCAATTCTCTGGAGAAGGGGCAGCTGTGAGCTGTTGGTACTCAACACACAGAACTGGGGGATCAGTGCAGTGGCTGGTAGGAATAGTATGAGCATGGCAGCAACAGCATCTACTAGAATTGGATAGAGTGAAATAATGTTAATTATAGTAATCACTGTGATTTACTGAACACTCACTATGCACCAAGTGCTGTGCTAAATTTATATAATCATATATAAATACATATATACACATATAAATTTATATATAAACTACCATTTCTATTGGACTGATGAGGAAACTCAGAATACACCATATTTTATGCTTAGAATATTTCCATTCTGTGTATGCATTCCTATGAATAAAATAAGGATATTGAACATTCAACTGGCCTGAATTCCAAGCATACATTCAATTCAAGAATTCCACCAATGCTTTGGAGCACCACAACTAGTCGAGGCCCAATGAACTGATAGACTTGGACCCTATGAACTGATAGTCTTGGACCCTATCCTCAAAGGTAGGACTAAGCCTCAGGCCCAGTTCCAATAACCATGTGACCCAAATAAAAAACATTGTTTGTATACCCCTTATGTACATTCTGCTTCATCAGACCTTGGTTAAGAAAGAATCTAGACTACAGGCCTCCTTAAAGATCCTTTTGAATTCATCATGTAAAACATACTACTGGATTTGAAAAAAATCAGTTTTCGAGATTTTGTACAAACCAAGCACTGTAGACCCTTTCCTTATGCATGGAAAGATTAAACATTGATTTCTAAATCCCCTTCCAGCTCTCAGACCCTATAATTCCTCCCTTCGATCATCTATCCGGCTCATGACTACATCCTTTGTAGGGGACTGTGATGCTCAGTTTGATGTGTCTATTTGGTTAGGTTATAGCCCAGTTATTCAATCAAACACCAATGTGCATCATGCTAAGTAAAGTAAGTCAGATGGAAAAGGGCAAGAACCATGATTTCACTCTTATGTGACATAAAACTAAAAACAACAAATAAAACAGACAACAGAAAGGTGATTCCCAGAGGAGATGTGGCGGGGTATATGGGGTGGGGAGGAAAGAAGTAAAAGGAGTGATAGAGGAGATTAGGCTTTGTATGGTGTGGTCACAATGGAGTATACAGATGTTATATTACAAAGTTATATTACACCTGAAACTTATATAATGTTTTTAGTCAATGTTGCCTTCAATAAATTTAATTAAAATAAAAACCAAAAAATAAATAAATAAACCACTAATCTAGATGTTTCTGTGGAGGTATTTTGTAGAAGTAACTAATATTTACTTAAATAGATTTTTAAGTAAAGATTATCTTTGATAATCAGGGTGGGCTTCCTCCAATCATTTAGAAAGGCCTTTAAAGCAAAACTGAGGTTTCCCTGAGGAGGAAGAAATTCCACCTCTGGGCTGCAGCCCCTGCCTGAGAATTGTTAGCCTTTCAGATTTCAGACACTCCAGCTGCCCTCATAATCACTTAAGCCATGTGCTTAAAGAACCAATAAAGCCAGGGCACAAACAAGTGAGAAAAGTCCATCTTCAATTCAATTAATTTGTCCAGGATTCTACAACCAGAAAATCTAAAAATTTTATATACGTGTAAGTTCTGTGTTTTACACTATGTCTTTTATTTTGATCTGCATGTAGGTGGGAAGGAGCGTCTCTTTTCACGTTAGGGCCTGTAAAGGTATTCATCCAGGTCTGTATGTTCTCTAGTAGAATGTAGGTTCTGTTAACGTAAAAAATCATTGAAACTTGTATAGAATTTTTGTGAGTTTATTTGAACAAAACTGTCAACATATGCCGGGAAGCAGAACCTCAACAAATTGAGATAATGCTCCAGAGAATAGCGGGTTACATCTGTATTTATACATTGCAATCAAAGGAAAGGGACATAGTCAGGTTATATGAAATCCATTGGTGATAGACTAGAGAGGCGGGAGAAAGCAAAGCAGGGAAACCCCTGGGATTGGATAAAAAGTAAAATGATAGACACATCAGGAACAATTAACATGATAATGAAGGAATTTGTGGTATCTGTCCTGGTGCCCAGCACATTAGGTTGTGCCCCAAGGAGTCCAGAAAAAGGGATGTTACAAGTTACCCAGACATTTCAAAGGGTATGGTATTATAGCTGCAAAAAGACAGATAGGCTCAGTTAAGATAAAGGTTGACCTTGTCAGTGAAGATACCAGCCTAGGATATAACTACCCATTATAACTGCTTTTAGTTAAAGTGCAAAATCAGACCATCCTTTGTGATTACTTGAGAGCTCTGAGTTTGCAAGACCACCATGCAGGCCGCCCCTGAGCCTGTCAGGTTAGCATGTGGCCCCTTTCCTCCACAGTTCCATGAGGTCAGAGGCCAAGTCCTTGTTTCTTTGTGACCCTCTAGTACCTTATGGTGCATAACAGAACATTATATATACAGGGGGTACTGAGTAGATCTATTTCTTTTTCTTTTGTTTTATTCTTCAGAATATGTTACCTTTGGGAAAGGGGAAACAGGCTCAGGAAAATGTAGATTTGTTTGTTGTTTGTTTGTTTGTTTGTTTGTTTTAGGCAAATTGATCTACCATCTCTAAGAGCAACTGCTTCCTCAGTATGGTTGGAGATTTATGATCTGGAAAACATCCCAGAGACTAGCCCTTCTCTTGTTTGTGTCCACTGGTAGGTAGCCAGGGGCCCAGGTGACTGATGTGCATCAGACTCTGCAAGTATTTTAAGACAGGTTAGCTTTCACAACAGTACACAGAAGGCTGTGCCACACCAGAAACAAGCATAGTTGGTAGTGGGAGGAATTAAAAGGGATTCTTGCCGAGTCTCAGAGCCTAGACTCTTTCTTGGACACAACCTGAAATAGTGGTGTGATATGTAGACAGTGCCGAATAAATTTATGATCATATGTTGGCTGACTGACTCTTGACCCCTGGGTTATTAACACCCGTGATAGAGAAAGTAGGAGAGGTCTGGGTCCAAGCAGAGCCCCTCTTTAGGGGCTGCATAGGAAGCACCTTCATTTATCACCTTTCATAGAAATGATTTGAACACAACATCACAATTATCCCAGAGGCAGGTGTTTGCACTTATGAAGTCTGAGGATGTTGGACTCATCAGAGTTACTCTAAGCAAATGGACGATACTCTGGAGAAGGACAGATGCCCACCATTAGCCAAAGATTGGCCAAGTTCAACACCAAGTGCAGTGGTTCTCAACTTTGACTGCACCTTAGAATCACCTGGGAATCTTTTCAAAATCCTGATTTCTGGGCCTCCATCCTCCGGAAATTCTGTATCTTTGTTACTAATGTTGTGGCCCCACACCATAACAAAAAACAGAATTTCTGGAGGATGAGACCCAGAAATAATAATTTTAAAAAGATTCCCAGGTGATTCTAATGTGCAGCCAAGGTTGAGAACCACTGAAGTAGGGGCTGCTTATTGCCGTGAACACCTGGCCTGAACACTTTTCTCAATGGTCAGAACCTTTGACCATTAAATAATTTGGGGCTCTGTCTTGAAACCAACCTAAAATAGTGATGCAAAGTGTAAACAACAGGTGTCCAATAAATTTGTGTTCATATCAACTGAGACTGGGTTATAAACACCCTTGAGAGAAAGTAAGGAAAGATCCAGGTCCTTGCACAAATAGCTCCAGTGTCAGGTGAGAATTTAAAATTTGAAAAGAGAAATTATCCTATATAATTAAAGGTTAATATGCAAATTGTCCCCTCAGGAGTTTGACCGGGAGTTCAATCACTCGCTATGATATGTGCTGACTACCGGGGGAGACGTGGAACATGGCAGGTGACTAGTGGCAGCAGGGTGCTGAGGGAGCGAGGGAAGGAGGAGGCAGGGAGGCAGGTAACCTGACCGGACCTGATTGCCAGCCAGGCCTAGGGAACCTACCAGTGCATGAATTTTGTGCACTGGCCTCTAGTTTAGATCATAAAGGAGGGACTTCAGGTTGAGTCCAACCTATGATGTATAACTTCTATTAACCTGACTATGCACACTGGGGTATCTCATTGCAGCCAAGGTTAAAAAAAAAAAAAAAAGTATTATGTAGCCTGACATTGCAGGAACAGGGGCTGGATTTCAGGGCCCAAGAAAAATGTTGGGGAAGGCTACCGGTATAAGCAGATTAAGAGAATAAAATTATAAAACAGCTGGTATAGTGGTACCCAAATGCCACTGAAAAGAGAAAAGGAAGAAACATGAGGGTGGAGAGGGTGAAATAGTCTCCATCTCCCATCTGTCGTGGAAGCTTCTCTTCTAGCCGCACTAATTCTGCCACATTCCCCTTGGCTCTGCTTCCCTCCTTCCATCCATTCTCCTCCCATGTTGGCCAGAGTGAACCTCTGCATGCCTCTCCCCATTTAAAGCCTTTGATGTGAAAGCCCACATCCGTCACAGGACACTCAGAACCTTCTAGGCCAGCGGTTCTCAACCTGTGGATCGCGACCCCTTTGGCTGTCAAATGACCCATTCACAGGGGCCACCTAAGACCATCCTGCATATCAGATATTTATATTACTATTCATAACAGTAGCAACATTACAGTTATGAAATAGCACCGAAAATAATTTTATGATTGGGGTCACAACATGAGAAACTATATTTAAAGGGCCGGAAGGTTGAGAACCACTGTTCTAGGCTCTCGCTGGCCTCATCCCCTCACAATGCCTTGCTCTATATATTTTTTGGTCACACAGAACTGTTTCATAGTCTTTTCACAACTTCTTGATCTTCCAGCTTTCAGGCCTGAAGATGCCCTCAGCGAACCTTTCAGAAGCTCACCAACACTTCCAGGCCCAATTTAAGTCTGGGTCCCATAGCCTTAGGTTGATCCCACTAATCTTCCCTCATGCTTTCCTAACACTTTCTACTCTATTTATAAAGTATATTCATACCTCAGTTCTCACCAGAGTGTGAGCTCCTCAAGCACAGGCAGTGGCTTATTCTTTTTAAAACTCTCAGTGCATCATTTGATATTTGTCACTTAATAAGTCCTTAAAGTTGAACAAATGAACCAATTAATTAGTTAAGCAATTTAGATATCTAAGTCCTATCTTCAACTCACACATAGGTATTTCTCTCAAGCATTCTCCATTTCACTGCTGCTCTGAAAACTAATGCTTATTGGTTAGTATGTTTGACTCACACCACTGCCTCATATTTCCATGTATTCCATGCATTCCCAGTGCTTTCAATGCACAATCTGTACATATTGCAGGAGATAAGCTTTTCAAAGACTGTATAGCACCAAGCAATAATATGGAATGTCTAATAAGTACTATCAATAATTTGTGATATTTTTCTGCTATTCAATTCTATGCTTTGATGAAAGAGATAATGACACTAATAAACAAAATAGAAACAGACTTACAGATACAGAGAACCAACTGACAGCTGTCAGAGGGAGAGGGAGAGAGGGGCTAGATGGAAAATACGAAGGGATTAAGTAAAACTAACAAACAAACAAAGAAAACTTCATAGACATAGACAACAGTATGGTGACTACCAGAGGAAAAGGGAAATGGGGTGAGGTAGAAGAGAGTAAAGGGGGGATAAATGGTGATGGAAGATTTGACTTGGGGTGGTGAACACACAATACAATTACAGATGATGTATAATAGAATTGTACACCTGAATCCTGTATAATTTTATTAATAATGTTACCCCAATAATTTCAATTTAAAAAAATAAAGATACTGACACATAGCTTTGAAGGCTTATTCTGAATTCTAGGAAATAGTCACTGTTAGAAGTGTGAGAACTTGGACCGACTCACTGTTGTCCTGCAATTATTCGCCGTCCACTCAAGGACCCCATCTTAGTGCCGTGTTTAGAGGGTAGGGTCTGATTAGTGACCTCTGGAAAGTACAGCCCTTGAGCCAAAAGAGAAGCAAGAAACAGGCTGCAACATTCCCTTCCAGCCTCCAAAGACCCTTTTAGGTAGGGGCTGGGGGCGAGGGGCTCTCTACTCTTTAGAATACATAGACTCATGTGCAACTGAGGAATAATTTGGTGTAAATCAATGTTTAGAACAAAAAAACAACAAATGAGAGTGTTTGTCACTGTTGTAACTCCATAAGCAAGATTATCTAAGCAATTAGAGGATAATTCTTGTCTGCAATCAGAAGGGAGAACTGTCAGGACAAGGCCAGCAGAGCAGTGACATGGTGGATAATTTATTAGATATTGAGTGGCTGTTTTTCTCTCTCCGGGCCTTTGTGAGAGAAACATCCAAAGGCCACAAGTACATCCCAAAGGAGCTGCAGGATGGCAGGGGCCCAGGACGTACAAACATAATTGTCTTTTATCTGCCCCCATTCGGCTTTATCGACCCTTGTGGCTCCCGAGGCAGAAGTGTTCATGATGTTCCAGCGCTGAGTGTTCCTGCTGGCCTTGCTGGCGGCCTGAGAGCCCTGGGCTCTGCAGAGCCTTCCTGCATTTCCTCCTCCCCCAGGCCTCCAAGCTGGCTGCCCTTCTGATAAGCCCTGACCGGGCTTCTCACTGAATTCTTTAGGACTATAGCCTTGCCTCCTTTCTTCCACACTGATTTCTTCCGGGCTCTGTGCCTGTGGGAGACTTGCAAGGCTAATGATAAACAAGCACTCATGGTAAATAGAAATTTTGTTTCTGTTGTGCTCAGTCTGCTCAAAGAACAGGGAGATTTTGCCAGGAGGTAGCTCACAGTAGAGAGGAATACAGACTAGAAACCACATAAGCACAGTCGGTGCTTAGAAGATCAGAGATCCTTTCCTTCTACCATTAGGTAGGAGACCCTAAAGAGACATGGAGAGACTCACACAGTCCCCAGTGACCAAGCAACAGTTTATACGATGTATTTCAGGTTCCCGGGAAGATTTAATAAGTGAAAACCACTGTTGCTGATTGTTTGTTAAACAGAAGACACGCTAAAACCTATGGTGACCAGTAAAGCTGGTGTTTACCAGAGGCATTTAAGCATCTCTATCTTGACTGTGGTTTTTTTCTCACCAAGGCTCCTAACTTCCCTCCTACACACATACCCTTTTCATTTGGCCCAGCCATACCCAAGTATAGTAGCTCTCTGACACAATGGGCTGTTTCATACCTTTGTTGTCCTATGTTCTGTCTTCCAAGGTCTGGTCTGCCTGGTGAGACCTCAGCAATCTTGGAACCCACATACCTAGAGACCTCTCCAGAATGTTCTGGGCAGAGTCAGCCACCTCCATCACTGTGTCCTGCCTGTATCTTCCTTGCACAAGCACTCTGGTGAGTATGTATGATCACAGGTCAACTAGGGACTATGCATGTGGAAAGCTCACCCATCCTTGCATTCTTGGGCTCAGGACAAAAGCCATAAAATATTTCAACACCCAAGTGCCCATCAGTAGATGAGTAGATAAAAAAAGCTCTGGTACATTTACACAGTGAAATACTATGCAGCTATAAAAAAATCAAAAAATATTACCCTGTGAGACAACATGGAAATTATTATGCTAAGCAAAATAAGCCAGTCAGAGAAAGACAAATGCCACATGTAAGTGATTATATGTGGAACCTAATGAACAAAAGAAACTGATGAATAAAATAGAACCAGAAGCATGGAAACATGGAACAGACTGACCAATGTCAGAGGGAAGGGGGAAGGGGGCAGGAAGAGATTAACCAAAGAACTTGTATGCATATATGCATAACCCAGGGACACAGACAATAGGGTGGTGAAGGTCAGGGGAGGCGGTAACCACGTAGATGGCAGGAAATGAGGGGGAAAAGGGGGATATCTGTAATACTCTCAACAATAAAGATTAAAAATTAAATAAATAAAAAGTAATCAATGTTGAATATTCAGGTATCTTCTTATTAAAATATTCTTCTCTATCTTGCTCTTACATTTACTCGGTCAGTAATTCAATTTCAGATGTTTATTAAGCACCTACTATGTGCCAGGCAATATACTCAACCCAAGTGTCATGGTCTCTTTCTTAAGAATACTTTAAGCCAGGGGTCTTAAAATTAACTCTGGGGGGTTGTACTAACACTGTGTGTTCAACACTTAGGGTGAGTAGGAGAGAAATACCATCTTACATTTACACAAGTGATGTATTTATTTTACAAAGCATTTTAAAGTCCTTTGGTTAAGACCTCACTATTGAATAAGTAGGGTCACGCCCATTCCCATTCCAGGGGACTATGGGAGGCAATCTAGTTCTAGAACTGAGGTGTGTTTTCCCTGAAGCAAGCGCTTGCATTCACCAGCCCCTGTGCTCCCTTTGAAACAGTGATGGGTGACAGATGGCATCGGTGCCACTCAAAGGACGCAGGAGGCACTCAGCCATCTCTCTGCATTACTATCGCTTTGTGGACTCATTTCCCTCCTTTCCCTTCTTTCCCTCCCCCACTTGTTACTTTCCCTGTCCTTTCCCCTTTCCCTCTTTCTGATGACTTTATCACCCATAGATACATACCTTAAGCATTGCTTAGCTGGTGAAACTTAGCACTAAAAACCTTTACTTCTTTTGCTCCTAGGCTGGAACAAACCCAAACTCCAGAATGTGACATGGGGGAGGGGAGGCACAGGACTGGCCCAGACTGTGTTCCTTGGGTACTGACAACTCTGTTCTACACCAGAGCCCAGGAGGTAAACCAGCAGCTGAGCCTGGGTCATAAACAAGGTTTAAGCAGAAGCACTTCAGAGATACAATCAGCTGTGTGCAGGTCGGACAAGGGTCTGGAAATGGAGCCTGGGCTCTCGGTGGAGGGTTTCACACTATTGCAAAGCCAGGAAACAGGAGCAGAAAGGCAATGCTTGCTTTTCACCCAACACACGCAGAAAAGCCCCCTTATCCCAGCATCCGTTTCCCCAAACCCTGCCTCGGAGGCAGTGATTCTTGACTGGCTCAGATTTATTGGAGCAGAAAAGAAAAGAAGCAGCAGATCCTAAATGTCAAGGTGAGAAGGAGTGTGTCCTGCCCGGAAAGGGAACCAAGAATGTTCTCTGGGGTACAGCACGTGACTGGGCTCCTCAGGGATCAGGAGCCAGTTCAAGTGGGAGGTGTCAGGAATGCAAAGCCGGCTGTAGACTCAGCACAATAAAAATGTCAAGAACGAGGCAGGGAATAACGTGAGGAGAAGAGCGCCTTCTGTTTTGTGGGAGGCAGGTTATGAAATGCTACAAGCGCACGTTTGCTTTCATGTGTCTGCTTGGTTGCAAGTCCAGCCTGCTATCTGCTGGAACTCAGGAGCACTGATGGGAGAGTAGCATCTGGGAACCTGTTCCCACCCCGGGGAGCTCGGCCTCTTCCTTCCCAGGCCCCGGACATTCTCCTGCAGCTGCAATAAGAGGAGGGTAGGGAGCCACTGACCCAGGCCTGCCCAGTGACTGAGCATTCACGGTGCTGCTTGCCGGGCCTGAAAGGTGGTGAGGAGTGGATGAGGCTGTACCTTCTCAGAATCCGTGTGGTTGGCAAAACAGAAGACAGAACACCAAGAAAACACCAGGCTTACTTCAACTAGGCATCATTTGTAAAGACACCTAGCTCGGCCCTGCTGAGCTACACAGCCTTGCCTCGCTGTACGAGCAAGTAGAAACAGCACTACAGCCCCCCAGGCCCCAGCCTCTCCAACGCAAACCCATGCCAGGGCCCCACTCCTGCCGGCTGGGAGGACTAGGACTTGCCTTGGCTGTTTCACATCAGCCCAGCTGAAGTGCAGCGTGGTGTCATGGAAGAAACTGGAGCCGATGTCAGGAACTTGAGCTTTCTCGTCTCCAGTCCACCAGTAATTTACTTAGTTGACTGTAAGGACGTTAACTAAACTTTCCGGATCTTAGTTTCCCATTGGGATAATCGGAGGAATACATGCCCTATTGACCTCCAAGAGAGTGGTGGGTCTCTTAGTGGTGGGATTCAAAGGTAAGAGATGCTCGTTGCTCAGCCTGGGCCTATGGGTCGGGGTCTTGCTGGCTGACCTCTCAAGGCCTCTCTTGCCCTCACTCCCAAGTGCAGCACTCTGTCCTGGGAGGGCAGAGTATAATCTGGTCTGGAGGAACCTCAGTGGTTGTCCAGGAAGAACAAGTCTAGGGCCAGGTCCCTCCCAGGAGGCACACAGACGGACCTCTGGGGGCAAGCGAGCAGGCCTGCTTGCTGCCTGTGTGGTGCCTGGCCCCTCCTGTGTCTTCATTTAGAAAATTCCTAAATCTCTATACAAAGGGGCGGACAGAGCAATGCAAACCCCCTCAAAACATGAATAGGTGCCAGTGAGAATGCCTCTGTGATGTCAACAGAGAAGCAACTGTCAGTTGGACCCAGCCCTACAGCTAAACTGCAGAGCAGGCATGGGTCACCCAGAGAGGCTGCCCAAAAGGGTGAACTCGATGCCCTAGGGTTGGAAAAATTAATAATCCTGGAAAAGAATGCAGGTTTTATTGCACAATCAGATACTGTTGATAATATAATGCTCAAGTCTGTAAAAAGTGGTAATACCCATTGTATTATTCACTGTGGCCCAGCCAGGCCCTTAGGGAGTGATGATGCAGGAAGGGGACGCCGAGCCTTTAGCCCAGCCTCCAAGAGAAAAGCTCTATCATCATCCAGTTAAAACAATGAAAGCAAACCGACTCTGTGACAAACATTGGTGGTGGGGGAGAGACTGGAAAGAGACTAAACAGTTCCCAGAATAAATTCCCATGTAAATCCGGAGAATGCTGGTAGAGAGAAGCCGCCGCTCATTCTTTCTTTTAAGCCAGATAATACCCTCCTGCCGGAACAGAGTTGTTCTTGGCACTGGGACCCACACGTGAGGAGGGAATCGATCAAAACCCCGTGCCCAGCAGAGAGCTGAAGGCAGGGACACGTGGGAAACAACAAAGGAAGCACGTTGGTGGCAGGAACAAAGATTAACTGTCCCACAGGAGCTGGTCCAGCTTCGCAGGCCCTCGGATGTGCGGCTACAGACACGCCTAGGCCCTTCACCTCCGCACTAAGGGCTCAGAGGCAGGTGCCTGCCCAGCCATGACGGCCCCAGGCCAGGCTTCTGGAAACTGAGCCCCCATCTCCTGCTGACTTGTGCACCAATTCTGGAAGGACATTCCATGAACACATCAGTGAGGATTCATCTTGTAACTCAAAGGATCCACACAGAAAGTAGTGAGACCAGGCAGGGAGTCTTCTCTTCCCTTATCTTCAATTACACTGGAACTGCCTCTGGGGGACTTTGGCAAGTTGGACAAATGTCAGAAGAATTTGGAAGAATGTCTTTGCTGGCAGAGGGAAGTCCACAATTAGCCATGAGCATGCCACCATAGTTCTTTGTGCTAAAACTCTAGATGGCAGGCAGAAATGCCTTTCCACTCTTTTCACATCTAATCTCCTAGTGCTGATGTGCAGAGTCCTCAAGTCAGTAGCATTTGAGCAAAGATGAAATTCTCTCCTGTCACAAAAACAAATCCATCACAAACACTATACACCCCAGCTAAAGGCATCACGTTGTCTAAATGAATCACCAGGCAGCGGCAGCCCGACTTGAAATCCTTGACTCATGGAACACTCATCTCCACTAATACCCACTGCTTATGCAAGCGCCTTTCTCTGGGTGACTCGAGGCAGTTTATAAGCCGCTGGCTCAGTCCTCATCATAGAGCACTTGCTGTGGAAATAGGAAGGCTACACATAATTGTCTGCATGTGATATGAGGAAACTGAGGCTCAAACAAGCCCTAAGACAAAATGTGTAGATATTTATGAGTCACGCACTGTCCATAGTAGAGCCAAAATGAGCTATTCTGAATTTTAAGCAGATTATTTTCCAAAATGCAAACTCACTGAATTTTATATTTAATAACCAATTTTCCTCCCTTCATTCCATCTCTGACTTTTGCTCCATCACTCTTGCCATTTCATTGGCCCTTTTGTTGACTTTAGAGGCCTCTCAACCTTCCTCTAGTCCAGTGATGGCAAACCTTTTGAGCTCAGCGTGTCAGCATTTTGAAAAACCCTAACTTAACTCTGGTGCCATGTCACATATAGAAATTTTTTGATATTTGCAACCATAGTAAAACAAAGACTTATATTTTTGATATTTATTTTATATATTTAAATGCCATTTAACAAAGAAAAATCAACCAGAAAAATGAGTTCGCGTGTCACCTCTGACTCGCGTGTCATAGGTTCACCATCACTGCTCTAGTCTGTACCCACTCCAGTTCTGACAGTCACTTTATTCTTGACATTTGATCTATTATTGGCTATTACACAATCCTGATATCTCTCCCATTTTGAGCCTCTACTTCACCTTTCCCTTACCTGACCACAATCCATACACCTTGATGCCCAGGGGTAGGACTGGCAATAGGGTGAAGATAGGGGCTGCAGTAAAGCTCAAAGAAGGAGTATAAAATGCCCATCTTACTCATCATTTATTTTTTAAAAGCAGAACATTTACTAGTATTGGTTGAATTTTTTTCAGGCCAAATCAAAATATCCTCATGACAAAATAGCTGCACTAAAGTGACTCTATTAAAATAGCTGCATCCAATGAACTGAGAATCTAGATGTCACCTGCTTCTGGCACCTGACTTTGGTCCTCTATCACTTGACCTTGCCTTCTGTGCTGCTGTATTCTGGTATGTGGTTAATCAGAAGAGGAGCTAGCCACCGGGGCCACTTTTTACCTTGTTCCAAGTGAGGCCTCTGTAGGTGTTTCAGATGAAACTGGTGCAGAAGCTGAGAAGGATGCTCATGGCACGGCCATATGTTTCCACCGCCCTGTGAGGCACCGGGCTGGCATCAGTCCTCTCCCCAACCTCCTTCCTGCCCCATCCACCCATGAACTCTTGTTGGGTCAGAAATGCAAATCTTTGGTTGTGCCAGACAGCCAGATGATGCTGGGAAAAAAAGAAAGCAAAAGCAAAAGCAGATTTCTAAATTAAGCACATCTCATTTATAGAAATAAATAGCCACAGCCTAGCAACGTGCTCAGCTTCCCTCTGTGATGTAACCTCTGCGGCTGGAGCCGGGAATGACACAGCCTTTAGAGAACCCCACGCCCTGGGCCCTCCCCATGTGCAGTACTCCTCTGGAGGGTGCTGACAGTGCGCTTTGAGGGCCCAGCTCCTCATTCCAGGCCAAACCAGGGCCAGTCTCCAAAGAAGCAGAAAGGAACCAGAGCTTCCCAAACTTAATGAGGCCCCTAAACACCTACAGGCTCATGGCAGTAAGTAACACACCTGAAGCAAAAGCAGATGAAGTTCTTTGGGATGCTCTATTGAAACAGAATCCCCTCTTTGAGACCATGTCTTCTATGTTTACTACCGAATGCCCAGTACCCAGATTAGCACATGGCAGACACTGGACACTCAGTAACTAGATAACAGAAGACTGGATGGAGATATGAATGACTGAAGAGATAGAGGTTGTCATCCCATCACCACTGCTTCCCAAACTCTATCCCTTAAATGGAGTAAACTCCAAGATCTAAAGAGAAGTGTAATCTCCTGATTATGACATTCACCACAAAGGCAATGTGTCCCTGGACTTGACGTTTACATTTTAAGTGTTAACTGAGGTAAGCACCTGGGAGGTTACTACAATGTGTGGGCTTATGTAACCCAGGTGCTGGTGATGTGGCCAGCATACCCGGGAGTAGCAGACGACATGGGATGTGCATTTGGAAACAGTTGTCAGTGCTCCTGAACATCTCTCATTCTTTAGGCAGCTTCAGCTCCAAGGGTGAAGTGTTGCTAAGCCAAGAAGCTACAGGACAAAATAATACATGAGCTTCTGGTCTTTGTCTTGTCAGGAAATAAAACATGGCATCCACAATGCCTCTGGAGCTAAACAGGTCACACACATCAGAAATGGATCACAGTCCGGAAGACTTAATCCCACCTCCAACCCTCCCACATCGGGCATGATTAAGTCAGTCCAGCGTGATCCCGACACAGCCCTCAGAGTACTGAAAATGAAATAATCCTCTGAACCCCAAGAGGATCCCGGGGGGGTGCAGGGGCAATCTTGACTCCTGGGAGCATTTGCTTCTGAGAGGTCCCACGTATTCCCAGGAACCAGAGTGGTGGAAGACAGCATGGCAGTCGTAAATCACCTCTCAGAGCAGAGGCCCTGGGTTTAAAAGATCAGAGAAATTGGCCCACAATTCAGAAATCTGTCTTCAGACATCCTTGTCTGACCTGGCCAGAAACAGTAAAACCTCAACCATGTCAGGGAGAATAAAGCTCCTAATTACATTCAGATGTACCAGAATACATTAAGGGTCTATAATCCTATATAATAAAGAGGTAATGTGCTAATTGAACATCACACCCTTACAAGATGGCAGCGCTCAGTCCCCTCAGCCCCGCCGGCAGTGAATTTTCATGCGACCATTATCTTTTAAAAAAATCCTTACCCAAGGATATGATTATTTCTTTTAAATCATCTGTTCTCGGGGAGCAGGCCTAAGCCAGCAGGTGGGCATCCCCCAAGGGTCCCAGACTGTGAGAGGGTTCAGGCAGGGCTGAGGGACCCCCCGTGTGCATGAATTTTCATGCACCTGGCCTCTTGTACTTTATAATGGACAAAAAAATCCAAAGAGCATCAAAAGATACAATAGCCCTGGCCGGTGTTGCTTGGTGATTAGAGCATCAGCTGGCAGACTGAAGGGTCTCAGGTTCAATTCCCAGTCAAGGGTACATACCTGGGTTGCAGTCTCAGCTTGATCCCTGGCCTGGGTCAGGACGTGTTTCTCTCTCTGTCACTCTCTCTCTAAAAATCAATGGAAAAAAATATCCTCAGGTGAGGATTAACAACAACAACAAAAAGTGATACAATAGTCTCCAGCTTTACATAACAGCACATAACAGAGAGTCCTGAGTCCTCGCAGACTCCTAGATCATCTCAGTCCCACAGCCTCCCAGACAAAGCTTTGTCACTGGAACATTCAGGAAGAGGGACTCCACCAGTGATCTGACTGGAAGTGGAGTTTCAAGGACACAGCCCCAGGAGAGGGTAGCGCACAAAGTGCTCAGTGACCCTCAAGTCTCCTTGGTGTTTCTAAGAAAAGCCCTCTCCAAAGCAGACTGGCCATGGCATTCACAACCACAGGCCTCTGCTCCAGCCAGGTGAGGGGACAGTGTTGTTCCGTGGGTTCCTAATGCTCCATGCCCAGGGCTCCCACTTCTGAAATGGCTGCTCAGTGATAAGACTCCCCTGACCCCCATTCTCTTTTAGAGAGTACAAAGATTCATGAGAACCAGGTCTAAGACTTGGCTCTGTGATCTTAATCACTGGGAAACCCAGTTCCCTCATCTATAAAATGGAAACAATAGAAGCTCTGCTGTCTGCCTCCCAAGATTGTGTGAGGAGAAAATGAAACACTATTATGTTCAAATTCTTCTCAACCGCAAGTCATTGTTCGATGTGAGACTACTGTCTAAATGGTAAAGATTTACAATGAGAAGTTTGCTTCTGCTATGGGGAGTGAGACTTCTTTGAACACTCTCAGGGTGCTGCCTGGTTCCCAGCTTTCTAGTGCTTGGCCATCCTGGTCATAATCCTAAGTTTTCAGGGATCCCTGGCCTGTTCCCTTGGCTTCACATACCAAAGACTTCTAACATGTTTGTATGTTTGTGTGTTTGTAACTGTGCAGGAAATAGACCTCTGTGACCCATCTCCAGTAGAGTTAACTTTTAATGGAAATAGTTACTGAGTTTCCCCAGGACAAATAGAATATAGGGAGGAGGGAAGAGGATTTAAGAACAAAGAACTGTAGATATGGGCCAGCAGCACAGTGGAAACCCCTGAGCTCCTGCCTCAACTAGACAGGGGGAAGTGAAGACAACTAGAAAAGGCCTCAGTCCAATTTTTTTAAATGGCCCAATAGGAGACAATAAGACTTAGGCAACGTATGAGGAAACAGGTGACCCCATAGTACTCAGCCAATGAGGAACTGGAGGAGGGACTAGACAAATAGGCTGTGATCACTGCCCCAGGTGTGCCTGTACAATCAGACACCCGCTCTCATACTACAAGTCTCATTTTCTCCATACTTCTGTCTCTGAGTCTATTATTTGAATTCGGACTGGTGAGCATTTCTCACAACTGCTTCTCTCTTCTTATAATCCCTCAGAAAGTTCTAGAATTCTAAAACACATGAGAGACTTTAGGGGCTCGCGTAGTTCATCCACCCCTCATTTTGTAGGTGGAGGCCCAGGGTCACGGGAAGGTTAAGAGCCTGTCCAAAATCATGCCGACTTTCACTTGTCCTCTTTCTGGCTCCTCTCACAGCTGCCAGTGGGTCTTTGAGGGTCAAAGTTCACATGCCCCCCACTTTTGAATGAGTAACTACTACTCAAGCTAAGTGTGGTATATAAGATGTGGGGGGCAGGGAGCAGGAGCAGAGCAGCCGGTTGAGGGCAAGTAGTTATGAAGGAATGGCAGCTACAGGGACATGTGTCTCTAGAGATCTCAATGATACTTCATCTTAGTAGAATACATCTTTTGAATTTGCCTTTTATTTCTGAGAAATAAGTACACAGTTGGCCCTTGAACAACATAGGTTTGACTATGTGGGTACACTTATACATTAATTTTTCAGCAAATATATACATTACCGTATTTTCTTTATGATTTTCTTAACATTATCTTCTCTCTAGCTTACTTTATTGTAAAAATACAATATATAACACATATAACATACAAAATATGTGTTAATCAACTTTATATTATCAGGAAGGTTTCCAATCACAGCAGCTATTAGTAAAGTATTTAAAAACCAATAGTTATATGTGGGGTTTTTTTACTGCATGGGGGATCAGTGCTTCCAACCTCCACATTGTTCAAGGGTCTGGATGATCACTCCACTGTTGTAGTTATTTGTATTCATTTGCACTCTCCAAGAAATGACAGATTACATCCATACAAAGCACAGATGCCCCTCACATCACTGGTGTCAGGTTGTTTTAGAAGAAAGTATGAGGGAACTAGAGTTCATCAGGTAAAAATTCCTCTATCATTTGCACACCTTCCTCTCAGCAGATGTTCTGATATCTATCCAGTAAAAACTTGAAATTATTTTGTGTGTAACCCTCCCCCAACTTCTCCAAACCTACTTATCCATTTGAAGAATTTTTTATTGTCTGTGACAACAGCTCTACCTGTTAGCGAGGCCCAGGGGAATCAACCATCCTGATTAGCCCAGGACTGAAGGAAGTCAGGAACAGAACTGGAATGAATGAGTGAATGAATGAATGAATGAATGAATAAAATGTAATTATTTGTTTTTAATGAAAATATCTATAAATAAAGGAGAGGGGGAGAAGTAGGAGGAGGATATTTTGCCATCCATATGAACAGAAGAACAGACAAATTAAATTAAAGGATCTATCTAAAGATGTAGATCCCATTCATCAAAAAGGAAAAGCATGATGGTAAGTTAGGGCAATTTATATTATATAAGAAACCGATGACAGTAGTGCTTTCCAACTGTTTTAACTTCATGGCACACATTTTAAAAAATATAAGAGTGAGCAAAAGTAGGTTTACAACTGTAAGTACACAAAACAGTTTATTCTTGTATTATTATTATTATTATTATTATTATCATTAACCTACTTTTGACCACCTCTCTATATAATATCTGCAACATAGGATCAAACTGAAGGGAGAAGAGACTTATGCCCAGAAGTGGTCGACTAAGGGACATCTGGACCACAAGAACACCTCAGTCTCCTGAGGGCTGAGAGGTCACTGGCGCACCACTGACCTCTTTGAACTATAGGATTATGGAACTCTGGCATAAAAAACATACACAGATCTAGCTTCTACTCCATTTCAATTTTGAAATCCACACTCTCCTTAGGTTTCTGATGAAACTAGTAAAGCCTAGGCAGTCCAACTCCCTCTGATGAGCCAATATTTCAAAGCTTCCTCTAAGGGTGTTTCCTGCAATGGGACTGGTGTGGGTTTCTGTTTACATCCCCACTTTCTGGGCCCAGGTTGAGAACTCAGGGGCACCTCCCCCCCCTCGCCCCCCCGCCATGGTCACAATCATCTGAGACTGAGGGCCTAGGTCCTGCAGTAGATAGAGTGTTGGCTGCCAGAGTTTAAATCTCATCTCTGCTGCATACAGGTGATCATATTCATGAACTTAACCTCTCAAAATCTTGGTTTCTCATGTTTAAAGACATTATTTTTGTGTTTAAAAAATGCTTAAAACAGTGGCTAGCACCTAATAATCATCCATCAAATGTCAATACTTTTCTCTCCCACGCCCTTATGTGTGTGGGTAGCGTTTCTATTTTCTTACCTTTCTGGCCCCAGAAGTGTAACTGCTAATCTATATCGTTCAATAAATGGAGTTTGGCAACCGTGGTGCTTCAAGTTACTAGGTAATAAGTAACTTGTCTACATCCTTTCCTGGGTTGATTGGCCCTATCCCCACCATGACACATGCCCCTTCTCCCTCTCTAAGCCTCTTTCTCATCCTGCTGA
>NW_006285041.1:439682-445398 GCF_000327345.1 Myotis davidii
GCCAATATTTCAAAGCTTCCTCTAAGGGTGTTTCCTGCAATGTGACTGGTGTGTGTTTCTGTTTACATCCCCACTTTCTGGGCCCAGGTTGACTCCGTATGTACACAGAGTGGCAGGTTGAGCAATGACCTAATGACTTTGGGCAAGTAATCCTAGATCACATTCAGCCTGCATTCAATTGCTAACCTAAAATGAGTTTTACAAAAGCAGTAAATATATATATATATACAGGCCGAGCGCTCAGACTTTCTAATTAAAGGTTTCTGGACAGAAGAAACATGGCCCCCGGTGTAGCCCCAAAGTGTCTCATCTTTTTAATACCCAGCTTTCCCCACAATTTTGCTCTCCAGGTGCGCCCCCCCGCCCCCCCCACCCCAGCACATATGAGGAGAAAATATTTTAGTAATTCAGTGAGCAAGTCAATCAATGAGAGGACACGAATCCATAAGAAAATGTGGGGCTCATTTCCTCACAGAAAGTTGTTTTTAATAAACCAATTTCTGCTGCTAAGCAACCTTGATGATGCCTCTTCCATAAATACAGCTAAATGGAATCCTTGATTGTCTACAGTGGATTAAGTTAAAGCCCTTGTGAGTCAGAAGAAGGTACCAGAGAAAGTTTTACTCAGGCTGTGGTGCATGTAAAATATTGCATAACAAAATAGGAGTGGCATGCCCAGGCTGCGCTGTATAAGGCATGCCGTCCTGTTGCTCATGCTTTGCGGGTTGACACTTTTTTGGGAGCCCGCCCGTAAAGACCTGGATTGTTTACTCATGGCTGAGTGAATGGTGTCATGGTGTGGGAGACAGTCTCCTGTTCTCTCAAAACACTAATGATTAAATTGGTGGTTCGATCTTACACCAGACTAAAGGAAGTCCAATGGCACTCCCTGGAAGTGAGGAAGACTTTGCGGTGGACTTGATGTTGCAACTGTCAAATCCACAGCATAGTCATTATGCTGAGGAGATGAGGTGAACCGTGAGCCAGCCAGTCAGAACAGCTGGAGAGTGGTGCCATTTCCCATTGATCCAGTCTCCTGGCTCTGTTGGGAGAGGTAGGGCAGGGGCGTACCAGCCCCACAGTTCCTTTTACAAAAGTTGACACACTGGCTGGCTACACCTCCCTGTGCTGAAATCATGGAAAATCCTTTGGCGTAATTTCCTAAGCCTCTAAATATATGTTGTACCTAATAAATAAATATGGCTATTTAAGCAAAGCCAATCAGCTAACGTAAAGAACAGCATTTTGGAGGAATGAGTGTTTGGAGTGAGGAAAGAGATTTCTGAGAATATTCATCTTCTTTACAACATCTTCATCACCATCTTTTTTTATACTGAAGAGTCTAATTAAAAATGTTTGCCTATATTTAAATTAAACTATTAAGCTACTGAAGATAGAACTACAAGAAGTGAAGAACTGCCATTTTGACTATTCTTTTGGCATCTTTGACTCTTGGCTCTCTTCTTTGCTCCTAATCTCTAACAACATCACCGAGACCTGAAACTTATCACACCAAATCTCCCTGCATCTCTTCCTGCTGCTCATTGTCCTCCAGGATGCAGTTTCCTTCCACCTGGACTATAGGGCAGCCTTTCAGAAAAACTGAGTAGCTTAAAGAGATAAGATAGATAACTGCCTCCTGAAATCCACCACACTCTCCCTCCTGCTGGAGAAAGAAAACAAACCCATAGCACCAACTGAATCATACCAGTCGGAGTCAGTGTCAGACTCATGGGCTAGGAAGCCATTTAACTTCACTTTGCTTCCAGGTTTCCATCTATAAAAGCAAAGCATGTAACTTGCTCACTACTCATTCCCCAGAACTGTGCTGATAGGATTTATGAACAAGGTTTGGAGAGCTCCTGGAAGGTGTGGAGAAATCTGATCACTCTGTTCATTATGAGGAAAGATCACTCGAAACCAGGAAGCCATCAACAGTCTGCAGGGAAGGAAGAGATGAAAACACCCTTCATGGGAACATGAAGTCACCTCCAATCTGATGAAAACTGTGCAGTGAGGATCAGCAGAGGGAAGGTGCTATGAATGCTAGTGGAGACTGCAAGAAGCAATGGAGATGAGAAGAGTGAGCTGGTTCCAGGATCTAGTAGATGACAAGCTCTCGTCAGAAATCCAGACGACTTTTCCCACATAATTCCTGCTTCGGACATGTTCTATATGTTGATTAGTATATTGCTTACATGGGTATACAGTTTTCAATATTTATCAAACTATACACCTATTATACAGTATATATAAATTGTATCTTAATTTAAAAATCTACCTATCTATCTAATCCCATTTGAATCAATGACTTCCCTACTGTGCCCATGAGCAACTGTACTCCAATTACCAATTTTTATAACACAAGTTCTCATATTTATATTCAATAAGATTAATGTATGCAAATATGGGTATTCATGAGTCATAATCATAGACACAGTTATTAAAACCGGCTTTATCTCTCATTCTCTAGTAACTTATCTCTGCACATTTATAATGCACTGATAATTATTCAAATTCCAAATGTCTTTGGAATTACCAAAAATAAAATTAAATTGTGAGCAGCAGACTTTTAGTGTTAAATGTTTTACTGTATTCTAACTAGAGGTCTGGTGCATGAAATTCGTGCACTGGGGGGGAGGGGTGTCCCTCAGCCCAGTGTGCACCCTCTCTAATCTGGAACCCCTCGGGGGATGTCCGACTGCCGGTTTAGGCCCGATCCTTTTGTGATCCAGCCTAAACCGGCAGTTGGACATCCCTCTCACAATCCGGGATTGCTGGTTCCCAACCACTTGCCTGCCTACCAGCCTGATCACCCCCTAACCACTCCCCTGCCAGCCTGATCAACACCTAACTGCTCCCCTGCTGTCCCGATTGCCCCCAAATGCCCTCCCCTGCTGGTGGTAACCCCCAACTGCCCTCCCCTGCCCTCCTGATCCTCCACAACTGCCCTCCCTTGCCAGCCTGGTTGCCCCTAACTTCCCTCCCCTGCCAGCCTGGTCCCCCCCAACTGCCCTCCCCTGACGGCCTGGTCCTCCACAACTGCCCTTCCCTGAATGCCTGGTTGCCCCCAACTGCCCTCCCCTGCCAACCATCTTGTGCAAGGGCATGACAGTCAATTTGCATATTACCTCTTTATTATATAGGACATGTGTACACACTAGTATATATCTATAATAATAAAAGTGTAATATGCAAACTGAATGAATGGCTGAACAGCGGAACGCATGTCCGGATGACCTTCTGGACAAAGCCAGGACTGTGAAGGCCTGCTATTGCACAAATTTTGTGCAACAGGCCTCTAATATATACTATTACAGTATCCTACAGAATAGTTTCACTGCCCTAAAATCACCTGTGCTTCACCTATTCATCCCTCCTCTTACCTGAATCTCTAGCAACCATTAATCTGCATAGTTTTTGTTTTCCAGAGTGTCATATAGTTGGAATCATTAAACAATATATAACCTTTTCAGACTGGCTTCCTTTACTTAGCAGTATACATTTAAGGTTCCTCTATATCTTTTTGTGGGTTGATACCTAATTTCTTTTTATCGCTGAGTAATATTTCATTTTGTGGCTATACCAAAATTTATCCATTCACCATTGAAAGACATCTTGGTTGTTTCCAGTTTGGGGCAATTTTAAATAAAGCTGCTCTAATTATTCACTTGAAGGTTTATGTATGGACTTGTTAATCCATTTGAATAAATACCAAGGATTGCTCTGCTGCATAGGTGATCATATTCATGAACTTAACCTCTCAAAATCTTGGTTTCTCATGTTTAAAGACATTATTTTTGTGTTTAAAAAATGCTTAAAACAGTGGCTAGCACCTAATAATCATCCATCAAATGTCAATACTTTTCTCTCCCACGCCCTTATGTGTGTGGGTAGCGTTTCTATTTTCTTACCTTTCTGGCCCCAGAAGTGTAACTGCTAATCTATATCGTTCAATAAATGGAGTTTGGCAACCGTGGTGCTTCAAGTTACTAGGTAATAAGTAACTTGTCTACATCCTTTCCTGGGTTGATTGGCCCTATCCCCACCATGACACATGCCCCTTCTCCCTCTCTAAGCCTCTTTCTCATCCTGCAAAGAACACACAGACAGGCCGAGCGCTCAGACTTTCTAATTAAAGGTTTCTGGACAGAAGAAACATGGCCCCCGGTGTAGCCCCAAAGTGTCTCATCTTTTTAATACCCAGCTTTCCCCACAATTTTGCTCTCCACCAGGTGCCCCCCGACCCCCCCCCCCCAGCACATATGAGGAGAAAATATTTTAGTAATTCAGTGAGCAAGTCAATCAATGAGAGGACACGAATCCATAAGAAAATGTGGGGCTCATTTCCTCACAGAAAGAAGTTGTTAATAAACCAATTTCTGCTGCTAAGCAACCTTGATGATGCCTCTTCCATAAATACAGCTAAATGGAATCCTTGATTGTCTACAGTGGATTAAGTTAAAGCCCTTGTGAGTCAGAAGAAGGTACCAGAGAAAGTTTTACTCAGGCTGTGGTGCATGTAAAATATTGCATAACAAAATAGGAGTGGCATGCCCAGGCTGCGCTGTATAAGGCATGCCGTCCTGTTGCTCATGCTTTGCGGGTTGACACTTTTTTGGGAGCCCGCCCGTAAAGACCTGGATTGTTTACTCATGGCTGAGTGAATGGTGTCATGGTGTGGGAGACAGTCTCCTGTTCTCTCAAAACACTAATGATTAAATTGGTGGTTCGATCTTACACCAGACTAAAGGAAGTCCAATGGCACTCCCTGGAAGTGAGGAAGACTTTGCGGTGGACTTGATGTTGCAACTGTCAAATCCACAGCATAGTCATTATGCTGAGGAGATGAGGTGAACCGTGAGCCAGCCAGTCAGAACAGCTGGAGAGTGGTGCCATTTCCCATTGATCCAGTCTCCTGGCTCTGTTGGGAGAGGTAGGGCAGGGGCGTACCAGCCCCACAGTTCCTTTTACAAAAGTTGACACACTGGCTGGCTACACCTCCCTGTGCTGAAATCATGGAAAATCCTTTGGCGTAATTTCCTAAGCCTCTAAATATATGTTGTACCTAATAAATAAATATGGCTATTTAAGCAAAGCCAATCAGCTAACGTAAAGAACAGCATTTTGGAGGAATGAGTGTTTGGAGTGAGGAAAGAGATTTCTGAGAATATTCATCTTCTTTACAACATCTTCATCACCATCTTTTTTTATACTGAAGAGTCTAATTAAAAATGTTTGCCTATATTTAAATTAAACTATTAAGCTACTGAAGATAGAACTACAAGAAGTGAAGAACTGCCATTTTGACTATTCTTTTGGCATCTTTGACTCTTGGCTCTCTTCTTTGCTCCTAATCTCTAACAACATCACCGAGACCTGAAACTTATCACACCAAATCTCCCTGCATCTCTTCCTGCTGCTCATTGTCCTCCAGGATGCAGTTTCCTTCCACCTGGACTATAGGGCAGCCTTTCAGAAAAACTGAGTAGCTTAAAGAGATAAGATAGATAACTGCCTCCTGAAATCCACCACACTCTCCCTCCTGCTGGAGAAAGAAAACAAACCCATAGCACCAACTGAATCATACCAGTCGGAGTCAGTGTCAGACTCATGGGCTAGGAAGCCATTTAACTTCACTTTGCTTCCAGGTTTCCATCTATAAAAGCAAAGCATGTAACTTGCTCACTACTCATTCCCTCACACTGTGCTGATG
>NW_006285041.1:446426-457179 GCF_000327345.1 Myotis davidii
CTGCCCTCCCCTGCCCTCCTGATCCTCCACAACTGCCCTCCCTTGCCAGCCTGGTTGCCCCTAACTTCCCTCCCCTGCCAGCCTGGTCCCCCCCAACTGCCCTCCCCTGACGGCCTGGTCCTCCACAACTGCCCTTCCCTGAATGCCTGGTTGCCCCCAACTGCCCTCCCCTGCCGACCTGGTCACTTCCAACTGCCCTCCCCTGCCAGTCATCTTTGACCACATGGGGATGGCCATCTTGTCTGAGGGCATGAGGGTCAATTTGCATATTACCTCTTCATTATGTAGGATTCATTAAAAACTGGAAATGGAAATATAACAACTCTATCAGAATATTGGTTTGCCAAAATCATCCTATACTCTTACTAATAAGCCTAATAATAGAGTTTATGATATGTATGATTTAGACTTTGGGAAAAATAGGTAACAGTTATAACTGAATACATGATTAGTTGTTTGGTTTACAGTTCGAATGTAAAGGATACATTCTGCTTAACCCAGACTCATGAACTTACTGAGAACAATCAATGTCTGAAAGAAGCCCGAAGCTGGGTCCTTGCTAAGAAACATTGCACTTTTGTAAAAATCATACATATGTGTGAATTTCAAGTTTGTGCATTATCTTTCTAATAGAAACTTTAAATAAACAAAGAAATACCTTATTTGAGAATAGGCAGTAAATATAACAAATCAACTAACTTGCCATCAGTTCAATATTCCTGTCAATATCAGCACAGGCTTAATTGCTAAGCAGGGAGGTATAATCACCACACCACCTTCCGCAGCATCATTAGAGCTTAGGTCATCTGAGGCTCTGAGATTTGCATGCAGCAAATTTATTGAGACTGCTCTAAGGAAAAACACCTGCGGGGAAGCAGAGAAAACAGGATTGAAAGAAGCTGAGCCCCCTACAGTGGCAACAAAGATCTAAGCTGATCTCAGGAGGAACTCTGAAGATGGACAGAGAATCTACTGATGACCCTCAAGGAGAAACGAGGCGCCAGAATTTATATTCCTACATCAACCCCTCATTGAATGTGGACTGGCCCCCAAAATAGACTTTGAGCAAAAAAGCTTCCTTTGACACAGGGAGCCATCAGCTGCCAGAAGAAGGAATGCCTCGGACCTTAGGGGAATTTAGTGTTGCTCCACACCATGCATCCACTACAAGCTTCATGATATGAGTCATTACTAAGTGGCCAGCCATGTGCTAAGTTCTTTACACATGTTTTCTAATTTCACGCTAGTCCTAGGGAAGAGATACATGTTTATACCCCTTTCTACAGCTGGGGAAACTAAGGAATAGGAAAGCTCAGTAACTTGCTACCAAATCAGTACAACCTGAATTCAGACACAGGCTACATGTCTCTAAGGCCCTTGCACTTGAGCAAAACCCTGGATGTAGAGTCACGAGGCCAGGGTTCCCTCCCGCTGACCAGCTGTGTAGCCTTTGCTAATACACAGCTCTTCTTACCAGTAACCTGCCGAGGGTTGGCATACTCCTGAAGCATTCAGGGATGCCCTAAGACACGAAAAAAGTGGGGAGGAAGGAGCAGCTGGACCAGGGCTAGAGGAATGATCCTCCTGTGGACCTGTTTTCCAGGGCTGGTGGTGTCCAGCTATCGATTTGGTGGTGTCTACAGGAGTGGCGAACTTGAGCCTCATTGAAGCTGGTGCTAATATTCAAATTACTTTTGGACAATAGTGGTGCCTGCAATCAGATAAATGGAAGGGCTGTCGTTTTGGGTTGTTCATCCACCTAGAAGCAGGGCTCCAGGCAGTGGGCAGGGGACAGGGAATTTAGCAAGAGCAGGAAAATGTTGAGGGTCCCAGCTGACAGGCACTGATAGGGAGGACTGCAGTCGAGCTGTGCTAGTAAACCATATCCTGGCTTACAAGGCCATGATGATCTTCCCCTACCGACATACCCCTCCCGCCACAACCACTGCTACTCTTACCTCCTGCTCCGTCCTCAGCCACACTGAGCTACTTTCCTTTTCTACAGCACATGCAGGTGCTTTCTCAGCTGCAGGCTTCTGCCTAGAAGACCCTTCTCCTTGGCCTTCTTTCTTTACCTGACTAACTCCTACTCATCCCTCAGGTGTTTGCCAGGACTCTTCCAAGAAGCCTTCCTTGACCTCCGGTGACTGGGTTAGGTGGTCTCCTGTGTTCTCCCAGATCAGTATGTGTTGGGAGGATTAGATAATGACTGGCACATAATGAGCACTCTAAAAATAGTGGCTGTCATTAATCTTAAACTTTCTTCCTTGATAGCACTTATCATTCTAAATTGGAGACCACAGGGGCTTTGCCTGGGCCTAGACCTTTACTCTCTCTTCAGCATCTGCCACTTTGCAGAGCACACAAAAATGCCTGATAAATATTTGTTGAAACAATAAAAACCTCAGTTACACAACTAGGTAAACATTGATAGGACAACATGAGAAGGGGGAATGGAAGAGGGTGGCTAGGGCTCTCCTGAAATCTCCCAGAGACTGGCCCACAAAACCAGTGTCATTCACCGAGGGTCTGGGCCTCCATCTACATTGGCCGGTGTGCTCAGGATTGTGTAAGCAACAGGGAGGAATCAGGCCTCCTGGCTGAAGACCCTCAGAGCCTATAACTGAGAAGGAAGACAGGGTGGTCATATGGGTAGGCTACTGTTCACACAATGTGATTCAACCTCTCATTTTTTAAAGAAGTAATGACGCTTATAAAATAGACATAAGATTTGGGGTCAGACACACCTCCAGACAAACCACTGTTCTTTTACCTAGAGCTATGGGGATAGCTTCAGGCAAGGGCAAGACTTACTGGATTTGAATGCCAGCTCCTCCACTTCCTTGCTGTGTGATATTAGACATCTTATGTAACTTCTCCGTGCCTTGGTTTTCTTATCTGTAAAGTGAAGATAATAATTCCTCCTTCACAAGGGTATTAGGATTGAAGTAGTTCATAACTGTATAGTTCTTAAAATGGGGCTTGACATATAGTAAGCGCTACATAAAGGTTTACCTAATGATTTGTAGTTTTAATTTTTCATCAGAAAAATTGATCTATGTAGAATACTTGATCTAGTGTCTGATATAAGGCATGCTCTCGGTAATTATAATTATCATTATTTCTGTTACTGTTACTTCTCTTGTAAGTAGAAAATACTTTTCTCAGAGTGAACTTAAATAAGTAACAGAAACTTTCTTTCTGTGGATACTTTCGGTTTCTACTGATGATTTTGGGAGAAAAAGAGCTATTTCTGTGTGCTGCTGAGCCAGCCACTTCCCTGGTGCTTCGCCTTCGTTCTCTAATGTTCTGAAAACCTTCTTCATGGACCCAAACACTCAATTGCATACCCACTTCTCTGGCAAATGAGCAAAGAAAGGGTGTATTGATTTTCTTGGGCTGCCATAACAAAGTACCACAAACTCGGTCCCTTAAAACAATAGAAAATTGTTCTCTCACAACTCTGGAATCAAAAATCTGAAACCAAAGTGTCTGCAGAGTCATGCTCCGTCTGAAAGCTCTAGGGGAGAAACCTTCCTCACCTTTTCCAGCTTCTGGCAGCTCTGGATGTTCCTTGGTTTATGGCAGCATCACTCCCATCTCTGTTTTTTGTTCACAGGGCCTTCTCCCTCTGTGCGTCTCTGTCCCAAATCTCCCTCTTCCTATCTCTATTAAAAGATATCTGTCATTGGATTTAGGGTCCATCCTAAATTCTGGAAAATCTCATTTTGCAATCCTTTACTTAATTATATCTACAAAGACATCTTTTCCAAATAGGTTCACATTCACAGGGATCTGGGGTTACAATGTGGACATAGCTTTGGGGACCAGTCATTCAACCCACTATATATAAGAGGTAACCGGGCTCCAATTTGCTCTAAATAAAATCCATCCCTTTACCTTATTTGTACCTAATTACATCTCCTTTGTCCTTTCCCTTTTCCCTGCATACTCATTCCAGTATCATCCATTCTTCTTTGATTGGGTGTTCACAGCCAGTAGGGCAAGCAAGATATACTGACCAACCAGTCTGCTCCTTCCTGGGCTCCCTTGTGGCCCACATCTGCCCCTGCTTTCTGCCTTAGGACTCACTGTGGGCAGCACGTTGGATACTTGAGCCCATGAAAGCTTATTCTGCTTGGCCCACCCAGGTGCCTTGCAGACAGCCAGGGGAGTCAGATGTCACTCGGGGACCTTGCAATGCCAGCTGCCCCACCTGGCTTTTGACCAGGGTTGCCTTGGTCACACATCAGGTTTCATAGATGAGGCCAAAGCAGAAGACACTGTTGAGCTGGAACAAGTAGAGGCAGTGGATCTGGGTCAGAGCAGGAATTATGTTTGTACTTAGACCAGGCAAATAGGCTTGAAGAAGGAATCTGGGTCAAAAGCTTGGCAGACTGGCAGGAAACATGAGACCTGATAGAGAAATGAAAGTGGAGTTTGGCTTTCCATCCCTACTGGCCAGTTCTTGGTTCCTAAAAGTCTGATTGAGGTAGGTCTGTGACATGAAGCATATCATGCAGTATAAGGGCCAACTAAATTTAGCATATATTCATAGAGCATCTGCTATATACCAGGATCTAGGAATATACAGATAAGACATAATTCCTGTCTTCAAGTAAATTAAACATCAGGGGTCACACACATAAAAAACTAATTGTCATAAAATGTGATAACGCTACGTGCACAGTATTATAAGAGGCCTAAAGAAAGAGTAACTCATTCTGCCTTGGGTTAGGGGGTGGGTCATGCTAAGGGCACAGAGGAGCTAACAGTTGGGTGGGATCTTAAAGAATTCAGTAAGGGGAGTATGAGAAGAGCAACCCAGGAAGTTTACTGTCCAGCTGACCAAGCAGGTGCCTCTCCTTCCCCTCCTTCTTTGTGTTGATTTCATTCAAAGCCTAGATCTTACGTAAAAAGATCCACCTTCACACAAGCACTATTTTTTATCAGCACTTTAGAGACATATCTTAAACATATTCTACAAGTGGGCCATGGCCCAGGGAAACAACCAACCAGAAAGGACTCCAGTGGTGAGAAACTAGTTGGCTAGGCACTGGCTGAAAGATAGAGGCCGCACAGCCATTACTACTACTGTTATGCATGTGTAGTAAACTTGAGGGTATCAGCCTGTTACAGTGATGCATCACCATTGAGATTATCATGTAGTTTATTTAGAAATCTTTCTTATTGAAAGTGTTTTCCATTTATTTTACCTATAATATTGATGTTCCTCAAAACCCCCAAGATGCCAATCTCAGAAAATGCAAAGAAGCTATTGCTCCTGGTTCCATATTGTTTCAATATGTAAGGAATATCTCTGAACTTTTTTGTGTCTTGCAACACAACATCTTTATAATTAGTAGTGATATTTTAAAATTGGGGCATGTTCGTGGAGTATTAATTTTATCTAATTATTATTAGGTCATATTTAAGTAACCTAACTGGGTAAGTAGGTTTAAATGTATACCAATTGATTTAATTGATTTCTTTTTAAGAGAGAGGGGAAGGGAGATGGATAGAGAGATAGGAACATTGATGAGAGAGCAACATCAATCGGCTGCCTACTGCATACCCCCTACTGGGGATCAAGTCCTCACCCTGGGCATGTGCCCTGACCAGGAATCAAACCAGAAATCTCTTGGTTCATGGGTAGAAGCTCAACCACTAATCCACACCAGCTAGGCAAATGTATCCCAATTTTAAAACAAAGATGGATATATCTCATTCAGCATTTTACACACACACACACACACACACACACACACACCGGTATTCCTTGCTTTTTGAAAGTTTGTTAGGTCACTTTGCTTTTACCAAAGACCTACATTAGTACCTGCTTTTGCTAACTGAAAGAAATCCAAAGAGGATTTTCACTTTAATAAGGAAAAAAGAGAAAACAGTGTTCAGCATTTGTTTTGTAACTAGAAGGCAGAGCACATCCCAGGCATTGGGAGTGGCACTGCTTTTATTATATGTTATTTTAGGTTTTATGTGTTATTTGGTATGATTTGGTAAGTTATTTTTAGGGTCTGGGAACACTCAAACATGTTTCCATATAAATTAATGGTAATTGCTTCTTCACTCTGCATCATTTCAGTTTACCAAAGGTCTCACAGGGACACGCCACTTTTAGATAGTGGGGGAAACTTGTATATCTATGTAGATCAGCATTGAATAAATTTTAGAATGAAAACAACAGACCTCAAAAAATATGAAAGAATCCAGACACAAAAGACTATACACACTATGTGAATCCATTTATGTAACATTCTGAAAAAGACAAATTATAAGAATAAAAATTGTATCTAGTTGCCAGGGTCTGGGAGTGGGAGAAGGAAACTGATTGCAAAATAACATAAGGAAATTTGGGGATGATGGCTTTGTTCTATATGTTGATTGTGATGGTGGTTACATAATTGTACATATTTGTCAAAATTCAACCAACTATATACACCTGAAAAGGATCAATTTAACTGTTTTTGAGGCTCCCTTTTCAGGCTAATTCATTGCTACATCTGTTCTTTCTTATATGCTTTTAGAAATACCTGAAAGAGAAGTTTGAGTTTTATCCAGCTGTAGTTTTTTTCTCTCTAAAAGAATGGGTTTTTAGTCTGATTCTGAGTGAGATGGGCCCCAAGATCTTGAACAATTTAAACTTGAACGGTCATTTCAGGAATAGGAAGTATAGAGCACTTTCAAATGAATGTAAATATCAACAAACTTACACACATAATTATTTATTTCAGTTTCTCCTAAATTTCTTTACTTGTGAAATGTTCGCTTGCTGCTGTATATCCCATAAGGCATGTGTACCACTTTTCTGTGGTAGTTTTCTGGGTGGCTGAAACAAATTTATTTTCTCACTTTTTAGAAGCTAGAAGTCTGGGATTAAGGTGTCAGTGGAGTTGGTATCTTGAGGCCTCTACCTTGGCAGGGCCACATGCAGCTCTTTGGCCCCTTGAGTGTAAGTGTGGCTCTTCCACAAAATACCAACTTCTGCGCATGGGCCACGAAGTTTCAATCGCACTGTACACGCGCGTGCCCGCACGTGGTATTTTGTGGAAGAGCCACACTCAAGGGGCCAAAGAGCCGCATGTGGCTCTCAAACCACGGTTTGCCGACCACGGAGATAAATGGTCATTTCTCTCCTTCTTATGCCTTCACATCGTCTCCTCTATGTATGTGTCTGTACCCTAATCTTTTCTTCTTATAAGGACACCAGTTATATTGGATTAAGGACTATTTTAAAGACCTTATTTTAACATACTTACCTCTTTAAAGACCCTATCTCTAAATATAGTCACCTTCTCAGGGTTGGACTTCAATATATGAATTTGGGGGGGATACAATTCAGCACATAACAGCATGCTTGCCAGCCCTTCCTTCCTCCACCATCCTTGCAGCCATGCTGCCTCTCCCCAAATGTAACTTCCCCTCGGACTTTTTTTTTTTTTTTACCTTTGTTAACTCCATGCACAGGTCAAACATTTTCAACAGGTGGAAGGAAACCTAAGATATACTAAGGATGCCACGGCACCGCATGCAGGCCCCGGTGGAAAAGGGTGTCATTCAATGTTTTGCTTTGTCTGCTTGAGTATATTCCGGCAAATCTTTTTCTCAAACGGTCATATGGAGCAGCTTTGGATTCTCAAACTAAATTGGGAATGTATTGGACATGTTGAGCAGAAACACAGTGCACATAGCCTTGGACTTGCTGCGACCTCACATATAAATGGTAAGAGATGGAATAGCAAATCTGCAGCTAGGCAGCAACAGTCCAGTTTTTAACCCAGCTTCTGCATGGATAGTTAGTGGTCAGACAAGTCAGGTCCTGAAGTAATTTATCTCTGAGCGGTAGAATCATTTCAAGCTGAACATATTTCTCTTACCACTGAAAGGCAGGGAGGCTTATTGAACTTCTGGCAAAAGGGGGACCAGCTGCTGGCTCTGCTTCCTCTACCACAAGGCAGTGTTCCCAGACAGCTCCGCAGAACCGGAAGGAAGTCTCTCCTTCGGTATCCGCACGGTCTCACTGAGCAGCAAAGGGAAACATAAATAGATCAGATTGTATGTATAAAAACAGTTAATGCAAAAAAAACCACACACCAAAAAACAGTTGATGCAGACTCTGCACTTCTAGGTTCAACTTTTGAGCAAACTTAATACTAACAACTCTTCACAATTGCACTAGAACTAAGAAATGATGAACCTGGTGAGGCTCAGATGAGGGTAAGTGAAAGAGAGAAGATGAGGATGATAAAGGTGAAGGGACCTAGAGAAGAAGGAAGGCAGAAACATTTCAGGTTGTAATAACATAGGTCATAAGGAAGGGAACAGAGTAATAGTCACAGTGCTCGCTACCCTTTATTGAGGGGCTCTTTTCGTGCAAGCCCCGCACCAGGCTCCCTACATGTTGTGGGCTCGATCCTAGAACAACACTGCCATGTGCCTCTTATGATCCCTTGTTTGCAGACAAGAACAGTGAAGCTTTGTAACACAGTAAATCATAACCCAAGTTCCAAGTTTTCCCTTCCACCCAAGCCCATTCTCTTCTGCTAGCCATGATAATGACCACTGATTCATTAATAGTTAATCATATTGAGTAAAGCGAATGAACTTTGATAAACTGAACACAGTTACTTCCTAAGGGTGGTTCACTTCTTCCCTAGTGATTTTTTTCAATTTTCAAAATAAAGTTCAAATAAACCATATCATAGATTCTGTTAAGGGGGAAAATTGATTTTTGAACCCAAAGCTCTGAGGTCCAAAGTGGGCCATCTCTGCTAGAGAGTGTGGCCCCTTCATTGAAAGGGGTATGATTTGCCCTTTCTACTCACCTTGCAGCAGTTGGGAAGGTGTGATCTCTCCATGGATAGGCTTTCTGTCTAATGGGAGGCAGAACAGCCTGGGTTTCTGAACAGGAAGTGCACGGATACGTTTGATTACAATATCCCCAGTGTGATGAGGGAATCGCTGTAATGCATAAAGCAACCAGCAAAGTTAGTAGGGAGAATTGGGAAGAGTCTAGAAGGAAAAAAACAGAAAACACCTGATGAATGATAGTGACTAGAAGAGGAGAAGGAGCCCTGAGTGGTGGCAGTGTTTGGCATAGACACTGAACAGAGCACCTAAGCATGAATAGGTCCAAATAATGAAGCTTTTAATCCCTGGGGTGGAGTCTGAAATTTCCAACCAGACCTGCCCTAACTCTGGTGCCTTGACTTTTGAGTTCCCACCAGCTGTGACTCAGACCTGGTATTTTCTTGGGTGGGGAGGGGGTAGGGCAAATGACTAGGTCAGAAGGAAAAAGAATGACTGGCAACCATTATCCCCACAGTTCTGGAGAAGGGGATCCGGCCTGCCTGGCCCTGCCTTCCACTCTGACTCACGCTGCTGTTGTCATAGTGCCTGTGACTCACCAGCCTAGAAAACCAGGAATCAAAACTGAAGAATTTTACCCCCAAACTAATTTTAGAACACACTCCCCTGCTCCATCCCATTGCCAATGGTTTGGGTCAGACCCTCATCCTGCCTCATTTGGACAAGTGCCTCCTAACTGGTGTTCTTGCCTCCATTCTACCCACTACAGTTCATTCTCTGAACTACTACCTGCATGATCTTTTGGAGAAAGAAGCCAATCCATTCATTCCCCTGTTGGCTATTGCTAGAGTGGTGGTTGCCAACTGGAGGATCCCCGCAACTCCAAGAACCCAGGAGCAAAATTGCACATTTATGCCACATGGCAGAGGCAGTGAGTGATAAACACACATTCCGCATGCATACCCACATGGTTCAGCCTCCCTTGCAGTTAGGTTGGGGCATGCAACTTGTTTGTTCTATGAACTGTGAGCAAAAGTGACACTGTCATTTCCAGGCTGAGATAGGGTGCCTCTACTGTGCCCTCTCTTCCTCTGACACAGGGACCTAGAAATAAATGTTCTCAATGGCTTTCTTATAATATGGAGAAGGGCTTTCAAGCCCACAGTGACTCACTTAACAAGAATAAGCCTTCATGTGTTAAGCCACTGAGATTTGGGGGTTTGTCTGGTGCAGCAGCACACCCATGATATGGCTCCTGTTTTCCAGAAGAGTATTTTATCCACTCATTTTGGTAGGGTGCTATAGCTCATGCTTATCTATGGCTCTGATTGGAACTTATAGAAGTTGGATGACTTTTTTCAAATGGAAACTACATTAATTAGTTACTTCTTAATAACTGCAGTATTTGGGTGAGGTTAAAAAAATCTATGAAGACATGATCTATTGAAAAGAAAGTATAAAAAGGGAGTTCTGGATGGCAGCATAGGTAAACACCGGAGTTTGCTGCCTCGAACAACCACTTCAAAAATACAACTAAAAGACAGAACGGACATCATCCAGAACCACAGGAAGGCTGGCTGAGTGGAAATTCTACAACTAGAAGGAAAGAGAAAAGCATACCGAGACTCAGAGGAGGCACAGTGTGGAAAATACAAAGGTGCAGAGGTGTGCGGAGTGGGCTGGTGGCTGAGGGCACAGTTGTCTGTTTCAATCGGAAGGGAGGCTCAGGCACTGAGCTCCAGTTCTGGGCGAGTCTCTGGGGACCCAGACTACACTGTTGATCCTGGGGGACCTGCCCCGCCCAAGTCCTGCTGGGAGGCTTTTGCTGGATAGCCTCAGGCAGAGGCTAGATTAGCACCTCCCTAGAGATCCAGGAGCCAGTGTACCCAGAGGTCAGAGTGGGACCATCCAGTTTGCAGCTCCGTCGAAC
>NW_006285041.1:461995-468401 GCF_000327345.1 Myotis davidii
GAGAGAGGATACAAATTATGAACAACAAATACACATCTATCAACAAGAGAATCTGAAAATCAAGTTGAGAATCTGATAAACAGAATGAACTGGTGATTATAATAAAATCAGGGGCATAGAATGGGAATGGACTGGCTATTCTTGGGGAGTAAAGGGGTGAGGGGGATGCGGGAAGAGACTGGACAAAAATCGTGCACCTATGTATGAGGACAGTGGGTGGGGAGTGAGGGAGGAGGGTGGGGTGGGAACTGGGTGGAGGGGAGTTATGGGGGGGAAAAAGAGGAACAAATGTAGTAATCTGAACAATAAAGATTTAATTAATAAAAAAAGGGAGTTCTTAAGAGTGAATAATGGGGACCACTGGCTTGCAAGATAAAGTCCCAAACATGAAGCTATGTCAAAGCAGAGGAGTCACAAAAGCCTTTCTGGTTTTGTTGGCAATGGCTACTTGTTTCCCTGTGTTTCCCTCAACCTGGACCTCAACTTCTTATTACCCTACCACACATTGTCTTTCCATGTGACCTTGCCCTTGCAAACACTAGAGCTCATCCTTGTCCTGTGCAACTACACTTCATCCTTCAAAACCCAGATAAAATGTCACCTTCTTGAGTAAGTTTTCGTCTTCCTCAACCATGATCTCAGTCATAGCACCTCTTTCGTAATATTAGGGTTTTATTTATGCATCTCTGACTCTTCACTAATATACAAGCTTCTCCTGCACAGATAGTGATTCATTTTCATCTCTGTGTTTCCAAATCCCTACAATAGTACCTGGCACACTAGAGATGTTTACCAACCAGTTTTGGGCATCCTCCTATGTACCTGTGGTTGGCGAGCCACATGTGGCAATGGATAAACTATTCATCCAAGTGGTCCCTTGCTGTTCCTCAGGCATGCCAAGTCTACTCTCTCTGCAGAGACCTCACAGTTGCACCTACCTCTCTGGGATTCTCCTCCCAAACCTCACATAGCTCTCTCTTCCTCTCATTAGTCAGGTAGGCATCTCCTTCTCAGAGAGGCTTTTCCTGTTCACTCTTCCCTCTCTCTCCTTAATCTGCTTTACTTCTTCATAGTACTCATCAACTGACATTATATTTTGCATTTATTGTTTATTTTGTTTGCTGTTTGTCTCTGAAGTAGATTATATAAGCTCTGTGAGGCCAAAGACTTAGTCTTGTTCACTATACAAGACTGGTTCCTGACACAAAGTGGGTACTCAAAAACTCTCTTTAGATAAATCAATAATAAAGTTAATATACTTTAAGAAATCACATCTGAAACTCAGCCTCACATTCTCATATTCTTTCTTCATAAAGCTTTAGCATGAGAGAGGAATTTAGAGGGTTTACTTTAGCCCAGAATTCTCATTCAACCGAAGAGGAGATAGGTAAATGACACCTGTGCATTGCTAAAGCTAGACTCCTTTTCTGACTTCTGAGTTTTGACCCTTAGTACAATGCCTTAAATGTGCTGAACATTCAGTTAATCAACAACTGTTAAAGTGAGTTCAAACTAGAAAATGGTGAACAGAGTTTTGTGCCTGTGTATATAGCTTTCATTCTCAAAATTAATTGCGCTCAAAGGAGCTGGACTTCTAGAGAGGTTACTTGAGATGGCAGAGTTGTAACATCTAGGGACCCGGCTCTCACCCTGGACAGATGGGCCTGTTGGCTAGAGACAAACCAATTAACCACATCAGCACCCAACCCCCCAGCCTGGAAGCCCCCAAACTTGCTGGCACAGTCAGCTGCTCACTAAAGGATGTTAAGGGGAAAAACAAAACAAAACAAAACAAAATAAAACAAAAACAAAAAAACAAATACTAAAAAAAACCAAAAACTTTTTTGAGCACAGATGTAGACCAGATGACTAGCAGGGAAAACAAGGAACACAGTATCAGCTCAATGAGGTAGGTAGTGATGAAGAGAGGCCCGGGACCTAAAGCTCATTCTCTTCTCAACTACTGTGCACTCTGGGGCAGTTACTTAAATTGCCTAAACCTTCGCTTGTAAAATAAATCCTATAGTAAGAATAACCAGTGTCTCATCACTAAGTTCTTGGCACATATTCAAGGACTATAAGCCCTAAATGACATATGTTAATAGTGCAAGTTGCCAGTCAAACAATGCCTTCCACAATAGAGGAACATACATAATGAAACCCTCGTTTGGTAGAAACTAACAAAACTGCTCATATTACTTCTTCATCTCTTCTTTAGACAGAAAATCATTACCTATTCTATATATTCTAAGCGTATTTCAGCTTATGCCCTCAGACAGTCAGAAGCACAAAGAGCTTTTGGCCAAATTAGATGATTTCATAGCCTGATGTATGGTTGTCTACTATAGACTAAGGTACCACCAATCCCCGCATCTGCAGCCATGGCAGACAACCTCTGTGACCACAGGGTCCCAACTGTGAGCCAGGAGCCCACCTCTCAATCCCACACCATTCAAAGAGCTTTTGCTAGTTAGTTGGAGCTCACACTGGAAATGAAATGATTCACTATCCTAGGGTTTATTTGTATAAGGTCAGGACCCAAATCTGTCCTAACTCTTGTATCTATCTCTGAGTCACATATTTCTGAATGAAAGATAGTTGTATGTCTTGCAGTTCTTTCTTTTTCTCTCTCTTTCTTTTCCTTTCTTTTTTTCTGTCATTTATTTTTCTCTAAACATACAAGACAGAATACAGAAGTTAACCATTATTTCCCAATGAACTGAACATTAAGCTATAAATTTTCAAGTCCCCTATGATCTGGTATCTCTGCCTCTTTCTTTTCCTATGAAACAAAGCCAATCGGTGTATGGCAGTTTCCTTAAGTTGTGTCCTCAATGTACATGACTGTGCAATGTTTTGGTGAGTCACTAGGTGGCATCTACTGGAGGCACTCAGAAAACTATCCCAGAAGTGTTTTTTTAGAGCACTCTATGGTTTCCCATGCTGCCTGCCATTGTCTGGTGGGTGTATTGGAGTTAATTCATTGCCATCTGTCTTTATTTTGCTAACTTACTCAGTCAGACGCCACACAATTGAGTTCGGCAAATGTCGGCTCTCCAGTACAGCAATTATGAAGTCTCCTTCTAAACAATGTCACCGCAAGGCATTCTTCCTGCCTTTCAGAGAACTTGAAGCATACAGTCTCATTTTGATTTGCTTTGCTTATAGGTCTCTTCATCTTAAAAGATTAAGAAAAATTGGTCTGAACTCAAAGCCACAACAAGACGGCTTCTCTTTCCAAACTGAGAACAAGCCAATCGACATGATCCTATTACATAAAAACCCCTTGCAGCATAGCAGGGGACGTGGGCTATGCTCACACAGGCCACATGAGCGCCACTGTCTCCTGCAGGATGCAGGCACTTGGAGTGCATTTTGTGTTTGTTGTTGATGTTGTCATTTTGATATTTGAGGGGCTGGTGGGAGGGATGAGGAGTGAAGCATGTGGCAGCAAGTGCAGAAGAAAGAAAAAGGAACGAGAACGGAGTGAGATGATATTTGAATAACATCTTTCCATTGCTGTTCCAAAAGAGAAATGAATTAATGATCTCAACAGCCTAGAAATGGTATCTGTCCTTCCATTGCTTGTTCATTCGTTCATTCATTCATTCATTCATTCATTCTGTGTTGAAGACCTACACCTCTGTGCTAGGCACGATATTAGATGCTCCAGATACAGCTGGGGTCAGGTCATCAAGAGTCATTGCCCTCTTGGAGCTTACAATCTGCAGGAAGACAGATATTAATCAAGTAACACAAGAGTGACAGCTGTGGTGAAAGAGACACCTGTGGTGTTGCACAAGCACATAATAAGGGCCCTCACATAGTCTGAGGATCCTGAAGTAGGTGAAGATGCAGGGGTTTTTAGATTATCATTCTTTTTATACTCCCATGTGCTAAGTATTCTGCTTTGCAATTAGCAGGTGCTACATTAGTATTTGGTGACTAACTGGCAAGTTTTGTTGGTCATGGAGTGAGAAAGATCCAACAGAATGAGAACCACAGTGAGAACACAGCCCACTGCCAGAAGAAAAGTTAAGAGTGTTTCTTACACAGCATAGCTTTCAGCTTTCCCTGTTCTGTTTGCCAATCCTTTAGCTATGGCTTGTTTTACCTTACAACCTACTTCCTCCTTAAGCACTTGTTTTTGCCCTTATTTCTCTACCAAATTTATATTAAGATCTCTTTCCATTTTTCATTTTTTATTTAAGTCCATTTTGTTCAAAGTTTAAAAGTACTGCCCAACGAAAAGCGATTAAACATTAACATAGTGGTTTACACTGCTTAGAGTAGTTCTCCAGATTTGAGTTACTAATTTTTAGAAAATTTAAGGAAAAAAGAGGCAAGAAAAAAAATGAAACCTCCTACCATGTTTATTTGCCTTCTCCATTGCATTTCTGTACTTTCAGGAGTCCACTCTACAGGGTTTCAGCTATAAATAAAGCAAAGGGAGCCCATATCCTGATGCACTGGCATATGAGTCAAGTAAAGACCTGTGGTTTTTAGGAGCTGTAAGCTCCCTGCATTTGGTTATAGATTCTGGAATAGATGAACACTGCAGGAGTTTGATGTGGTCCCATTACTTACCAGTGCATTTGTGAATGACCCAGTCTCATAGGGCTTTATCTTGACACCCATATTTATTTGTCATTAAATATTTGCGGTCAGAGTCCTTTAAAGGTCATTCTTTGGGAAATTGTACCTACAGGTAGTTGGAAGACCAATCCCAGCTGCAGCAATAACACAGGAAAATTTTATTTTGCTTTTATTCAATTTTATCAAACTCCTCCCTGAGGCTGACTTCTGGTTGGACGGCAACTGTCCTTCAGGAAGTGAGGTTCTCCTGTGTGAACTCCTTAATGGTCAGAAAGTTCTGGTGGGGCTGGAGGGTATCCTGGGAGAGTGACTTGGTTGATGTGTTGGGCCCTGGGTAGAACTGAATGCCCTCTTGCTCCCACCTCTCGGGGACCTACCTATACCATAGACCTGATGGGATGGGAGGTTCAGAGGGCAATGGGGATGAAGTAAAAGAAGAAAATTTTCCAGAGCCACATGCAAACACTGGAGAGCCAGACCCTTGCAGTGGTCACAGCTGTTACCATGGAAACCCCTGAGAAGGGTGCTGAAAGCCACTAGAAGTAGCCCTGGCAATGTTCCTCCATTTGACCTCTCTTTACACTTAACATAACTGGTCAAACTAATTCTGGAGACATTTTCTTTCTCAGCTTATGTGACCTGAACCCTCCTGTTTCTTCTCCTTTTACCCGGAGTGACCTTTGCCGGCCTCTGCAGATACTTGCTTTATCCCCTTCATTCAATCATTAACCATGGTCATAAAAGCTTTGGTCTGAGAACCTTTGCCTTCCTTCTCCTCTCTTTTCCAAGACATTCCTCCATTTCCTTGGTTTGAGCTACAAAGTGTCTAGAAAAGAGAGAGCTGGGATTTAGCACAAGCAGGGAGAAAACTACTGTTATTGATTTATTTTATTTTTTATTTTTTTAGTGCTTACTATGCCCCTTGCAGGACCTGGTGCCTCAGTCCACCCCTACATTAACCCCGCAAGGGTGGTGTGTCATTATCCTTTGTCCTTTGGTACAGTTGTTTCTTTGTCTGAAATTCTTTTTCTTCCTCCCTCCTCTTATTTTCCAAATTTCTACTTCTTTTCAAAACCCAGTTTAATTATCATTTCCTCTGAGGCATCTCTCTTAACTCCCCAGGCCGCATATCTCTCTGTCTGAGTTCCATGGCACTAGTGGCACCCTATTAGATCATTTACCACATTGTATTACACAGCACAATTTACAAGTATCCCTACTCCCCAAAGTTGTCTTTGAGTGCTAGAGAACATGAGGTGATCTTTTCTGTGTTGATATCTAATATCACAGGGCCTCACGCATAGATGCTTAAGAAATCTTCATTTGTCATATGATAGCTAGCCTTTGTTACTTCCATGCAGTCACACAATAACTCTATATGGTAGTCATTATCTGCATGTTATGGATGAGGAGAGTGAAGTTTAGAGAAGTTAAATGCATTGCCAAGAACCATGCAAGCGGAATCGGGACATGAACCATCAGAGATTGAAGTCAGGGCCCACACTCTGCTACATGGTCACCCTATGGCTGTGGTAGCCCTGCAGCTGCCACCACACAGTGAACAGAGAAGTGTTAAATGGAATACAAATACTCAAGGCAAATTATAAAGGTATCATCCTCTCTTACAAGAGTCACTCCCCACCCTGGCCATGGTTAGAGCATTGGCCTGTTGACCAAAGGGCTTCAGATTCAATTCCCAGTCAAGAGCATATACATCAGTTGCAGGTTCCCCAGCCCCTTTGGGGGTGTGTGCAGGAGGCAACCACTGGGATGTGTTTCAGGTCAATGTTTCTCTCTCTCTCTCTCTCTT
>NW_006285041.1:468500-474220 GCF_000327345.1 Myotis davidii
CCCTACACGTCCATCATTTTAAACCAAGTAATTTTGTTTCTGCCCTGGCCCATTTAACTATTTTGCCTTCAGATCTTTGCCCAAGCCAGTCTTCTCTTTTGAACACCTGTTATATATCAGGAACAGAGCTGGGTTCTGGGAATACAGAGATTAAAGCTTTGGTCTCTGAAACTCATAGATTAGTGGAGAGACGGCTGAAAGAGCAATTACAAGGCATTATAATTGTGGGAGGCAATTGAGAGGAAAGCCGGGTTGCTATGGAAGCACATAGGATGTCCTCCTCCCACGTCTCCAGTAATCTCATCCCCCGGCTCCCTCCCTGGCTCCACTCACCTCCCCCAGGGTGCTTTCTATGTCAGCCCCTTCATTTTCTCCCCTCAGGCCTTCCTCTTCGTGTATGCAATCAAATTGTTCTACACTTACCTGTATTTTCAGATCCATTCATCTACAAAAAATATTTCTTTGAACTTGGCCTCTTCAACTAGTAATGGGGCAGAGAGGATAAAAGAAGGCAAAGTTAAAGGAAGGGTGTGCCTACCCGGGAAGACTATATCCCAGAGGAGAAAAACAATGTAAGGGTAAAGCATGGATGACTTTTGTTGGACTCCACCCCAATTATACCCTTCGGTGGTAGAGGGCTGTGCCCAGAAGAGAAAGGGTCATATGCAGCTCAAAGCTGATCTACTAAACTTCTGTAGTCCAACAACTTTGTGAGGGCCCCCCTAAAAGAGCAGCTTACCGAAGGCAGGATGTTGTTTCCACACAGTTAGACTAACCATGGAGCAAATGAGACACAGTCTCAGAACTCGCAGTGATACCCAAGGGGGCCAGGACTGGGAAAGGAGGACCAGGTCCCATAGGGGACGCAGCTGAGCAAACAAAATTTGATCCTAGGAGTTGACAGTCACATTCATGTTTAAGGCTAATGTAGCCTGAGGAATATTTGCCGTAGCCCAGTTGTGTCTCTGAAATGATTTACCAATCAACTAAGGAGAAACAGGCTCCACAAGATGATCCCAGGGAAAACAGAACAGCCAGCCAGGCTCACCTGGCCTAGCTGGTCCCACAAGCTTCCCCACCAACCTGCTGGAAAAACCCTGTCATTCCAGCACCTGGATAAAGACACTTGGTTGACATGAAAACATGTCAGCAACATCTATGGCTCAGCTTTCTTGCTCGCAGGTCCACATGTTCCTCTCTGGCTCTAAGCCCCTTTCACACCAGCCTTCATTTCTTCACTTCAGTCGCCTCAGTGGGCTGGGGCAGCCTCTGTTTTCCTCACAGTCCCGAGGAGCAGGTGCTAGGATTTGGGCTGTGATGTTTGTTCTTGCCTGGAGCAGCCTCCCATGCCTGAAACTCCCTGGCCAGAGGGGATATTATTTTATGTAATAGTTTCACAGGGTTGGAGGCTGGTAAGGAGAAGAGAAACAGGGAATGATGAGATGTCACAAATCACTAAAGTCACCATGTCTTTGGGACAGAGGTGCAGAGACTTGGTAAAGTTACAGAGATCTAAACACTGGGCTGTGCTTATTAAGTTGGCCTGTGCATTGAGCTAAGCAAATAGATCCCCCGTCTCCTTGACAACCAGAACACAAGCATGCTCTACCTGCATTATCTACTCTCTTTGCCAAAGCCAGTGCAAAATTAGAGGAGAAAAAACATAGGTGTAACCTTTCTCTATCATCTCTCTCTGGCCAAGAGTTTACCTACTCAACCTTGTTAACACCTCACTTGTCAAATTTATCAGCCATGCCTTTTGATGGAAAGCTAATATAGCTTTGCCTCTCCCTGTCAGTTAACATTCTTTGGGAGACTGATAAAATCAGCTTGGAAGGTTTTTCTGGAAAGCTCTATTTATAGAGACACACCTAGGTGACCATCCATGCTAACTATAAATAGCCTCCTTTGTGTGGAAGGGGTGGGGCCATGTTGTCACTATCTTGGACAAGAAGGAGAGGCCTCCCTCCTCCTGATGTCTGCTGTCAGGGCAGATAAGACAAGCTACATCAGTTACAGGGTGTTTGGTGTAAACCCAGCACAGGGATGTGCCTAATAAGTGGGATCATCACAAGGATATGGGAGGCAGTGACTTCTAAACACTTAGGGACCCAGGGGCACAGTCTCCTGAGATAAACAGCAACCAAGATAAAGACACCAGTCCTGGGAAGCTGGAATCTCAGCCAGCTGTCCTCACCACCATAGTCCCAGAGCCAGTGAGGAGGATGGTCAGTATGGCAGGACAATGTCCTGACTGGGCACAAAGGGTCTACCGTTTGGCATTTACAGTGAATCCTCACCTTGAACACGGTGCATATTCACACACCTGCGCCCTTACACACACAAGTTAGAGCCGTCCAGGGTATAGGAAGAAAGGACGGGAGCCACGTGGGGAGAGAGGAAGAGAATAGACAGGAGTAAGGGGCCCCAATTCTTCAAAAGAAAGAAGAAGCAAACATGATGAGAGGATTGAAGTGGATTGCATTCCCTCTTTTTCTCCCTATGCCAGGACTTTTCAGGATAAGTTTGGAAACTGTGTGAAGAAGAGGAGGGGCTTGGGAACAGGTATAGGTGCACACAGGGGTGTGTGCCTCCAGATGTAGATCTGCATGTGTGTGCTGGTGCTTCTCGCATGCATGTGGAAACCCTGTGATGCTGCAAAAAGAACCAGTACTACACATGTTAGCCTAGCCACAGAACAATTGCCAAACCTAACTCTGATGGGGAAAGTCATTATTTTCCAAGAGTCAACAAGTACCCTGCTCTCATTCCAGTTTACCCTCTGGGAGTCACTTAGCATAGTTGGGGGGATGGGGGAGTATAAAGTAATGAGATGGAATGGAACAAAGGAGAATTGTCATAGTCAACATCCTCATGGGGAGGTCTCTTAGTGTACAAAAAAACAGAACCCATTAGGAGTAATTGGGACTGGATCCCAGGTGGCCTTCTCAGAAAGCATCCTACTGGCTTGTGCCAAGAAATAGGAATAGGAGATGAAAGGGCTAGCTGTGTGGATGGCCCCCAACCCTGCCAGGAAGGCTTAATCTGCAGTGCAGGTGGATTCATCAACACGGAAATATTTCTTGGAACCAGGAGTAAATTTATGGCAACTGATTTGCACAATAATAGCTGGTCTGGACAGAGCTCTCATGCAATTACCAGAGCCATATACTACTACTACTAACTTATAGAACAAACAATTTACCCCACATAATGAGAATAGCTAATGGTTAATAAAGTCAGACACAGTTCTGAGCTCTTCATATCTATTAATTTAATCTGCATGACCTCTATGAAGTGCATATATTGTCACCATTCCCATTTTACAGAAGAGAAAGCAGGCGTAGTGAGCTTAAGTAATTTCCCCAAAGCCTCCCCCTCCCCACTGAATGCAAGAGCCAGGATTTGAACACAGGAAGTTTTATTCCAAATTCAACCCTCCTAGTCACTAAACATGTATGGTTCCTATGTCTACTTTTGAATGAAGCACTATACTATATTAGGCTATTAACCTAAAAGAGTTTATGGTTAAGAGGAGAAACAGACAACATTGACTTCTGACTTAAGCAGAATTTGCCTGTTCAGAAAACATCAGGTTATTCTGGTAACTATTGGTAGCCTCTTGAGGTTAGAAGTACATAGGGAACTATAAATTTCCTCTCTCACATCAGAAATGTTGGACTGAACCCCGCCAGACATACAAGCATGCATTGGCAAGGAAGCACAAAACAGCCATTCAACTCATTCAGTAGTTTGGGGAAGACCCCTGCTGGCCCCAGCAGTCCGATGAGCATGATGCATAAAAGGCTGGTACTGGGCAGACACAGTGATATTGTTAGGAGAGCATTAGGCAGTTCTGGGTTGGGTTAGGTAACAGGGTCCTCTGTGAAGGAACAGAAGACCAAGGGGCCGGTGGCTGGCATGGATCCACTACTATCTATGTCTTATTCATGAAAAGGGGTGGAGCCTATAAAATATTCCTAATCAATCACCAATCTTGACACTATTCATCATACCAAAGAAATGATTTCACTAGGGATATGGGGAGTGCTAAATAATGCCGATTCATAATCGGACAACTCCTGTGCCAGAGAGCCACCCTGGAGGGCCGCTTCCTGATTCAGTGCCACATCTATTTAATAGATGACCTCTGTGTGCCTGAAAACCAGTGCCCATTGAGTCATTTTGGTCTAGTGTGTCTTTCCCAAACAGTACTTCATTTTCCATAATATAAGAAACATTGTAAGCACCTGAATGTAAGGTAAAGCCCTCCACATCAAAGAGCAATTTGGAGTGAAATATGCTTTCTATTTATTTACTATTATATAAGAGCACCCAGTTTGTGTATAACACTTAGAAGATGCTCAATAAATTTGAGTTTCCTTCCCTATTTTACTATCTCATTTAATCGTCATTTAAGAAAAAACACTGTGAGAAAATTATTATAGTTTTATGTTATGGATGAGGAAGCAAAAAATGTAAAAAGTTAAGTAACTTGTCAAGTTCATATGACTACAGTTGGCCACTGGGTTCAAACTGGATTGCCTATGCCTCAAGTAACCACACTGCCTCTCTAATACACATAACAAAGCTTTACAGAAATTGTTACAAAACACTGTCACACACGGCATTTCATCAGATCCTCCCAACACTCCTGTGACAGAAGATTATTATTTTCTTAATCTCCACGTGGAGGAAACGGTTAGAAGAATTACAGCAATGCGCCCAAGTTTTCTAAGGTGGTGAATGAGTCTGTCAGAATTTGAATCCATATCTTACAATGTCCAAACCTTTTCTCTGAGTACTATGCCACGTGATACCTCAGCACAGAGCCCAAGATGGCCAAAGGGTTGAATGTGAACTGCATGCCAGAGTGCCCCATTGTTGGGCAACAAGGATCCAGTTAGCTCATAGGGGTTCCAGAGCTGCCTTTAAATCCCATCTCAGCAGCATAAAAAAGCTACTTGTGAGATGACATCCAACATTTTCATAACATTTTGTATTTTATAAAGCACCTATCTCATATGTTGTAATTTTGAATGCAGCCACTGAATTCAACACTATAGGACAAAAACAGAACTTCAAGGTGACTGTCTTGTTCAGGTTGACTAAGCCCAGCCTTCACCGATTCTTACATACTAGAATCAATTCCCACATCCTGGGGAGCCCACTTTCCTAAGTGACACTTTGCATTTTTCTTGATTCACTTAATCTGCTTGAGACTACCTTGATCTTACAGATGTAATTTTCTCAGGATCCAAGATTTGCTGTATTATTATAAAAATTGTATATGACTTTTGAAATTAACTTAAAACAGAATAGTATACATAAGAAAATAAGCATTAAGAAATAACTCCTTTACAAAGATATGCTAACATTACATATCCTATCTAATAAAAGAGTCATATGCAAATTAACCATCACTCTGCAACAAAGATGGTGGTGCCCATAGCGGCCGGGGCAGGATGCTGGAGGTGTCACCCCGGCAACGAGAGCCCCGCAGGCAAGTGAGGCACACAGGCAGTACCCAGCAGGGCCTGCTTGGCGGTGACCACAGTGTGGAGCAGTCAGACCCTGCAAAGAGCAGAGAACCACGGGGAGCAGGTCTAAGCCGTCAGTAGGACATCCCCTGAGGGCTCCCAGATTGGAGAGGGTGCAAGTCGGGCTGAGGGACTCCCACCGCCTCCCCCATGCACGAAATTCATGCACCAGGCCTCTAG
>NW_006285041.1:474287-482549 GCF_000327345.1 Myotis davidii
TATAAAGCTACATTATATGCCATCACAATGTGTACATGTATGTCTGTACCATTATTTATGTATTAATGAACATTTACTTTTTGGATTTTTTAAAATGTATTTATAACATTGCAATGAAAATCCTTGATAAATTACCCTCCAGAAAACTTGAATCAGTTTGTACTCTCACCAACAGAACATAAAACATCACCAACAATGAGAATTAGCAAACTTTTGATCTTTAACAAGTTGACAGGAGAAAACAGTAACTTGTTTTTTCATATTTTTCTCAGTACTTGTGAACACCTTTTCATTAGCTTATGAGTAAGATGATCATATAACTTATAGTCCGATTAGGAGGGTTTTAAAGCTAAAAAGGGGTGCTAACCAGAAGGGAAACTAATGGAACCCATGGTCACACTACATACTGCTCATTTGTATTTTTTAGTTTGAGAATTACTTGTATGTATCTTTTATTTTTTTACAAAGCTGTATGGTTTTAATTATGACATGAAGATCATGTTATAATAAATAATAAACTTTTGTAATTTTTGTTAAATACATATTTCCCAGTAAATCGTTTGCTTTTATTTTTAATTATAAAAGCAATACAAGACAACCTGGAGGAAATGGACATATTCCTAGAAAAATACAACCTTCCAAAACTCAATCAGGAAGAATCTGAAAATCTCAATAGGCCAATAACTATGGAAGAAATTGAAGCAGTCATCAAAAAGCTTCCAGCAAACAAAAGCCCAGGACCAGACAGCTTCACAGGGGAGTTTTACCAAACATTCAAGGAAGAACTAAAACCTATCCTCCTCAGACTATTCCAAAAAATCCAAGAGGAAGGAATACTTCCCAGCCCCTTCTATGAAGCCAGCATCACCCTCATACCAAAACCAGATAAAGACAACACAATGAAAGAGAATTACAAGCCAATATCCCTCATGAACATAGATGCCAAAATCCTCAACAAAATCTTAGCAAATCGGATCCAGCAGTACATCAGAAAGATCATACACCATGGCCAAGTAGGATTTATCCCAGGGATGCAAGGATAGTTCAATATCCACAAATCAAGAAAAGTGATGCATCACATAAACAAATTAAGAGATAAAACCACATAGTCATATCAATTGATGCAGAAAAAAGATTTGACAAAATCCAACACCCATTTTTTATAAAAACTCTCAGCAAGGTGGGAATAGAAGGATCATACCCCAACATAATAAAAGCCATATATGACAAACCCACAGCCAACATCATACTCAATGGGCAAAAACTAAAACCATTTTCCCTAAGAACAGGAACAAGACATGGATGCCCCCTCTCACCACTCCTGTTCGACAAAGTAGTGGAAGTATTAGCCATTGCAATTAGACAAGAAGAAGAAATAAAAGGCATCCAAAGTTGTGTGAGACCCAAACCTGGCCGCCCCCGCACCCTGCCCCCATTGGCCTGATCCAGACCCAGCCAGTCCCACCCTTGTCAAGCCCCACCAGGCAGGGGGCACAGCCTCAGGTCTGGTGCCAGGGCAGGGGGCATGGCCTGAGGTCCCCCAGCCCAGGATGGGGCAGGGGGTGAGCCTTGAGGTCCCCCGTCAAGCCCCCTGGGCAGAGGGTGCAGCCTCAGGTCCCCTGGCCCACTGCCAGGAGGAGGGTGCAGCCTTAGTTCCCCCAGCCTAGGGCACGGGGTGCAGCCTGAGGTCCCCCGTCAAGCCCTGCTGGGTGGAGAGCATGATCTGAGGCCCCCCAGACTGGCACCAGTTTGGGGGGTGCGGCCTGAGGTCCCCTATCAAGCCCCACGGGGGTGGAGGGGGCACAGCCTCAGGTACCTGCTGATTGCTTGTTAAGGCCCATTACGGGAACTTGCCTCCACTGTGGGTGCAGCCATCTTGTGTTATGGAAACTCCCACCTCCACTTTGGGCACCACCATCTTTGTGGCTGAGTGATAGTCAATTTGAATATTCCTTCTTTATTATATAGGATTTTCCAAGTACAGGGTTTTACATCTTTGGTTAAATGTAAGTGGCTTTTTCTACTATACTGCTTTTGTAGGAGGTTTTGGGGGGTGAGGGAGGGACCACTTTGTTACTGCCAGGTATAGGTAGAAATCTAGGTTCCCTACTCAGTCTCTGTTGACACCTGAGGGAGGGGGCTCCTTGTTATGGCCGGGTGAGAATGAGAATTCCTGCCTCCCATGGACTCTCCACCGACACTTCAGGGTGGGGGTTGAGGGGAGGGATTCTGCAGGCCACAGGAGATGAAAGTCCTGGCTTTCTACTTGGCCTTCTCTAACTAGACCCCAGTGGGGGAATTGGGGGCACCTCAATACAGAATCACAAGGGTAGAAGTATTGGTTTTCCCCTTGGTCTTGGCTGCCATGGGTGGGAGCGGGGCCAGTCTTTCCTGTGGTGCTTGGCTGCAGGAACGATTATTGTCTAAAAGGTTTCTGTCTTTCACTGTTCCTTTCCTCTTCTTTGGCTAGAGGCGGCAGGCTTTTCTTTTCTTTTTTCTTCATCTGCTCCTGTTGGTCTTTCTGCTTTGCTGACTCAGCTCCAAGTCTGGAAACTCATGACCGTGTCATTTCTCAGGTTCCGAGGTGCCTAGCTGGTCTGCCTTCTCCTTTTTATCTTTCATAATCATCTAATGTTTATTTTAGATATAATGTCCAGGGATTTTCATTGTCCTTAGTGAAGAAATACAGAAGTTTGTTTTATTTAAAATAATAATAACAGAACCTAAACAAAACATCTAAGGGTCTCACTCCTCATGCCTTATCCTTATTCCACTCTCCATAAGTAACTAGTGGTTCTCTAAGTGTCTCTACTAGTAACATAATTCAAAATGGAAGGCTTACATCCTCTGCTTTAAATTGTTATTTAAGGTATTTTAAATATGTACTGAATTTACTTAGATCTCATTTAAAAGATACAAAAGAGCATATAGTGGGAAAGAAAATGTCCTTCCCACGCAGGTCTCTTCCCCCAGAACCAACCAGTCTTATTTTCTTGAATCTCCTTCCAGAGATATTTTAGTTATATATTGGCAAGTACATTATGCCTCTTGGGATCAAATGTATTATAATTCCAAATTATTGATGCCCTCATTCCCAGTAAGAGTATTATCCTTTCCTGCCTTTTGCAGAGCCTTCTTCGGGTAGGAGTATACCTACCTGTCCTGTAAACAGACTGAACCATGTACTTTCTTTACCCAATGAAATGTGAGCAGCAGCCAAGTGTGCCAGTTCTAAGCAGAAGGCTTAACACCCTTGTGAAATTCCACTCCCCTCTGGCTCTTGTTCCCTGCCATGAGAGCAGATATCCCAGGGCCACACTTTCCCCTTAATGAGCAGTTTTTTACAGCCGTGGCAGCAAATCCATGGCCACTGTATTAGTTACCCATTGCTACAGAACAAATTAACCTAAAATTTAGCAGGAGCTTAAAATAAAAATATTTATCGTATAAATATTGTTTAAAATTTTACTAATAAAAATATTACTGTCTCACAACATTCCTGACCGTGAGGAATCTGGGAGCAGCTTAGTAAGATGATTCTGGCTCAGGGTCTGAAGAGGCTTCAGTCACGCAGTCAACTTGGTCTGTGGCAATCTGAAGGCGTGGCTGGGGCTGGCTCCAAGAAGACTCACTCACCTGTCTGTTCGCTGGAGGTCTGTCTCACTTTCTCACCTCAGGGACCTCTAACATGACAAATGGTTTTCTCCAAAGTCAGTGATCCAAGAAGGACATGTCATGTGCTCACAATGGAAGCCACGGTGTCTTTTATAACCTAATTTCAGAAGTCACTTCTTCAGTGTTATATTGCTCACATCGACCAAATCTGGTACCAGGTGGGAGGGAACTACGCAAAGGTGTGCATGCCAAGGGGCAAGGCTCATTAGGGGCCATCATGGAGACTGGCAGCCATAGTCACAGACATGAGATATAAGCAAAATAATAAAGCATTGTTTTAATATTTGGGCATTGTTTGTTGCCTCAATAGAACCTATAAAAAGCCTAACCAATACACTTATATGTCTTTATACACTTTTAACACTTTTTAAAAAAAACTTTGTACTCTAAAGGACAAAGAATGAATACCCCTTACACTCTCCTTAGCTTTCTTACACTACTGACTATTTCTTAAGTTTGGTGAGTTATTTGTTGTTGCTTTTTTTAAAAAAGTTCTTCCTGTTGGTTATGTGTATAACTCTAAACTACATACTTGGATCTTGTTCCATTAGCTTTTGATGGCATTGACTTACTCCCTACTATATAAAATTAAGAAATTAGTGCTTTAATGCTTCTTCTTCTCTTTTCATTATTTTTAATTTTATTGGAGTGACATTAGTCAACATGAACATATAGGTTTCATGTGTGGATTACTAATTTACAAAATCTGTATATAGGACCATGTGCCCACCACCCAAAGTCAAATCTTCTCCTGTCACCTCATATTAGGACCCCTTCTTCCCCCACCCTTTAATGCTTCTTCTAAGATCACTTCCTATCAAATTTCTGACCAGTACACCAATATTTTTAAATTTTCAATGTTCTCTTTGCCTCCTCGTATCTTCTTCTGCAAGCCATGTTGTCGTCCTAAGAATTTACTAAGCTCCATCTCCATAGAGCATAGAACCAACTAAAAGTTCCCTGTGCCCATTAGGGAAACAAAAATGGTGGGCGCTGAGGGGAGCAGTAAATTGATGCTATCAGGCTTGACTTTGAAGGGGAGGATTGAAGTCTGGAGAAACTCCTTAGCTGTGGTCACATGTAATTTCTTTCAGACCCTTATCCAGGGCAGGCAGCATTCTCCCACTAGGGCTGAATTTGCAAAACTATCACAATTCACAGGCATCAATCCTGGTGTTTAAGCAAGGAGAGTCCCTGATCAAAGAGGAGAGCTGAAGAAAGGAGAGGTGGTAGAGCTTTGTTGAGCAAGAAATTCTTGGTGTTCCTCAGCATTGTCCAAGCTATTTTTCCTGAGTGGTTCCAACTATCCAGGATGTAGTTAATTTCTCTCCCCCAAGATGTGGGTATGGAGTGTCTGCTGAATTCTGTCTTGGTCCCTTACAAGTTGGGGTGACTGGTAAGATCTCCAAATACAATACAGAACACTCAGTTTAATTTTAATTTCCGATAAACAATAGATGTTTGTTTAGTATAAGTACATCTGATATATTACATAGGACATACTTATACTAACAATTATCTATTGCTTATTTGAAATTCAAATGTAATTGAGCATCCTTATGTTTACCTGCTAAATCTTGCAACCCTGCAGAGGTGGGGCTGAGCTCCCTCTTATCAGCAGGGACAGAAAAAGAGTGCAGAACCCCACACAAAAGCCCTGACCAAACCTAGACATGAAGAACCACAAAGACCTGGCTATGCCAAGAGATGTCCTGTAGAGGGGCATCCACATGGAAATTCCTCAGAGTTTTCCTTGATAACTTTACCTGTTAGTCCACAAATTACCTCACATCCAAATTATTCCACACCTATTTCTCAGCCTTTGCATAGTTTGTACTCAGTGTATTTGCACTTGTCTTACTTTTATACACACTTTCTTTAACAGATCAGATTCACTGTTTGCTGAATGCTACTATGTGACAGTGCATCATATTAGCTGCTTCCGCATACCCCCTCCTTATCTTCACAACCCCGTGCTCATGAGGGAACCATCATTTATTACCATCACTTCCATTTTCCAGATGTGGGAACTGAGCTTCACAGGGTCCCTGCTGGCTGAGGGACTCGTCAGAAAGGTGTTGCCCCAGGCCCCATGACTAATCTCCACCCAAACCACCTATCACTTACTACTTTGCCAAAGCCAGGTACCACCTCCCCACCCCCACTGAAACCCTCAAGAAAGAGAGGAGGGGACACTCCCTCCAGCAGGATGGTGACATGGAACTTCTGGGATTTACTATGAGGACATGGGGATCAATACATTAGTCCATAGAAACAAAGTTACAAAAGATGGACAAACACTACGTGGTCGGAAGAAGAAAAAAGGCTGTGGTTTGCCAGCCCGAGAACTCACCCATTTAGAGGATAGTTTATATTGGCAAATGCGACCTGAATTTAAGCCATTGATTTAGAAGCGAACTTGCGCAATGCACATCTTGGAGACTATGCTTATCTTTCGGGTGAGTGAGAGTGTGATTGCGGCACCCCTCTCCTGTGTTCCCCTGTAATGTCAGTGGGGGCAGGGGTTGTGTCTTTGGTGACTCATTGTTCCCTGCAGCATAGAGCATGGCTTTGCCCAGAGTCAACCTTAATGTCTGCACTTTACTGATGGAGCAAGCATGGGAGCCCTCACTTATTTCTCTCTGTAGCATCTGTGCAGCATCTGAGATTTGCAATCACTTACAATCATTATTAACCGCTAGCAAATTGCAACCATTTATTTTCTTAATGGCATAAATGCCTATTAGCTGCCAGTATTTCCTGTTGAGAAAGCACTGAGGCTTACTTTACATCCTTCCAATTATCTGAAAGAATCCAGAAAAGTGTGAACAAAAGAAACCCATGTAAGTAGGTGTCAGCACAGGGCCAAAAAATATCAGTTGGCTGGGCCAAGCTTCAGGACTTCATTTCTGCTGTGAGTTACAGAACTAACGCAGACATTATGCCCCTTGGACTGAGGCAGGATTCAGTTTCAGCCTGGTGGTTAGGAAAGAGAACATCTCAGTCTGAAATCCTACCCATGAGAAGACCGAAAAGAAATTTCTCCAAAATAAAGTAAAATGTGTATTGTTTCGCTAAGTGTTATGGCCACATGACATTTCGACTCAAGCCCACTCTGCTTAGTGCCTTCACTTCCTTCTCTGGATGATGAAATCTTCTCTCCCATCCCACAGGTCCAGAAGAAAGCTCCCCTTTGCAGGCTGAGATGCCATTTTTGTCCTTGGGAGGAAAACAAATCATATCATTATGACGGCCGTTATTGAGAACATCATGCTCTGAGCCCTACTGGGTTGGCTATAGTCAAAAGAATCAAACAAAGCTGTTGGCCATTGCCAAACCGGTTTGGCTCAGTGGATAGAGCATCGGCCCGAGGACTGAGGGGTCCCGGGTTCGATTCCGGTCAAGGGCATGTACCTTGGTTGCAGGCACATCCCCAGTAGGGGTTGTGCAGGAGGCAGCTGATCGATGTTTCTCTCTCATCGATGTTTCTAACTCTCTATCCCTCTCCCTTCCTCTCTGTAAAAAACCAATAAAATATATTTTTTTTAAAAAAAAGCTCTTGGCCATGAATTTCATCCCAGCTGGGACCTCCCCCCACTCCTACCCCAATTCCACTCCCAACTCAAATGCCCAGAATTTGTTCCAGAAACAAGTTAAAATTCCTGTTACTTTCAGATCCACAAACAATGCAAATCTTTTTTGTTTTTGTTTTTTTTCCTTTTCTCTTTTTAAGAAAAGAGATTCAGATTGCTGGAAGATTCCAGGTAGACAGCTCAAGTGTGAAGGCCTGGGAGAAGAGGGCGAGGGAGTGATCAGTCAGCGGGACTAGAGGATATACATGAAGCACAGGCCCCTGAGCAAATACCTAATTGCCTTCCAGGGCACAGAGGCCTGAAGGCCCCCTGCGTGGCTCTGACACCTGTCACCAATGCTGAGTGGTCCCAAGGGAGCTGGTCTACTCAATAAAGGCATTAGGGTCCTAGCTGTTAAACTCTTGCCTTGGGGCCTGTACATAGGTTGCTTGTCCATTAAACTGTCAACTCATTCACCCCTGAGGCAGATTAGGAATGCAATGGTTGTCCTGGGGAATTGGGAAAATACAACGAATAATGTGTTCCCCCAAACAATGTTATTTAAGAGCCCTTGGATGAGGGTGGAGGGATGCACTGGCAGCTTTCATTACTTTTGTTTTGAGAGAGAGAGAGAGTTTGAAGGGGGGAAGCCTTTTTTTTGCCCCTTTTTGGAGTTTGTTTTGTTATTAAAATTTTCTTTGGAAAGTATCATTGGCTAGAATACTTCATTCTAGAAACCTTCAAGATAACTGCAAACCTACTTTTGCAGTTTGGGGCAAAAGTAGGCTTACAGTTGTGAGTATGTGGAAACAGAGTTTATTCTTGTACAATTATTTATTTATTATTGTATTATCTACACTAATAAAAGAGAAACATGGTAATTGGCATACGACCGCTACCCTTCCCAGCGAGATATGCAAATTAACTGGCAGCCAAGATGGCGGCCGGCAGCCAGGCAGTTGATGCGAACAGGGAGGCTTGCTTGCTTCAGTGACGGAGGACTCCAATGTTCCCC